>NC_071503.1:20463979-20775672 GCF_028408465.1 Anastrepha ludens
CCCAGGGTGAACATTCAGTTCTTCCATAGGGCAGGCCATTCACAGAGCAAATGGAAGATTGTCTCATTTTTCTCCGGTTGTTTACAACTGCGACAGTATGTATTGTGAGGGATACCCATTTTGGGTGCTTGTTCTATGATAGACCAAAAGCCAGTTATGACTGCCGTTCCGTCGTTTCATGTTTATCAATGTGGACGATTGATGAAATAAAAGACGAAGTTCAGTTCAGTTATACATCAACAGTCCACCAGTGCAGTTTTTTAATTATTAGTCCACTCGTGAATATGACAAATTACATTTATGAACATTAAAAATTGGTCCAATCGAACCGGATTTAGACTGTTTTCATCTAAAAATAGACATAAGGTCGAAAAGTGTGGTTTTTTTTTTGTTAAATAAAGTGTAGCATCAATAAACTGCAAGAGATTTTATGTGTTGTACAAAAGGACAGACAAATTTGTTCATGTCTGCAACCAAAGCGTTTCTACGCAATTATACATATCGTCCCCTTAGTATAACAATAGCCTATGTGCTCATAGGCTATTATTTTTTTATTGAATTTTTGGATTCTCCATCGTCGATTTTATATGTGGTCAAAATTTTGTCAAATTCTAGTTCCACAAAGTGGGTCAAAAGGTCAATCAAAAAATAGTAAATATTTACCGACATAACGAGATTTGAGTGAGAGCTACTTTCGACAAAAAGTTTGAAATTCATTTTCTCAAAACATCAAAAAATTTATAGGCTATTTTAATACTAAGGGGACGATATATTCATATAAATAAAATGTACCATTATATGTAAACTATCGGCAATTCTCATTTGAGTATTAGTATGAATAAGCAATTAACAGACAAAAAGTGATTGTGAGGAAAGTTATAAAATTTCTACGCATAGTGATTGCTAAAAAATTCAATGAACTGGTGAAATAAAGTTGTTCAAGAAAGGCGACAGATCAATATAACGGAGGTTCAGTGAAGCAAACAGTGTATATCTATATAACATAAAAGCGCAGCGGAGCGCTCGTACAATAATGCAGCACCTATCTGCCAGCGGAGCACCCCAAATTGATGGTAATGCAGTTCAAAGTGACAGTTTCAATTTGAATCTGAATCAATGATGGTAGTGCAGGGTGCAACTTCTGGTCAATAAAACATAAGGTAATGCAGTTCACAGTTTTGTTAAATTTCAAATACAGTTTTAGAAGCATGCATATTGAAATTCAATGTTTATAGTGATGTTAATGTTTCATATCAACAGTGAACTTAATAAAAGATTAACATACAGCAAAAATAACATTACATTATATGTAAAGAAGTGAAACATAGATGTGTTAAACAGATAACGTAAAATGTAAATAGTGTTTTTGATCAATTTCCAAATAGAACTTGAAGGCAGTTTTTGAATATTTGTGTTTGACTATATATTTAATAAAACAAAATAAAAATAATAAATACTTTGATTTAACCAGATATTAACGTAAATAAGACATGATAAGCAAAATTATAAGAAAAATTTGTTGATTCAATTTCTAATTATAACGTTTGTGATTAAAAATTTCATTACATTAATCTGTATAAATGTGTTATACTGATATTGTTTACATACATACATATGTGTTAATGATAATATAATCATCAATGAGAACAAGTTAATTTAATACAATACATTCGTCCAACTGTAAATTATAAACAATGGAGGAGTTGAAACAAAAACGTCCAACCATTAAGGGTTCAATAAATCGCATTTTCACTCATTGCCATAATCCGAATGTTACACTTGACGATATAACAGTTAGAGTAGAAAAATTAAAGTCGTTATAGGGTCGTTCCATGAAAGTAGTACCAGGTGGTCCTTCAATTTTCTTTATACTTTGGAATTTTGTTGTGTTTGTGACTCTTTGGAAGCATGCCAAAGGGTTTTGCAAAATTTCAATTATTTTGCAAGCTATTGTTTATTGAATTTTTATGCTAAATTTTTTTCGATAATTTTTATCTTGAAATATATTAGTGATACAAAAAAAAGTTGTTTGTAAAAATTATAGGGAAAAAGTTGAATTTTCATAATATATTTTTTAAAAAATAAAAAAAATAATTTTTAGCTAATTTGTTTAAACAATAATTTTTTATTGTTGGTTTTTTACTCGAAGTACACTGTGGAATTTTGTAAAAAAAATTTTTTATCAAAGTTTGAACCCTTCTTAAAAGATACTGCAAATTATAGAGATGGGTTTTTTTTTGTTCTCGAGAAATTAATTTTTGAATTTTACACTGCATGGCTCGGCCTAGTAGCCGAGCTCCTGCAGCATGCTTTATTCTTTACCAATACAGTATAAAGAACACAGTTTTACATCATATTTTTTTTTAATATTATTCCAACTTAATAAATTAACATTTTTTATTAAATAAATACCGTTTTCCACACCACCCTGGAGGTACAGTACGTCAAGTGCATTTTAAAAAAAAAAATGTAAAAAAAGGTGGTATGCCCAGTAGGCCTAATCCACCATTCCCTGTCTCTATATTATAAAATAGAATAATACATAACATAAGTTGTATAAATTTTTTCAATATAATCAAAAAAATTTTTTGTGTTCTATTTAGAATTTTAGAATTGATAAGAATTATTATGAAATATTAAATACGGAAGATAAACTATCATTGAAGTTAGAAATTTTTATACATTTAATTTTTTCATTTTCAACTGCACTGTGGGCCAGAAGACCAAAAAATTTGGCCAAAAGTCATTGAAAGATTTTTCAAAATGCAATATAGTATCATAATATAGATAAGTGAAAGTAGTTATTTTGTAAATGTTATAAGTTTCAATGAAATATTTAAGCTTGTAATATAAGTTAATATAAGTGTAAGGCTTAAATGATCACCATATAGCTATTGTTCTAAACTGTCACTGTTTTACTGAAATGTAGTATTTGTCATTAATTATATTGCATTTTCTCATTAGTTGCAATCATGTAGTATGTGAAAATAGTCAATAGCTGAAAAAATAAATCTGATGTTAGAAATATTGAGAATAATTGTGAAAATTTTTTTTTTTTTTTTTTTTTTACTACTTGTTAATACGCCGATTGAGCCTTGCGCAAAACTCCAGATGCTATAAACAATTTCTTTACATTAACGTCTTCAGTAGTTCATGTGTAACAAGCTAAAGGTGCGGTTTGCTGCGGTTTTTCATTTTCTTTTTAAAAAAAATGAAGTTTACTGATCTATGCGCGAGTTGACTGTATATCAATCATTTGCCAATAGGGTGTAAAAAGTTAACCAAGTATTAAGAGTCACACAATTTTAACTTATTTAATTCATAATTACTTCATTGAAGAAAAAAGAGGTTCTTCAAATTATGTTAGTTAATAATGACATGAATATAACCGTTGATTCAATTTTAACTAAAATTGGTATCAATAAATCAGATGTAGGTTGTAAAGGATTGGAACGCTTGAAAAATGCTTTAAATAGTTTAAAGTCAAAAAGTAATGCAAAATATCAGCATTGCAGTAGGAAAATAGCTGTCTTTGAGTCACAAAATTCAGAGTGGTTAGATTCTGAATTTACTATTCCTGACTTAGACCTCACAGCTAAAATAAGTAAGACTGAAATACTTAAAAGAGGTCGTCCATCGCTCGATTTTGCAGAAAAATCTACTAGATCGAAAAGACGAGAAGTGTCTAAAATCAGTGAAGAACATGATAATGATCGTCAGAAACTATTAATGGCTACTAGTCATGCGGCACGAGTTTCAGGGGAAGCAGATTTGCGATCGGTACTTAACGAACTTTCAAAAAGCGAGGAACAGGCTAAGAAAATTAGAAAAATAATGACAACACCTTTTCCTACAATAGAAAAGAAAAGCCCAGAAGTGGCTTTAGCATCTCTTTTCGATAATTCTATGTCTAAACAAGTCTATCAGAATATGCGATTAGCGACCAAATCTAGTGGAGCAGACATTAAGACCGTCGAAAGAGTCAATTAAAATTTCTGAAACGTTAGCTGAAGTATCACTTCAAGAACTTTTAAACCACACGGTGAATAGAATAATAGAACTACAAAGAGAAGTTTTACACTGTCTTATTCAAAAAAATAAAATTACTGAGCTCAAAACTGTTCTGATGTGTTCTTGGGGATTTGATGGGAGTAGTGGGCATTCGTCTTACAAACAAGGTTATGATTGTGTCAATGAGAAACAGACTCCTACAGATGAAAATCTGTTCGTTACTACACTTATCCCCTTAAGGTTATCAAGTGAAGTGGATGTAATTTTGTGGAATAATGTTACATCTCAATCTCCAAGATTTTGTCGCCCTATTCAAATTCGATACGCAAAGGAATCAACAGAAGTAATTCTTGCCCAAAAGAAGGCCATCGAAGAACAAATTCTGAAATTACAAGCCTTTGAAATTTTGATTGAAGGCTGTCGTCTTAAAGTACAATATACATTATTAATGACTTTAATTGACGGTAAGGTATTAAATACGATCACCAACACGCCATCAATGAAAACTTGTGCTATCTGTCATGCTGTTCCTAAACAATTTAACGATCTATCTAATATGAAGAGTGTGAAATGTATGCCTCATGAGGAGTCACTGTTACATGGAATCAGCCCTTTGCATGCCTGGATAAGAATTTTCGAATTTTGCTTACATGTTTCTTATAAATTGGTTATCAAAAGATGGGATGTCAGAGGTGCTAAGAATAAAGAAGTAGCATTAAGAAAACAAGAGGTGCAATCAATTCTGTGGGAAAAAATGGGACTCAGAGTGTATAAACCAAAGCCTGGAGGAAGTGGTACCAGCAATGATGGAAACACAGCTCGCAGGGCATTTAAAGATAGTAAACTTTTGTATGATTGCCTTGGTCTTAATCACGAATTGCTTCAACGTTTTAAGGTAATTTTAATTAGCCTCTCTTGTCATCTTCCTCTCGATTCAAGTCGATTTGAAGAATTTTGCACCTCTACTGCAAAACTGTATGTCTCGCTCTATTCGTGGTACCCCATGTCTCAAACGGTGCACAAAATTCTTATTCATAGCGGAGAAATAATAAAAAACAGCATCTCACCGGTAGGTATGCTCGGAGAAGAAGCATCTGAAGCGAGAAATAAGGACTACAAAAAATTTAGACTCCAGCATAGTAGAAAGCATAGTAGGATGGCAAATTTGGAAGACTTGTTTTGTAGAGCTATGGACACCTCTGATCCTCTTTTATCGAGTTTACGTTTAAAAGAACACCTTCAACAAAAAGTTCAATTATCTCTTCCTAAAGAAGTGCAACTTTTATTGAAAGAGGTTGAAGTAGATTCTAATCAATCAGGAAGTACCAATTACGTACAGGTAAGTGAAGAACTAGACGAATATGAAATTGAGGAAATTGATTTTACAGAAAAAATCTTATATTTAGACGACATAGAATTATCCGAGGAAGAAGACTCACAATCTGATGTAAATGACGATATTTGACCTCGTAGAGCAAGCAATTATATTAGTATTTACCTATTTTTAAAAAAATTTATAAAAAAAATAAAAACCAATAAAATAATATTTAAAAACTTAAAAAAAATTTAAAACAACAAAAAATTAAATAAAAAACAGAAGGAGTCTGAAGTCGCACTGTAACCTCCTCGTGGTAGATTCCGGAAACTACAACTTATTATGTAGGCTAACTGCAGGCGTGTCTCTTTATCTGACATATTGGATCCACCATTTTCAATTGTTTAAATCTAATTGCAGATTTGTCAACAGCGATACAAAAAAGCCCGAGTAACAAGTTTAAAATTAATCAGATAAAATTTAAAAAAAAGGTCCGCATAAGGGATTCGACATTTTTAATTTCTAAAATCTGGCAGCAGATTCGTAATCAGCGCCCCCAAAAACCCCTAAATACTAAGTTTGGTAAAAAATAATTAATTTTAAAAAATTTATGTCCGCCATATTGGATCCGCCATTTTGAATTGTTGAAATCTGACTTCATATTCGTAATCAGAGACCATCAAAACCCCTAAATACCAAATTTGGTGAAAAAAATCTAATTTTTTAAATTTCATGTCCGCCATATTGGATCCGCCATTTTGAATTGTTGAAATCTGACTTCATATTCGTAATCAGAGACCATCAAAACCCCTAAATACCAAATTTGGTGAAAAAAATCCAATTTTTTAAATTTCATGTCCGCCATATTGGATCCGCCATTTTGAATTGTTGAAATCTGACTTCATATTCGTAATCAGAGACCCCAAAACCTGTACATAGTGGTATTAAAAGTTATAAATTGTTGGTGTTTTGGGAATTATGAATTTTGGCCACTTATAAGGGTCTCCTGGCCCATAGTGAACTGGAATAAAAAATGAAAACCACGTGTGCCACTGATTGTTTTGCATGTTAAAAATCGTTTACTTAAGAACTTTTTTATATCTTCAAGAGCTTCATTGGAACAAAAGTCAAATGTAATTGAATCAAATTTGTTTTTAACTATGTTAAAAAATGCTCCAGGAGTTGCTATTGGTCTTCATAGACTTTCTCGCCTAACGTACCTTTTTATTGTACCACCAATTCCATCTTAAGCATTTTTCCCATGAGACGTTGCAAAAAAGTGCCATTCTGCTTCTATATTAAAATCTTGAAAATGATAGACTAAATTGATAAAATTTTTTCTGTTTTTATACTGTGATGCTGCACCATCGGAGAAATAATAATTTTTTTTTATTTTGTCTGATCCATAATTCTCTTTAATAAAAGAAATTAATCTTGATTGAAAAAGATAAACGGCTTCCGTACTATGCTCAGTACTTTCTGAAATTAAAACAAAACTTTCAAATTTCAAACTATTATTAGGATCTCGCTCAGGTCGATAAATCACAAAAGGATGAATAGTTGTTTGGCTGTTATTCCAATGATGACTCTGTATTGCATTTTGTATTAAAAATGTAAAATTTTCAGAAAAATCCTCAATTACAATTAATTCCCCTTCTTTCAAATTTGTTTTTAGATTTTTTAAAAAATTACTTTGTTCTTTAGCTACAAAATTATGTAGTAAAAGGATATCAGCTTCTTTGCTCATTTTTTTGAGGAATATTTTCGCCTCCTCCGTAATTGTTTCTAGAGAAGAACGATCGGTGTTAGTCCACAGTTGATAAGTTATATTAATAATATTTCTCTTTTTGAGAGCTTCTTCTATTTCAGTAGCAATTTCATGAAAGCCAGGGCAAAGATCACATTGTTTCATATAACATTCATTTTTAGGCTTACTACAAATCATGCATTCTATTATTTCTTCATAAGTAGTTACAGATATATCTTCAAAAATACTTTTTAAACCGTTTAACATTAATTTAAAATTCTGATGTATTTTACACACACAAACCGTGTGTGTTCCATTATTATCAGCAAGTACACATTGCTTTGGTCGCAAGGAAGCAAATTTACTAAAACTGACTTTTATTTCTGGATATAAAGATTTAAATGATACATATGCTTCTTTCAAATTACATAAAATAAGACGTTTTTGTAACTTAATTTTTTCTCCGTCTTCTTGTTGAACTGAAAGGCAATCCTTTTGCCCTGGCATGACACGGCTTATTTCATCGGAAGTATAAAAATTTATTATTTTTTCAATATTTTCAGAAGAAAAAGTTCTACGGGTACTTGGAGCGGGGGGATATAATCCGAAACCGTAAAGATTCTGTATTTTTTTGCATACTTTGCTGTACTATAATTAAGATTAAATTCACGTTTTAAAGTACTTAGATTCCAACTTAAAGGTGTAACAGTCAGCCAATGAATTTTTTCTTTAAAATTAGATGCAGATTTTACTTTTAGTTTAATTAAATTCATCATTTCTATTCCAACATCACCTTCTACAAATTCGATGTCAGATCTACCCGACACAGAACCTAGGCTACTTGCAGTTTCAGAAACTTCACTAAGAGCCATATTATTAATATTATCATTAGAATCAATGCTTACGGAACTATTTTCCGACGGCTCCTTTCCCTTTGATAACAGCATCTTGTAAGATAAGCAAATAGATTCCCCCAAACCTGGATGTTTTTCTTTCAGTGATGCAGACGATTTAGCAACATTCTTTTCGATCCAAGAATGATTGGGTAACTTGAAAGGATTGCAACAAACTTTTTTCGGCATGATGATTACTTTGCAAAATTAAATTTTAAACTTGGAGCACTAACAAAATCTAAGAGACGTTGTTCACTCAAAAGTAAAATTCCATCTAACTGAATTTGAAACACAGGCACTCGCTTCACAAAGAAAAATGTAGTTATCGTTAAAAGCTCATTAACACTGTGCGGAGTGACAATTTTAAAAACTTATTCATAGTGGGCTGCGGGGGGTCCGGACCCATTAATCAAATGGGATACGAATATAAAAGGACCATAAATTATATTTATTCCACAATTTTCCTAAATTATAAAATAATTGTTGTCAAAGAACCTATATACAATAACCTTACATAAATTACTACCCATTATGGCGAAGAAAAACTATTACTCGTACGGCAAACTAAATTCAAACAATATGACCTTTCTTATTTCGGAAACTTCTAAGATTCTATTAATAAAAATTAACAGTAATATTAATAAAAAATGTTAATTTATTAAGTTGGAATAATATTAAAAAAAAAATATGATGTAAAACTGTGTTCTTTATACTGTATTGGTAAAGAATAAAGCATGCTGCGGGAGCTGCCGCGCGCGGCTACTAGGCCGAGCCATGCAGTGTAAAATTCAAAAATTAATTTCTCGAGAACAAAAAAATTCCCATCTCTATAATTTGCAGTATCTTTTAAGAAGGGTTCAAACTTTGATAAAAAATTTTTTTTACAAAATTCCACAGAGTAAAAAACCAACAATAAAAAATTGTTGTTTAAACAAATTAGCTAAAAATTATTTTTTTTATTTTTTAAAAAATATATTATGAAAATTCAACTTTTCCCCTATAATTTTTACAAACAACTTTTTTTTGTATCACTAATATATTTCAAGATAAAAATTATAGAAAAAAATTTAGCATAAAAATTCAATAAACAATAACTTGCAAAATAATTGAAATTTTGCAAAACCCTTTGGCATGCTTCCAAAGAGTCACAAACACAACAAAATTCCAAAGTATAAAGAAAATTGAAGGACCACCTGGTACTACTTTCATGGAACGCCCCTATACCGATAGTATCTTGGCCAATGCCGAGGTGCAGAGGAAGGCGGTGTGCTCCGGCGCTTTGTCGTGATGAAGGGTCGAATTGTTGACGAGGTCGGGCCGAACCCGGGCGACGCGGGTTTTCAGCCGAAGAAGCACTTCTTTGTAAAATGCCGCGTTTACAGTGCCTCCACTGCAAAATCCTAACACACTTTTAAAACAGCTTTCACTCGCGGAGCGATGTTGACTGCACCGCTGTTGCCAGCGAATTGGGACCGGTTTCTAGTGGAAGGGGAAGGTCCAACGATCATTTTCCACTATATAGACACTCTTACAAGTCCAGATAGCGGGAAGAGCAACTTGAAAGTACAGTGGTTGAAAATAAAGGTCAAAACGGTCAGAACGATCAAAACGATCAAATTACAAATGTATTTAATGCCATGCGGGCATTATTGGGACACCAAATCACATTGGGTGTTTTGGTGGAGCGATTGGCAGAACCACGGGTTAACGCAAGCTCAACACCAATTAATCAGCGAGTGGAATCAGGTCAAGAAATTAGACTTCCTTAAATTCAAATTCCAGAATTCGATGGAACATACCTGTACATAAATTGGTTGCATTTCCGTGATTTGTTTGAGGTTATGGTTTATTCTAAAAGTAATTTAGCGGACTTAAAAAAGTTTGAGTATTTGTTAACTAAATTAAAGGGAGATGCATTGTCATTAGTGAAACATACAAACGATAATTACAAAATAGCATGGGAACTTTTACTAAAGAAATAAAACACTGCGTTACAAAAAAAAACTTTTTTTCTGTCCTATGAACCAAATATACTTTTTCGGAAAGGGGGAAAAAAATAAAAATAGACGTGTATCGGCGATTTTCATGTACACGTCAGAATTTTTTTTTTGTGTTTAAAATATAGAGCTCGTAGTCTGCCTGTGTGAAAAACTTTGGATCAATTTTTAACCCTTTTTCCGTGATCCAATCGCGCTGAATATCTACAGGCAGACTCGTGGAAATGTTTTTATTATGTAAAATTAAAAAAAAAAATTTTATCAATTCTCAGATTTTCTTGAATTTTTTTTTTCTAATATAAAAAAAAAAATTTTTTTCTGAATTTTCGGCATAACTTGAAGGGACTCCTAATTTTTAAACAACTTATTAACCTTTAATTTATTGTTTCATACAACACACTCTCTGCCGTTTGTGCGTTTGTTACAGTTCCGGAAGTTCCTATCATCTGACAGTTGCGCTACTAGGAGACGTATACTTTGACAATTGTTTTAAGTTCTGTTGCGCGAAAACGTCTTCCAGAGAACGTTAATTTATAGAGAAGTCTCAATGACAGGAACGTATGGAATTGTCAGGGGTACTCGTTTTGCAGAGAACGTTAATGTATAGAGAAGTCTCAATGACAGGAACGTATGGAATTTTCAGGGGTACTCGTTTTGCGCGCGTGGTACACCACAGCCACACCAAAAGTTAACAGTAAGGGGCTGAATTATGTAAATTTAGCAGCAGCCGATAAGAATTTGTTGGTGATTACAAGCAAAGAATGTTACGTAGCTTTTTAATATGACCTATATATATTTGAATTGTTTCCAAATCATCCAAAATTATATACATACACATGGTAGAAAAAGTCTGCGTTCACCCACTGTTATAAAGTATTAAAATAATTTAACGTGTTTATCTTAAAACTCTCAGTTATTTCTTTTCACTTATTTCAAAGAAAATTATTCATAGAGGTTATGAACAAAATTTTTTGGAGTTTGAGCTGCGTCGTGTTCAGATAACGGGATTGTAGTACAGTTACTTAAATAGGCTAAGCAGAAAAAGTGTGCGTTCATTTCGAATAGTGACGATTATTTGCATGGCAATTACGTTAAATTAAATTTTAAATCATTCATGTAATATAGTTGACGCGGTTAAGAACAAATCTAAAGAGGGAAAAATTGATATTAGAAATACATTTTTTGTTACTATGGACCAAAGGCGAAAAGAAATAGATATTGGTGAAAGGAAAATCATTGTAAGCTTGTGGCAAAATAGTATGAGCTATCGGGAAATCGCGAAAATTGCTGGGAGGCAATACTCCTCGGTCCAAAGAGTGATAAACAACTTCAAGCAAACGAATTGTTTGGAGTCTAAGCCTCGTTCTGGGCGTCCAAAAAAACTGACGGAAAGAGAAGAACGCAACATAACTATTCTTGTGAATTCTAATCCACGACTAACAGCAAGCCGAATTTCAAAAGACATAGAAGTAAAATACCAAAAGAAAGTACATCCAGATACAGTAAGAAAAATTCGAAAAAGAATCGGATTTCACGGCAGAGTGGCCCGAAAAAAACCCTTCATATCACGAGTAAATCGACTTAAGCGGATGGCTTTCGCCAAGGAATACGTAAACAAGCCACCTGAGTTTTGGAATAGTGTGATTTTTTCAGATGAGAGCAAGTTTTGCATTTTCGGGATAAAAAGTCGTAAAATTATTTGGAGGAAAAACGGAACGGCACTTGGAAAGCAAAATCTGGTACCTACGGTAAAGCATGGGGGAGGAGGTGCCATGATATGGGGGTGTATGGCTAGTTCGGGCGTTGGAAATATGCAGTTCTTTGAGTCGATAATGAACAGACATGATTATCTTGATATTTTAAAAACGAATTTGTGAGAAAGTGCAATCAAACTGGGACTCGGTGAAAGATTTGTTTTCCAACAGGACAACGACCCGAAACACACAGCAGAGATTGTTAGGTTGTGGTTGTTGTATAATGTTCCAAAACAACTTCGCACACCCCCACAATCACCTGACCTTAACCCCATTGAGCACTTATGGGACGTTCTAGAAAAAAAAATACGAGAGCGTACAATAACTAGCAAGGAAATGCTTAAGAACGCGCTTAAAGAGGAATGGGTACCCATAAGTCCAGAAATAACAGCCAACCTAGTTGGATCAATGAAAAGACGCCTCCTAGAAGTCATAAAAAGCCGGGGATATCCAACTAGCTATTAATTTTAAAACATTTCTATGATCTTAAGCCTTTTATTTTATTATTATTGAAGTGAACGCAAACTTTTTCCGTTTAGTTTGAATGGCCTTTTTAATTTTATGTGATCTCATTTTAAATTTGATTTTGTTATTGGTAGCGAAATATGTGTGATAGTTACGTTTAAGTGAACTTAATAAAACTCATTAAAAAAAATTTCTGAAATATTTATTGTTTTGAACTTTTTCTAATGCAAAGAATATTTGCATAGGTGAACGCAGACTTTTTCTACTATGTGTATGTATGTTATGTCTGTCTGTCTGGTGTATGTAAAACTTTGTTGAATCCCTTCAACTGAATCAAAATCCTCTATAGAAAACGCTTCATTACCAGGCGCACAGGAAGATGGCATATGCAAATGTAAATTTGTGAATTTGTGAATTTATATACATATGCGCATATGTATGTATATGCTCACTAGCGACAGCTCAAAATAAAACGGTAAACTTCTCAAGAAATCCAGCGCGCACTCATAGGCGCAGCGCAAACTCATAGGCACAGCATTGTACATATACATATATTTACGTACATATATTGATGCATACATATGTACGGAGCCGCGGCCACTCGACTTGACAAAAATTCAAGATTTACCAAATATTGGCAAATACATAATTCAACGCGAAATATTCCAATATTGACTAGTTTCGAATTGTCGAGAAAATTGGCATATGGGCGGCTCGTTTTTTGAATGAAAGTACTTGCTCTTAGAACTATGAGCTCGAATTTATCAAAGAATTTTTTGATGATGAGTTTTCGTTGTACAGTACAATAGTTGAAACTGTTCGGCGCCGCCGCGACTGTTCAGCGCTATGGCAACTAGAATGATGGCCGCTACGCCTGCGTCTATGACTGTATTTTGTTCTTGTAGTCGCTAGGCATAGAATTTTAGCTTTGAAGGACATACGCATTTTGAGGAATAAAGTGAGTGCCCTGTGTGTGCGGTTGTATGCACATGCATATGTGTATATTAATAAGCATTGTTTTGCTTGAATTCAATTCACATATTTATACAGTGCACTCGCGGTAACTCGAATAGCCGCTAAGTCGAACGACGTGCTAACTCGAACACATTTTTTCCCCTATTGACTTCTTTGTAACTCGAACAATAAAAAAGCGCTATAACTCGAACAAAAAAACAAATTTATTTGTACACACATTCTTTTCAAACATGTACATTTTGTACATAGATACATATGTAATAGTATATGTATATAAATTATATGTATACTAGTGTATTGACCATATGAATATTTCGGCGTTAATATCCCGTTAGTTTTCTGGGAACAACATCTTGCATTGACCAAATTGCTTTAAATTTGTCATTTGTAGTATATCAGTGCACGTGAGTAATGGATCGTAAAAGGTTGAAGTGTTTAACATTAAAAGAGAGGGCTGAAGTCCTTAACAAAATTAAACGGGGACGTAGTGTTACTTCTCTAGCGAAGGAATATGGGGTAGCCAAGTCCACCATAAGTCTTATAAAAAAGAAAGATAAGGAAATTTATGGCTTGCACTAACGCTACCGGCAACCATAAGCTTAAACTTCTCGTTATTGACAAAGCAAGAAATCCTCGTGTTTTCAAAAATTTTAACTGTCCGGTGGAGTACAAAAATTCCAAATCAGCCTGGATGACTTCGGCGATTTTCAAAGACTGGTTTCATAATTCGTTCGTGCCGCAGGTAAAATCCAGATTCATTAAAACAATTTTTTTAACCAAGTTAAATGACTTTAATATTTAGGTAAGAAAAAATTTGAAAGATGGGGATTACCTGAGAAGGCTCTTCTTCTAATTGATAATGCCCCATCACATCCCAACGAAATCGAATTAAAGTCCGAGGATGGTTTAATTTTAACTATGTTTATGCCGCCGAATGTGACACCATTGATCCAGCCAATGGACCAAAATGTAATTCGTATAACGAAACTATACCACAGAAATTTTCTACTGGCTTCCATTTTCAACAATCGACCGAAAAATCGATATCGATGACTGTTTTTTTAACATAGCACACTCAATTGATAAGTCGAACAAATTCGATAAATCGAACAGCGCCTGTTTTAATTAGTTCGAGTTATCGCGAGTGCACTGTATTTGCATATGTCATCTTCCTGTGTGCCTGGTAATGAAACGTTTTGTATAGAGAATTTTTTGATTTGTTTGAAGGTATATGGGCACCAAGTGTACATACGCACATACAAATATGTACATGAATATTCAAAAGAAATTTGTTTTAGCATTTGTGAGGCAGGAATTTGATCATTAGGTTATTTACATGAAATATAAGGCGATGCTCGTGAGGTAGGTCATGTTGCTTCAGTGCACACATATGCGTGCAACACTATATTTAATAAAGATGCAATTAAACTTAGTTGTCCCATATGTATATGCAAATACGTTTCTTTGAAGTTTTCCTTTATTTATTTTAAAGTTTTATACTATCTAGAAAATGCATACGTACAAATGTATGTATATTATTATTCCCTGTAATAAAATGTAAATTGAAAAAAATTTGGTTTGCCCAAGGAACAAATAAATGCATATTCAAATGTAAATACATATGTATGTCGATATACCAAAACACTTGTATGCTATGAATTAATTTCGACTCAAAAAATTAGTAAAAATTTTCATCAAATTTGTTTATTTTTAAATTTACTAAAACGCACATACCAATATGTGAGAGGTCGTTTTATAATGTATTTTTTTTAATTAAATCAAAATATTAAAGTTACTTTGATTTGAAATGTTGGCGCATATAATAAATATTCAAATCATTTTTCTTCATCACCTTTGTTTGAAAATACAAATTGAATAAATTTTCGTTTATCAAGGGAACATAAAAATGCACAAGCAAATACTTTGCAAAATGCCGTCGGC
This sequence comes from Anastrepha ludens, assembly GCF_028408465.1. Classification (NCBI taxonomy): domain Eukaryota; kingdom Metazoa; phylum Arthropoda; class Insecta; order Diptera; family Tephritidae; genus Anastrepha; species Anastrepha ludens. Next base: position 20,479,078 of record NC_071503.1, read on the forward strand.
TGTTCGTCAATTTGATTTCCTACAGAAGCCAAAAACTGTGCAGGGCCAATATGCTAAAGGAGAAATCGCTGTCAACAGCTCTGTTAAAAGTTTCACCACACCCCGGCGGCGGTTAGACTTCATTTTTGACAATTCACACTATTCGTTGCTCGTGAGTATTCTCTATCGTTAACGTTCTCTGCGTCTTTCTGTATATTTCATCTTACAAAAAATGCAGTGCCCGACTCGAAATAACTTTTGTTACGTTTGTGGCTTATTCGCACCAAGTAAACATTTTAAAAATATTACGAAAACAGTGGTTAATTCGTTTCAGAAAATATTCAAGACTGCTTTTGTTCCTTACTTGTGGTATACTCCGGAAGACGCGTGCGACTATTGCTATAGAAATTTATGCAAGTTTACTGATGGAAGGTCCACAATAAAGTACTCTGTACCAACAATTTGGCTACCACTTACGGATCACTGCAGTGAACTGTGCTACTTTTGCGTAACTTTTACTCAAACTAAAGGGTACCAATACTTTCGCCGCAACAAAATTCGCTACGCTAATGTAGAGTCGGTTATTCCAGCTGTTCTGTAGTCACCAGAAGAACGTATAGCGGCTTCAATGGAGATTTTTCATGATGTTCCCGAATTAAGGGATGGAGAACCAACAGTAGCACCAACAATGCTATCAACATTACTTGCATCGAATGCGAGATGCGGGGAACCAGAAGTATCGGAATTTGTACCAACACCCAGTGAACTTGGGACTGCAGTGATGCATTTAGTAACGCAAGCCGACTTCAATGACCTTGTACGAGAAGGAAATTAGTCAAAGAGAACAGCCGAACTCTTTGCAACGCGTTAGGCAGTAGAATATAGTGGCGGCTGATTTTAAAATAACAGCCGCTCGTGATCGACGTAGCAATATTCCATAAGACGAATTTTTAAATTGCACGACGATCGGGAAAAAAACCTGGCTTATTGTTGTGATATTGATTCGATGTTTGAAAAAATTGGTTACCCTCATATTTCAGAGGAGTGGCGACTTTTTATCGATGCATCGGTCAACAGCCTTAAAGTAGGGCTGCTTCATATCGGTAACAAACATCCAGCTGTCCCGATCGCATATGCCAGCAACCTCAAAGAAACATAGGAAGGCATGGAATTAATATTACAGCTGATAAACTACCAAGAGCATAATTGGAAAATATGCTGCGATCTAAAAGTGGTCGGATTATTCATGGGTGTTAAGCGTGGATTTCCAACCCACCAGTGCTTTTTGTGTACATGGGAAGGTCGAAAAAGAGATCAGAATTACACTGAATTTAAGTGGAAGCCGCGAACATGCTACAAGGTAGGCGTAGAAAGTATAGAAAATCTACCATTAGTGCAGCCATCTCAAATCATTTTGCCATCACTACACATTAAGCTCGGTGTCGTATCAAATTTTGTTAAAAACTGGATCGTGAGGGCGAGGCGATTGCAAGTTTGCGCAATATTTTTCCGAAACTGAGCGGCGCAAAGATTCATGCAGGTATTTGTTTTACGAAGGCTTTTAGTAACTTTATTTTTTTAATGATGTGTATAATTTAAGGTGTTTTCAGTGGTCCGCAGATAAAAAAAATAGTTGCAAGTTACGAATGTTCATCAAAATTGAATGCTATCGAACAACGTGCATGGAAAAGCACAGTTGCCGTTATTGAACAGTTTCTTGGCAACAAACGAGCTGACAATTATAAAAATATTGATGCAGAAATGATTTCGGCATTTGGCGAAATGGGCATGTTAATGTCGCTAAAGATCCATTTCCTTCACAATCATTTAGATTGTTTCCCTGGTGATTTAGGAGCTTGTAGCGATGAACATGGCGAAAGGTTCCATCAGGACATTGCGGCTATTGAAAAGCGTTTTAAAGGACAAGACATTACGCATGTGCTTGGCGAATACTGTTGGTCTATTTGTCACGATACTGACACAAACGCAAAAATAAAAGGCCTAAGTTTCTTTAAAAGCATTAAAATTTTTAATGTAACAATTTTTAATTTTAATATAATAAAATTAATAAAAAAATTCAGGGTTTTATATCTCTATTGTAATGCGGAGTGAAATACCTTTCTGTTGATACCCACATCGGCATGTCTCATGCAATTTTTTTTTTTAATTTCGAACAGGTGGCAACCCTGTGAAACATTGTCAGTGGCAACATCCACGTGAAAAGTCTGGAAATGTGATTCACTATCTGTGCGCCCAATTTCATTCAAATCCGTTAAGCTAATCATGAGATCGTGTGGCTATACAGATATGCATACAAGAATTGCTCGTTTAAAGTTATAAAATACAAAAAAAAAAAATTGTGACGTGTACATGAAAATCGCCGATACACGTTTATTTTTATTTTTTATCCCCTTTCCGAAAAAGTATATTTGGTTCATAGGACAGAATGTGTGTAACGCGGTGTAATGAAAGTGATAAGGTAAAGAAAGCTTATTTAGGTTTATGGCTTGATTAAAGTTACAAATTTGGTCGATATAGAGCGACTTTACAACAACACTAATGAAGGTATTAATGCTTTGAAGGCTCTAGGTGAAGTAGTTGACCAGTGGGGTACAATGCTGCTTTATTTGTTCGAAACAAAACTTGATTCTGAAACTTTAACACTTTGGTTCAGAATAAGAAGTTCTCAAAAGGGTGGTACATTTAAACAGTTAATGCAATTTTTACAGCAACGTATTTTTGAATTACTCATTCAATTAATTTAAACAAAACACAATCTAAACCTGTCATTCGTCAGCAAACACAACCAAAAGTGTTTTCGACACAATTTAAACAATGTTTCGTATGTGAAGAAAATCAGGCGATATACCAATGTGACAAATTTAAACAAAAGTCAGTTGTTTGTAATAACCTTTGACTCAAATGTCGCACGGGAGATAATAGGGCATTTAATTGTAAATCATCGGCATGTAAAATTTGCAATCTGAAACACAATTCGCTATTGCATTTAACACGTGAAAATGAAATAGAAACCGACACAAGTATTCAAATCAAACAAGTAAGCACCTCCGTCAATTTTAATAGAACGGTTAATGAATCTATAATACTTCTACCACACAATCTTGTGCTAGATAAAAGCAATAAATACCAGATATGTCGTGTTTTATTAGATTCAGGAGAGCAAGTTTGCTTAATCAAAGAGATTTGTAGTCAAAGGTTAGGTTTAAAAAGAAAATACAATAACACGTCAATTCACGGTGTATGGAAAGGCGTTAGTAGCCAGTGTAGAGGTGAGCATATTGCATGTCTAATTTAACACAAAATTTACCTGGAGTGACATTGCGTGGCGAACATATGAACTATTTTAAAAATCTCGATTTAGTAGACGAGGGTTACGATACACCAGGTAGTATTGACATTATTTTGGGTGCAGATGTTTATGCAGATTGCGTTTTGAATGGTAAAGTAATTCATCCAAGTGGAGCACCTGCAGCAATTGAAACGAATCAGATTCTTACAAGTGAAGAACAACAGGCAGAAGAGCATTATTTGAAACATGTTAAACGAGAATCTAGTGGTAGATATATGTATAGTTCGATTATGTTTAAAAAATTCTAACATTGAGTTTGGTAACTCGAAATTGTCAGCATTGAAGATGTTGCGTTCAATGGGAATGAGGTTTAAGAAAAATGAAAGGTTAGAGGAAGAGTACAAGCAATTCATGCAGGAATATGTCATAATGAAGCATATGGAAAGGGTAATAGAAAAAGATATACAAACCTAGTATTTAAACCTAGTAACACAACAAGCAAAATGAGATGCATCGTGTAAATCAACCAATGGAAAATCACTTAATCATCATTTGCTGGTAAGATATCCAGTACAAAGGGATCTATTTTATTTATTAGTACTGTTTCCCATGTATAAAATAGGTGTCACTAGTGACATAGAAAAAATGTATAGACAGATATTGATTAATGAAAATGACAAATGTTATCAACGTGTTTTATGGAGGAATAATATTAATATTTTCTAGCAACTAGAACTCTTAAACCAATATATATGTATATATACTTCGCGCGTACACCCTTTTTGGGTGTTTGGCCGAGCTCCTCCTCCTATTTGTGGTGTGCGTCTTGATGTTGTTCCATAAATGGAGGGACCTACAGTTTCAAGCCGACTCCGAACGGCAGATATTTTTATGAGGAGCAACAGAATCCAGCTGATATAAATAGCAACGAGAGGCATCAGTGCTTGCCAATTGCTTGACAATAACATTTGCTGGTGCGGCCCTAGTATTTTGAGAACAAGAGGAGATTTGGAACAAGTTGACTTAACCCAAATCAATACTGCAGACTTAGAAGAAAGACACATTGACATTTGTCATATTTCAGAAGTACAAAATAATGAATTATTTGATTGGTTTTCAAATTTTAAGAAGTTGCAATCTGTTACAGCATATACACTAAGGTTCATAAGAAATTGCAAGGAATCCGTGCATAATAAAACAAAGGGTATTTTAAGAGTAATTGAATTAAAGAATGCTCATGATACTTTAGTTAGGAAGGCTCAAATGGAGTCATTTTCTACTGAAATTTCAACTTTGTCAATGGGTAAATCACTTTCAGTGAAACACAAGTTGTCTACTTTGACACCATTTGTTGATCAAAATCAATTACTGTGTGTAGGTGGTAGAGTTGAAAACGCTAATATTACATATGATCAAAAGCATCCGTTAATTCTTAGCAAGGAAAGTATTTTAACAAAACTTTTGGTTAGACACTTTCACAATGAACACTTACATGCAGGCAGAAGTCAAATGCAATATTTACTTGGTCTGAAATATTGAATTCCAGGTGTAACTAAAATGATAAAACAACGTATTTATCAATGTGTAAGACGCATGCGATTCAGAGCAAAACCATATCAGCAACAGATGCGTTGTTTACCAAAATGTCGTGTTCAACCAACGTCAGCATTTGTTAACACAGGCGTAGATTTTGCAGGGCCGATTCAGGTGAAGTCTTGGAGAGGTAGAGGTAGTAAACTTTATAAATGTTGGATAGCAATTTTTGTGCGTCTTGTAACAAAGGCAATACATCTAAAGTTAGTATCAGATTTGTCAACTGCATCATTTTTTGCAATTCTTCGAAGATTTGTATCTAGAAGCGGGAAGCCCTTACTCATATATTCAGATAACGGGACAAATTTTGTAGGCTGTAACCAACAACTGAAAGAAATTTAGAATTTCTTACGAGAAACTCCAACAAGGAACGAAATAATAAAGTCAATGTCAGAACAACAAATCCAGTGGCATTTTATCTCTCCCAGTGGTCCTCATTTCGGGGGTATGTGGGAAGCAGTAGTGAAAAGTACTAAATATTATCTAAAGCGAGCTCTTGCAGATGTTGCTGTTACATTTGAAGAAATATACACAGTATTATGTCAAATAGAATGTTTTTTGAATTCTCGGCCAATTTCCCTTAAATTTGAAGGGGATACAGACCCTTTCAGACCGGGCCCTTTTTTAAATTTTCGAGCTTTGTCTCCAGTTCCAGATATTGAACTTACTTCCACTAAAATAAACATGTTAAATCGCTGGCAATATATGTGTATAAAGACTACAATAAACTTAAATATTCTACTCAGTTTACACGTAGTGTAATACTCAACCAAATTACTAAAATGAATTACTAAAATGCAACACTGCATTAAATAGACGCTAAGAAATATAACTGTATCTTTCGAATATGTAAAAAATGATAATGAATAAAAGGCGAAGTTCAGTTCAGTTATACACCAACAGTAAACCAGTGCAGATTTTTAATTATTCAGTCCGCTCGTGAATATGACAAATTACATTTATGAACAGGTTTAATCAATATCACTGTTAAATTTTAAGCAATTTTTCTTAAAGTCTAACCAGTAGGTGTTAACGCCTCTCCCCTTTTTTCCTTACTGGTGACTTGGGGAGCCTTTAACACTGCGGAAAAAGTTTTCCGATCCTGCACAATAACATATACGCGTACACGATATTTTATTTGAATCACTGTTCGCGCAATTCCTTTTTCTTTTCATATTACGTTGGGCGCCCATTAAAAGAAACTATAATTAGTTATTTTTTTTAATACTTTTATTAGTTAAATAAAAACTATACTTTATTATTTTTTTTATAATAATTTTATTTTAAATGCCGATGCAACTGCTTTTAGTGAGTAGCACTTTACGTCTAACTTTAGAAGTGAGCTTTAAAAATATTTTAAAAGAATTTATTCAAAGAATTGCACATGTCGCTGCAACGTGATCAGTAGCTTGCCGTTAGCTTGAGGTGCGGACATAGCGTCAGCAAATTAATCCGAACTATCAGGTAAACAAAATACTGAGCTTATGGTGCGCGTGTGAAACAGCTATCCGCAACGAAAAATATTTATTTCGCTTGAAATTTTTGTGTCGTTATCTTGCATACGCTCATGTGTATGCAAAAGAGAATTGTTTTAGCATTTGTTATGCAGGAATTTGATCATTAGGATATTTACTCCCTAATTATTGCATGAAATATGATAAGGCGATGCTCGTGAGGAAGTTGTCCCATAAATGCAAATACGTTTCTTTGAAGTATTCTTCTTTTTATTTTAAATTTCAAAGTTTTATACTATCTAGAAAATCCTTACATATATTATTCCCTGTAATAAAATGTTAATTGAAGAAAATTTAGGTCATGGTTGTTGCAGTGCGTATGCACGTACTATGTAACGCTATGATGAGGCCAGTGTTGATGTCATGGGCTCACGGTACGGGAACCGTCTGAGTCTCTTCTTTGGGACTGTCAGTTTTCACGTCTTTCCCAGATGATTGGCTCGGACGGTTCCTGTAGCTACCGTCCCTTGACAGTGACGCAGATTAACTTGCAGCATTCCAAAGCCACTACTGCACTAATAAGTAGAAGGCTTACTAAGCTGCACACATTCCCCCACATAACAACAGTGCAAGAGCCCTGGGTCTTTAGGCGCTGCCTCTGTGGCTTAAGTGCGTTGAAAGGGGTGACGTTACAATATTACAGGAGTTCGAGTAGACCTAGGACCGGTCTTATAGTATCATCCAATCTCTCTGTGACGAGTCTTGAGTAATTCTGTTGCCAAGACCTGGTAGCGGCTGAGGTGTGTTATAGAGGTAGACGCGGGTGGTCGAAGTTTGTGATTGCATCTGCTTATTTTTCTTACGGTACTCTGGAAGGGCCTCTACCCGGGAAAGCCACTAATCTCGTGAATTTCTGCGAACGGCGCAATCTAGGCCTCATCCTTTGTTCCGATGCTAATGCCCAGCATACAATCTGGGGCAGCAGCAAGTGCAATGGACGGGGCTCTCGACTAGTCGAATTTATCGCGTCCTCTTGCCTAGACATACATAACAAGTGCTCAAAACCTACGTTTGTAACTGCTACAGGGCAGGAGGTGATTGATCTCACCCAATCAAACTCGAAGCTTGGGTGGTCAATCAAGAACTGGAGAGTTCTTGCCGAAGATTCGTTCTCCGACTACAGGTACATTAAGTTTCAGTGTGGCGAGGAGGCACAAGTGCCCAGAAAAACAGACTGGCAGAAGTTTAGGGGTGCGTTGCGGGACCTTGACCTGATGACACCAAGACTTCGAAAAGAACTAACCATTCAGGCGGCTGTTGAGAAACTCAACGCTGCCCTAACTGAATTATTTGAGTCAGCCTGTCCAATTCAACCTTTCCCTAACCGAACTCCCGTTCCTTGATTGAATCTCTGAGTGACACGGCCAAATTGGTGAGGGTCCTGAAAAGGGACCCAACTGCAAAGCTGGGGTCACTTAGGAAATCTGACGGCTTCTTCACGGAGCGGCAAAGTGAGACACTCAGTTTGCTGATGGAATCTCACTTTCCTGTAAATCAGATCAGCGTCAGCCGGCAACAGCCCTTATTGATAGAGACGGTTGTCAGAGCTGCTACACCTTCTCGGTCGTGACAGTAGCCTTGAAGAAAATCTTCTCTGCATGCCTAGCAAGGGCCTACATACCACGCTATTGGGGACGGTTAGGGTCGCCTTCATCCCAAAGGTTGCAAGAGACGACTACACCAGCCCCAAAAGCTATAGATCCATCAGCATGACTTCTTCAATCGACTGGTGGAATTGCGCATACGTCAGAAGTCGCTGAAGACTCACCCTCTGTCTCCATTTCAGCATGCCTATCAAAGTGGAAAATTCTGCGAGTCGGCACTGCAAAACCTTGTTGCCAGGGTAGAGCTGGCCATCGACAGGAGGGACTACGCAATGGGCATGTTTTTAGACATAGAAGGGTCGTTTGATAATGCCACTTTTGACAGTATGTGTAGCTCTGCTAGTAGGCACGGCGTAGACCGGGTGCTAGTAAATTGGATTCGTTCGATGCTGGCCCAAAGAATCGTTTCGGTGTAGGCGGAGGAAGATCTGCTAGTGTCCTGCGGGATTAATAGAGGCTGCCCCCAAGGCGGTGTGCTGTCCCCATTGCTCTGGTGCATGGTAATCGATCCTCTACTCACCACCTTAAACGACTCGGGAGTATACGCACAAGGATATGCGGACGATGTTGCTTGCTTGGTAACAGGCCCTTCGCTTATGAACATCTGCAGGAAAGTGCAGAAAACTCTGGATAGGATTGACACTTGGTGCTGTGCGAATGGGCTGTCGGCAAATCCCGGCATGACTGGTATTGTCCTCTTCACCAGAAGGAGGAAGCTTGATGAACTCGTTCTGCCTAAGCTAAAAGGAGTCACAATCCCGCTATCCAAGGAAATTAAATATCTTGGAGTAATCCTCGATAGTAAGCTCCTATGGAAATCACACGTTGAAACAAAGACATGCAAAGCACTGACAGCTTTCTGGCAGTGCAAAGGTGTCTTTGGGAAAACGTGGGGTCTTTCTCCTAGCAAGGTCCTATGGATCTACATGGCTATGATAAGACCTATTATCCCCTATGCATCAGTGGTCTGGATGAGTAGACTCTCTGTAGAGGGAGTCAGGAAGACCTTATCGAGACTACAACGCACTGTGCCATCTGTTGCACCGGAGCTTTTCCGACTACTTCAGGCCAGGCATTAGATGCTCTGACTGGTTTACCACCACTTGATGCTTTCATCCAAGGAGAGACCTTCAAGGCCATCTGCAGGCTGAAACACAATGGGAACTGGTACGGCCCCTGTCCGGCATTGGAACACAGAGAAGGCATGGACGTCGATCCAGCGATTCTCTCCATGCCCCTTGACTCCATGCCATCAAGAGTCGTACATGAAAAGAGATACAGTGTAGTGCTACCAGAGGCTCAATTGTGGGAAGACTCAGAAAATGAGCCCGGCAAAAACTGTTTTCGCATTTTTGCGGCCATCACAGCCACGGTTAGCAAATGGGTAACTACCACCCAAAAGCGAGCTTGGCAGGCTGAGAGAGGCTGCAGATGGACTAAACTGATGTTACCTGTCATGTCCGATCGACTGTCGCAAACCCTTCTGTCACTTAACAGAGGGGCTGGTTGGATTTATGATGAGCCACTTTCTGTGGCCGAAGCATATGGAAAGGTTGGGCATCTCTGCCAGCTTGTGAAGAGAAGGATGAGACGGCGGACCACTTCCTGTGCGTCTGCACCGCCTTCGCTCGAATCAGGTTTGAGGTCTTTGGCACTGATGTGTTAAGAAGCGATCATCTTGGCTCATTGGCACCACAAGATCTACTCAGATATCTTCGCAGATCGGGTAGATTTAAAGAAAATTGAATGGGAATCCAAGTGTAGTACAATGGCCTTAATTTATATCTGAGTGCTGCACTTGCTACTTGTCCCGACAAAAAAACAAAAAACTGTAACACTATAAGAATTGAAGATGCAATTGAACTTTTGCACAAACATAACTAATATAATACATGTATGTATATATTGATATGCGTACATATATATATACATACATATGTACACATGAATCAATATACCAAAACACTTGTATGCTCTATGAATTTTCGTCTAAAACTAATTTCGACTCAAAAAATTACTAAATTTTTATAAAATTTCTAGGAAGTTTCAAATTTACTAAAACGCACACATAAAACGTGTGGTCGTTTTATAATGTATTTTGTTTAAATTATTCTTTTTAAATCAAATGAAAAAATATATATGTTACTTTGATTTTAAATGTTGGCGCAAATCTTTTATTTATTGTATTGTTTATTGTATTTGTTTGAAAATATAAATTGGATAAATTTTCGTTTATCAAGTGAACATAGAAATGCACAAGCAAATTCCGACGGCTATTCGTCAATTTGATTTCATACAGAAGCCAAAAACTGAGCAGAGCCAATGTATTTGTACATAATTCACTGTAATCAACTCTGTTAAGAAGTTCCCCACTGTCGAGTTGAGGGAGGTGAAAAAGTCTTTCACGTTTCACAGAGGACGTTAATGTATAGAGAAGTCTCACGAGCTACGAGTAGTGTGAATTGTCAAAAATGAATGAATTTTTCACCTCGCTCAACTCGACAGCGGGGAACTTCTTAACAGAGCTGACTACAGTGAATTATGTTGACGAATGCCGCCGGTATTTTGCAAGGCATTTCCTTGTGCATTTCTATGTTCCCTTGATAAACGAAAATGCATTCAATTCAAATTTTCAAACAAATACGAACAAATAAAGATTTAAAGTCCAACATTTAAAATCAAAATAACTTTGATGTTTGTTGCTTTAATTTTAAAAGAAGAATTTAAACCAAATACATTGTCTGGCTAGCTCAACCGCCTCACAGCTTCCCGCAATGTCGCAATGACCGGGAACCCAGATGAGGCTGATGTCAAAGAACTCGGACGAGGTCGAAAGTGAGGTCAAGCATTCCTTGACCAATTCCGAATGCACCGTCATAGACCCGAGGGCCCTTATTGCCGCTTGGCTGTCGGAGTAAATATTTACTTTTTTGACTGTTAGTACGCAATTGAGCAGCCAATCAGCTGCCTCCTTGATTGCGGCTACCTCTGCCTGGAACACACTGCAGTGGTCCGGTAATCTGAATTTTAGTCTGAAGGGGAGCCATTCGCAAAAGACTCCTCCGCCAACCTTTCCTTCCAACTTCGATCCATCCGTGAACAAGTTCACCAGGCCCTGCCCCCAAGTGTAGCCCTCCGTCCACTCTTCCCTTGACGGGATGTGAGTGGAGAATGTTCCGGTTGGACTAAACGAGGGTATACACTGGTCTGTTGACAAAGGAATGAACTCAAAGTTTCTAAGAATGCTTGAGTGCCCATAAGTGAGGTTGAGATTATAGCCCCAAGCCCTCAGTCTGATTGCGATACGTGTAGCGGCAATTCTGCCTTCGACATCTAGGGGTACCATATTTAACATTGCGCTGAGCGCCAGAGTAGGAGACGTTCGAAGCGCCCCACTGATTCCAATGAGTGCCGACCTCTGAACTCTTTCCAGCTTCATCACCAATGTCGTCTTCTCTAGTGAGTTCCACCAGACTATGACTCCATATAACAAGATAGGCTTTACAATAGTATTATATAGCCAGAAAACAACTCTAGGCGAGAGGCCCCATCTTTTACTAATTGTGCCCTTGCACCCATACAAGGCGATTGTTGCCTTCCTCACCCTTTCCTCAATATTGGGCTTCCATGTAAGCTTGCTGTCAAGGATAATACCCAGGTACTTAACCTTATCAGAAAACATCAGAGGAGCGCCCCCTAGTGCGGGAAGTTGAGCTCTGGGTATTTTATATTGTATTTCCTCGTAAATAGGACGAGCTCCGTCTTAAGAGCATTCACCGACAGGCCACAATCCGTTGCCCATCTAACAACTGCACTCAGATATCCCTGCATCAAGTTGTACAGAGTGTCCAAAAATTTTCCTCTTACAATTAGTGCCACGTCATCCGCGTAGGCAATTACCCTGCAGCCCCCCTTCACCAGCTCCTCCAACAGGTCATTTAGAACAAAAACCCAGAGGAATGGTGAGAGAACCCCACCTTGCGGAGTGCCTCTACTCACCTGCCGGTGGATGGAGATATCGCCCCACTCTGCCGTGACAGTTTTGCCGCTAAGCATTTTGTGATCAATCTTATAATGTCGGTTCCGACCCCTAGTTTACCTAGAGACCTGGTAATTGCCTCCGGGAGGACGTTGTTAAAAGCCCCCTCAATGTCGAGGAAGGCGCCTACCGCAAACTCCTTCTGAAAAAGAGACTCTTCAATCTCTTCCACGATTGTATGTAGGGCAGATTCCACCGATCTACCCTTGCAATAAGCATGTTGAGTATGCGACAGCCGACCCCGAGGAATTTCGCTTCTTATGTGCAGGTCAATCAGTCTCTCAAGAGTTTTCAGTAAGAAAGATGAGAGACTAATTGGCCTGAAGTCCTTAGGGGAGACGTGCGACCTCTTGCCTGCCTTGGATATAAAGACAACCCTCACGGCCCTCCATGATCTTAGTATATAGCCCCTGGCTACGCAGCTCGCATGGATGGGGCTCAACGGCATGATACCTCCACAGATTTCTGCAGTTGGGCAGGAATGATGGCGTCAGGACCAGGAGACTTGAAGGGCCTAAAAGAGTCAATGGCCCCAGCAAGGCGACGCTTATCCAGCAACCAGCCCCGATCCGGAATGCAAGTTGAAATGCTATCCAGGCCGGTGCTGCTAGGTGCTGGGCTCATCGGAAAATGGGCGTCGAGAAGTAACTTCAATGACTCCTCGCCGCTCATCGCCCAACGCCCCAATTCGTCTCTTAAGTACCCCAAGGGAGCGGAACTCTTCGTGAGTACTCGTCTAAACCTGGAGGACTCATGGCAACCCTCTACGCTGTCGCAGAAGCTTCTCCAAGAGTCCTTCTTAGCCTTTCTAATTTCGGACTTGTATATTCCTAGCCCTGTTTTATACAGTTCCCATCCCGAGGGAGACTTAATTCTTTTAGCCCTGTTAAAAAGGCGTCTGCATGAGGCCCTAAGCTCAGATAGCTCCGTTGTCCACCAGGGCGGTTTTTCCTTCCTGGCAAAAGCTGTTATTGGACAAGAGGTTTCCAGGGCCTTGTTGCAAGCTGAGGTGAAAGTTTCCACCAGTTCGTCGATCGCTTCTTCCGATAGATATAGATTTCCTCCCGGTGCTTTGGGGAGTACGCTCAGCAAATTTCTATAATATGCATCCCATTTCGTTCTCCTCAGGTTCCTGTAGGGGATCTGATTGGACGAGTTTGAGTGAGAGAGAACTGAATATACCTATGGTCCGAGAAGGAATGAGTGTTTAGCACCCTCCAATCGGAGATTCGGGTTATCAGTGAAGAAGAAGCCAGAATAAAGTCAAGCACCTCTTCTCTGGCTGCGGTAATAAAAGTGGGGTCCTTACCCCTGTTACATATAAACAAGTCCTCGTTTAAAATATATTCAAAAAGTGACTCACCTCGTGCATTGATGTTTGAACTTCCCCAGCAAGTGTGATGGGAGTTCGCGTCAGTGCCTGTGATAACGCCGATTTTCCTGCGTTTTGCTTCAGCCAGGGTTTCCCTTAGCAGCGCCGGAGGTGGTTCCACCTCGTCATCATGTACCATATAGACGGACATCAGCCATAGCTTTCCAGCCGGGCCCTCCAGGCTCACCGTCACAATGTCTTCATTGCTGAAATTAGGCAAAATAAATGCGTTAAGTTCCCTCCTGATGAGTATACAGGATCTTGGTTTACCTGTCCTGCTATACGCCCCCTGTTTGTAGGTTTTCGTCCTGAGCCCAGAAATGCCGTTGCTGCTCAGCCACGGCTCCAGGATCAGGACTATATCAGCTCCACCTGCTCAAGGTGGATAAGTAAGTTGGCGGACGCCGCCTTAGAGTGCTGAAGATTTATATGAAGAATATTCATCCTCCAGGATCCTCTCCATTACCCCAAGGACAGCGTCCTCGCTCTCCGAGGCCAGAAGCCTCTCCTCCTCCGCCCTATCGAAGAACGACCCGATGCTTATGACGGACCCCGGTAAAAAGCTTGCGTCATCAGCATTGTCACCCTTCGACGTGACGGATTCTACTTCCATGTCCACAGGAGCTTCCTCTACTGTGGGCCTTGCTTCTCCCAGCACTTCCGGATGTGCAGGGGCATCTCCTCTGGCATCGGTTTGGTAGACCTTAAGGACTACCTTCTGGAAGCCATAGTTGATGACCCCCTTTGCTTCAGCGAGAGGACTGAGAGACTCTGCATTCAGCAGAATCAGGGCTTGTCGGTAGGATCTCTCAGTCTTCTCCACCTTAACCACCCTCCAGTTGTGTGTGGGAAGTTTGGGGTTACAATAGCGGAGAATTTCCTCCATCTCCTTCGAAGCAGAGGGTTCGGAGGGAGCCAGACACGTGTTCGCGGACGCACAGGTAGACCCCTTCTGTCCACTACCTTCAGCTTGGCTCCCTCCCATACCTCTCCCACCAAGGCCACTGCCGCCCTATACATTGAGGCTGACAGTTCGTCAGCGCAGACGATTCTGTTGTAAGAACCGTAGTGCCATCCGGCACTTTCACAGCTTGGAGGTGGTCCAGGGCTTTCCCTCACTACCTTCATGAATACGGCGGAGATGGCGGACGCTACCCTCTTCCACTCCTCCCTAGAGATGGCGCCGTCTTCTCTACCGCTGTCCATCACCCCGAGAATGATGGAGCCCACCTGTTTAGCGACTTCGCTAAACGATTTTGGTGGGCCACCAGCAATCTTGGGTCTCTTCTCTTGGGAGACATCCTCCTCCTGGGCCTTTTTACTCCCGAGCCCAGGTGTGGCGCAATCGCTTCCACTCCCTTTCCGCTGCCCTTCTCTGCTCCTCTGATCACCTCGAGCGTCTGAGAATGCTTCTCAGATAACTGAGGGTCATTCTGGCCACCGTAACGCTCCAGGATCCTGGTAGCCATACGAAGGTCAGAGAAGGACAGCTTACTCTGGCCTGGCTGCCGTTTAGGCCTAACGGAGGGTCCTCGAAGAGATATCCCCGAAGTCCCCGGAAAGCTAGGGGAAAGTCCTTTGCTGGTGCTGGCTACCCCATCCAGCGCCACTGCTCTAGGAGTCGCAGACGGTTCCGTCTGTGATCCGCTACCTATCAAAGGTGGGTTCCCACCTTTAACCCCCGGATTTATGGAGAAAGTCGGTTCCGACTTTCCCCCGGTGTCCGCCTTGGTCACTGCCCTACACGTCGATTCCGACGCCTTACCCCCACTAGAGACTACCCCCCGGGGCGTGGGTTTTTTAGGAGATGATTTCACTCCTCCAGTCCTGAGAGAGGTGGTCCGGCTCCGAACTCCCGCTAACCCCTGAAGCTTTCTGCAGGGTTATTGTTTTGTTGTTGTTGTGTTTCTGTTTTTGTTATTATTCATTGTTGTTGTTGTTGGGTCCCCACTCGAAGCCGCTATTCAAACCCGTAGTGTGTAGTCGTCCTTAAAGGGTCCCATGGTTGTCTGTGCCATAGCAAGGAGGCCATGCGAGGGTTGACGCATGCCCTTATGGGGCATGCGTTCAGAGCCAGACCGAACACAAAGACGGGAGTCGTCTCAGCCGCACCTACACCGCCAACCCAATGGCTACGGATTTGGAACGTACTCCGAGGCCTGCCAGGGTTTTAACGGGACGGAGGGCAGTCACGTCATTAGCCCATCAGCCATTTCTGCTGAGTTTCACCTCAGCATACTCAGCTGACAGAATGCCGCGACTACCAGCACAGGGGTCAGAAAAAGTCGAAAAAAGTAGTATGAAAAGAATTTGTCCAAATCCGAAAAAGCGAGGGGTGCACCACGCGGAGGCGATTTGTCCTACACCTCAGTAGTGTCAGTTATGGTTTGCTCTGATTTTATGCAGCGAGCTATCTCTATTATAGTGGAATGAAAACGTTCCACTTGGCCATTGCTCTTGCTGTGCAATGCCGGTACGAAAAAGTGCTCTATTTAAAGCATGTGAGATATTGTGTTTGATTGGAAAGAGTTCTCGTTATCCGATACCAGAATTCTGGTTTTTTTTTAATTGTTGAGTAAAATTAGCAATGCATTTTTTATGTCTATTGTACATCTTGATGATATTGGAAGAGTTATTGCAAATTTGGAAAATTTGCATGTGCATGTTAGGAAATGTTCTTTGTCGACTGAAAAAATATCGATATGTAGAATATCGCCTGGATATTCCGGAATAGGAGTTTTTCCGATATCCGGTTTGGGTGGATGTCGTCTATATTTATTTTCCAAACGTATTTTACAGTTTTTTGATATCGTCGTAAGGGTTTTCTTTATTTCGGAAAGTAATATTCATTACTTATTTGTTTATAATTTTCATTAATTGAACGGTGAGCTCTATTGTGCTCGGTGGTTGCAGTCTCAAACAGTCTTGTGCAAACATTTAATGCCTGGGAAGTTAGATATTATTAGGGATTAAACTTTTGCTAGTGTATCAAGGACACAAGATATTCCATTTACGCCATCCGGGTTAATGCAGTTACGAAGAGTTTGTAGAAGATATTCAAGAGAATTAAATCTAATTGTGTGTCGGAGAAATTTTTTAAATAATATCTTTGTGCTTTTGCTATTAAATTCAGAATGAGTAAGTAAAAGTTGCGTTTTAAATTGGTTAACCGGGCACTTGACTGTTTTTATAGCCTCACTGGAAGATATTTCACTATGAGCTGTATCGCCAGAAAAGTTGTGCATGTATTGCCGTGACAGGGCATCAGCTACAATATTTTCTTTACCTGGTTTATAATGGTACGTAGGAGAGTAAGAATTAATAAAAGCAGTCCATCGTTTCAGCTTCGAATTAGGATTTTTTTCAGATATTGCATATGTTAACGGTTGATGGTCTGTATAGATATGAATATTTTTTACACCGTAAAGATAGTGTCTCAGTTTTTGGAATGCCCATACTATCGCAAGTAACTCTCGTTCATTGGTCGCATAATGCTCCTCGGCTTTCGAGAGTGTGAGAGAAATCATCGTTATTGGCTTGCCAGCCTGTGATAGTACAGCACCTAAAGGCACGGATGAAGCGTCTGTTGTAATTTCGAAGGGTTTGGAATAATCCGGGCGTTGGAGGAGAACATCTTCGGACGATAAGACAATTTTCAGTTCAGCTTGCTTGGCATCGCTATCGAATGAAATCGAAATGTTTTTCGAGTGTTTGCTTTTAACATGACCGTTTTCACCCCTCAAATATTTGGTAAGAAGCTTGGATATTTGGGCGTAGTCTTTAATGAACCTTCTGTAGTAACCAGAAAGGCCAAGAAAGAACGCAATGCTATAAGGGCATGTACTTATTCCTTTTTGTGATACGACAAAGCCAAGGAACTCTACTTTTCTTTCAAAAAATTTTGATTTGTCAAACGAGACCCGCACACTTCTTCTATTATTTTCAATATTAGGTCAACGTATTTGAAATGGGATGTTTCATCATGGGAAAAGACAATTATGTCGTCCAGGTAGACGTGGCATATTTTGCCAATATATCCCCTTAATACGTCGTCGATTGGCCTTTGAAAGATACTAGGGGCATTCTTAAGCCCAAAGGGTAGTCGGCAAAATTCGTATTTACCATTATTCACACTAAACGCTGTTTTGCACCTGTCTGTTTCCGAGAGGAGTATCTGGTGGAAACCTGACTTAAGGTCAAGTGTTGTACAAATTTTTCATTTTCCCAAGTTAGCAAGTATGATTGAAGTATCCGGGATAGGATATTTATCAGAAGAGGTTGTTTCGTTCAACTTTCTAAAATCTACTACCATTCTTAACCGTTGGTTCCCGTCGTCATCGAATCGCTTTTTTGTAACTAGGTATGTGTATTGGTGAATTATACGACGAGTAGGACTTTTGAATTATACCATCTCTGAGTAAATCTGATATTTCCTTGTTAACAAACCCTGCTACAGACATAGGATACGGATAGCTTCGTGAATATATAGGTGTATCGGATGTTGTATCTATGGTTGCTATTACTCGCGTGTTGAAGGGAAGGGCTCTATCTGGATTAGCAAATGATTTTGAGTTAGATTTGATTAGCTCTTGGATATTAATAAGCACGTCTTTACCATTGGTTATGATAGTATTTACTTCTTGGCAGCAGAAGTGATAAAGCTCTTCTTTTCCTTTTTTGTGGAAAAGAAGGTTATCCTTAGTATCTATTTGGGCTTCGATTGCTTTTAAGAAACCAAACCCGAAGATTCCATCGAAACTTTTAAATTGGGGTAAAATATAAAAGGTAGCTGCTTCTCCCAATATAAAAACCTGACATTTTTCGTCTACCTTATTTAAACCGTTTATAGACCTTACTTGAAATGGCTTATCTAATTTTGTGAAGTACCTGTATCTATGAGGAATTGAAGAACTTGCCCATCCGAAAGGGTACGTTTGAGCAGTGGCAAGTTCGAATTTACTCTAAAAAATTAACTTCGTCGACTGATTGGCTTTCGAAGTTTTCGGAGTAATATGACTCGTTTTCCATTGTATTTATTCGCTGTATTTTGTTGTACGGTAGCTGCGTAGAACTATTGCCGGTATGTGTTCTTTTAGGATTATTGGGTAGTTGCAGTTGTTGCTGCCCGTACGCGACTTGGTCAGTGCGAGGTTGAGCTTGATTCGAATTGCCTTTTGGTTGGCTAAATTGGTTTGGTTTACTTTTAAAATCAGTATGTTTCCTAAACGGTGAGCTCCCGCAATCCACATCCATTGGTGTTGGTTTAGACTGAAAAGTTCGAGAAGGTTGGGCGTAATCGTTATACCTCGAAGGCTGTGTACTGGGTATAATTCGGCTATTGTTGTATTGGCTAGCTGAAGCGTATGTTTGCGCGAAATCATACCTTGCTCGGTTGTGTTGCAACTCTTGCCCTATAGCAAGTGCAGATGGTAAATCCGATGGATTTGCGGAAAATAAAGTGTCGTAAAGTGGGCGTCTCAAGCCAGATATGAATACTCTAAGGGCGTTGTCCCTAGCTCGTCCGTTAAATGCGTTGATTAATGTTTCGTTACCGCTATATGTCATGATATTTTTGTTAATAATTAGAATCAATTGCTTATCGACCGCTGAATAATATTCATCTATGTTCATACGTCCCTGTCGTAGAAAGTTAAGTTCGTTTTCTAAAATGTAAAGAGGTCGCTTGTCAGCATACAGTTGGTCCAATCTAAAAATTATTGCATTAAAGTTAAGGGGTGTATTAAATGAACTTAAGTTTTCATTAGCGGCCTGCGTAATTTTGTTACGAAGAATTCCAATCGCAACATAATATGCCTCGGATCCTTCGACGTAAAAATGTATTGCAAAATTTCGCGGCGGCCCTCCATGCTGGGTATTCTCTTATGTTGCCTTTGAACTCTGGCAACGACTTAATTAGGATGAGATCGGTATGTGTGCTTTGCACACCAATGACTATTGTAACAGGTGGGTAACTATCTATTTTTGTAGGAGAAAGATTTTTGAAAGCTTTAGTTACTTCTTTAATTTTGTTATTCAATTCTTCTTTCGTGTTTTCAACCACGGATTCTATTAAGGATAACACTGCGTTGCTGTCCACATTGAATTAAAACCTCCTCATATTTTACACAAAAATGTTTCTGTTAGTATCTATTGTATAGTAAACTATTGTTTACGCAAAAGTTGGATTGATTTTTTTTTTAGAACTAGATGGATAATGGAATTATGAACGAATCTCAGTATACATATATCTAATATATATTAAATGATTATTTACACAAAAATTGCTGCGATTGATTGTAGAATTTAGAGCTAAATATGGATAAATCTTTATAGACTATCGATCTCCTGGCAGCGCTGTACATTATTCTCGCTTGTTCGATCACTCGGTGCAGATTAGATCCCCACGTGTTCTGATACAATTTTGACGGCAGTTGATTAATTAAAGATGATATTACATTTGTAAGTTGTTTTGCATTTAAGTAAAGAATGTCTTGAATTGAGTGTTTTTTTCTCCCACTCTTCCTCATGTATTTACGTTCGCGGTCCACGTGTTTAAATGGCTCAATTTTGGTATTGGCGCATGAAGCATTGTTTTGTATAATGTTTTTACATTAGTTTATCACTTATTTATTTTATAGTGAATAGTTGAATATGTTGTTGTTTAGATTTTAGTACTTGTTATATGCTTATAACAACTTGCGATGCGTTTTCGTTAGTTCCCGTTTACAGTGAATAATTCAACTAGCTTCAACGGTGTGGTTCTCAACACATTTTTATAACGCGACTCGAATTATTTTACGCTCCACGAAGTATCGGCGAAAATATTTTACTATTTGTTCTTTTATTCATCCTATATTATGGTTTCGGTTCATATGAAGAGTTTTTTGACGTGATAACGTCTTATAATTCGATTTAACAGGCTGCACTCACGAAAAAATGTGTCGTTACCTAGCTCATTAGTGTTACCTTGCTCATTAGTGTTACCTTGCTCATATGTCGTTACCTTGCTCATTGCCGTTACCTTGCTCATTTGTCGTTACCTTGCTCATTGCATTGAATGAACTGCAAGCGAAAGCGCGGAACGAACGACAAAGCAAACAAAGCAAACGAACGGCAACGTTCGACATCTTGCTCTCTCCTACTTAAGTGAGCGTATATATGTATGTATATGCGCAAATGTACATATATAAATTCACGTATTTGTATTTGCATATGCCTTCTTATTGATTATTATTAATTTGATTAACTTGAAGAATTTAAAATAAAACCAAGTTTGTTAATAATACCTGTTGTTTTAATGTTATTATTATTAATTTGTTTATTATATATGAAGGAAAAAATGTATGGTAATGTTTACCACATACCTTATAAGATATGTTGTATAGTAATATATGTAGAGTAGAATGGGGTAAGATAGGTATGGGGGCACAATAGGTAGGTGGGGTTTTCGTCGCACTGTTTTTGCAGAGATCACTCGTCTTATGTGAATTGAATACGTGGTGGGGAACAACGTTCGCGACTGTCATTTCGGCCGTCACCATTGATTAGTTATCCTAGTTCTGGCGTCGTTTAGTTTTTTGTGAGCTTTTCTCCGACATAGCATTTTTTTTATTCTACGGTGCAGTGCATTTAATGTATGTAAATATTTGTCAGGTGAGTTTTATTTTACGTAGAAAATAATGCTGAACACGAATAATGTGTCAGTTTTTTGATATTTTTGTTTTTTAAAAAAATATCGACACTAACATAAAACATGTGCTTGGGGCACTATAGGTCAGCCGTCTGGGGGCATTGTAGGTCACTACTTTTAATGGAATAAAATAAATTTTAATTGTTTTTGCAGCAAAATGGTGTGTAATTATGTGCGAAAAACGCCGAAACGAAGTGAAGAGGACGTAAAAAACGCAGTCGCGGCAGTCCGAGATCGCGCTAGTGTTCGATCAGCCTCTAAACAATTTAAAATTCCGTTCGAAACATTACGTGCTTGCGTGATGAATTAAAGAAAAATTCCTAACTTTTATAACATGTGCAGTGTTCATACTCTATAAATAAAGGTTAAAACGTTAATCTCCAAGCCATGTACATTGTTCTTTTCCCCTCACATATAGTGACCTATCGTGCCCCCCGATTTTGAAAATATCGAAAAAAAAGACCCTTTGTCTTATTGAATGCAGCTTCCAAAATATTTAGCCAAACATAAGTCAGTATAACCAAAATGTTAGCAGATAAATAACCTTTCAAAATCTTGCTTATTTTTCAAAATCAATGCAAAAACACCGTAGCAAGAGCTCTTCAAAAAAAAAATGACCTATCTTACCCCATTCTACTCTATATAAACATGCATATGCATATACAATTTCGCGCAATTTTCAAAAAGAATAAATCTATATGTAAAGATGCATACAAATCATATGGACATATCAAATATACGAATCTATTCCGTAGGCAAGCAAATGTAAGCTAATGTGCTTGAACTGCAAGCGAGAGCGCGGAACGAACGACAAAGAGCATAATCGGCCCCCGCGCTTGGCAACGTTCGACATCTGGCTCTGTCCTACTTGAGTGAGCATATATTTGTATGTATATGCGCATTTGTATATAAATTCACATACTTGTATTTGCATATGCCTTCCTCCTGTGTGCATGGTACTCGTAATGAACCATTTCTCTGTTGAGAATAAACGATGATAGGAAAAGTAGGAAATGAAAGGGAGTGTTTCGAGTGCAACGTATCTTGAAAGAGCCAAATCGATGATGGTGCCTCTTAGTGTTGTTGACTTATTAACGTCTGATGCACAATCGACATTGAACATATCTTTCATGAATTTGATAAATGTTTCGTCATTTTTCACGTTTGTGTAAATGTAACTTGACCTATTCCATTGTAATTCCATTTACCTCCTCCTCTATATCCATACAAAATATCTATCAAACAAATAAAATTAAAATTTTGTTTTGAAAATTGCAACCATTCCATCAACATTTTCTTATGACGTTGTCACGTTAAACTATCGTCATTAAACCGACTTTACAGACAACCTCTTTTTTGTCCAATTATCGTATTAGTTGTGCAATTTCTTAGCACACATATGCGTTTGTGTTGTGGGATCACTTAAGCCACTTGAGTTGGGCGCCAGTTATTCTTATGCCGTTCCAGGTGATATTTTTTTTTTTGATCTCTTTGGTAACCAGTATTATTTGATCTCTTTGGCTAAACTTCACTTGGAACTGCAGCTAGATTAAAACACTTTTCATTTTTGATAGTTAAGGCACTTTATTAACACTTCACTTATAAAACTATTTATACTCTGCTATCCTAAAAACTAACGGCGCTTAAGTGCTTTTTTAATGACGACTCTTTCAGCCGTATCGTGCGCACGATTTGTTTCGGCAAAATGCGAAGCGTCGGCACACAGAAAAAGCACTTAAGCAAGGTGTGGGATAGTCATAGCGGCAATAACCAAAGATGACTTGATCGATGCTGTGTGCCTGGTAATGAAGCATTTTCTATAGAGAATTTTGATTCAGTTGAAGGGAATTCAACAAAGTTTTACAGACACCAGACAGACAGACATAATATATGTATGTATATATATAATTTTGGATGATTTGGAAAAAAAATTCAAATAAACAGGTCACATTAAAAAGCTACCTAACATTCTTTGCTTCTAATCACCAACAAATTCTTATCGACTGCTGCTAAATTTACATAATTCAGCCCCTTACTTTTAAGTTTTGGTGAAAAATGTGTCTGTGGTGATCAGTCTTCGCGAGACGAGTACCCCTCAAAATTCCATACGTTCCTGTCATTGAGACTTCTCTATACTTTAACGTTCTCTGCGTTTCATTTCATTTTTGACAATTCACATTATTCGTAGCTCGTGAGACTTCTCTATACATTAAAGTTCTCTGTGTGTTGAGTAGGAGAGTCTGTCGTATTTTAATGAAATTTGAATTCATTTATAAAAATATGTGTTTAATATTAATCAATAATATATGCTCCGCTGTATGATGAATGCAAAACTCTTCTGCAATTTCGCATTGCTAAATGTTTTCTTTTAATCCATTTCTTTATTGCGATCCGTTTCTTAAACATTAAGGAATATTTGTACTTTAAGCTATTTTAAGCTATTTAATTCATTTAAGCTAAAGAAACCTTTATGGAATATGGTTCGACTTAGTGTAAAAGTGACTTGGGAAGATTTTGTCTGGTTTGGCTTAATGCGGCACTCTTTCAACTAATGAGTTATTTTATCAAGTCCTTTCTGGAGTTTTTGGGAGGCCACATGGGGGTGGGAACGTGCTAACTATTGTTTCTTCAGAAGCTGGTAGGTCGTATGTGTAAAGCAAGTATAGGACCATATTATTCTCTTGGGGTACACCAGCTGAACTTTCACTTATTCTAAACTACATTTTGCCTTGTTTGACAAAGAAATATCGATTTTCGAGATAGGACTTAATAAATATGTAATAATTTATTGGTGGAGTGTCTTTTATTTTATAGAGTAAGCCATCATGCCAAACGCGGTTAAAGGCTTGAGATATATCGAGGAAAGCCGCTGTGCAGTATTTCTTTTTGTTCAAATGCTTTGTGAATAGTATTAACGAGTCTGTGTACCTTGTTCGATGGTACTGTGTTTTTCCACGAAACCGAATTGGTGATTTGGGATTATATTTCGTTTTTTAATTATAGGTATCATTCTTTTGAGGAAAAGGGAGTCCATTACTTTAAAGGCAATAAACAACAGGCTGATGGGCCGATGTGTTTCGTTAAGAGTGGAAGTAGGAATACTTTAAGTGTCTTCACCACTGGGGAAAGAAGAGTTATCGGACGATAAGATTCCCTTTGGCTGGCGGGCTTCCCAGGTTTCAGTAGTGGGACCACTCTCCCTGCTTTCCACTTGTCAGGGATGATGAGACTGGCCAAGGACTAGTTGAACACCCTTGTGAGACATACTTCTCCCGATGGTCCCAGGTGCTTCAAAATCAGCACGTTTAGTCCGTTAGGGCCAATGGCTTTTGAGGCTTTTGTTTTGTTGATGGCCCCCCGAACCTCATCACAAAAGAAAGCAAGGCGCACTGTCGTTCGCTAGTTTGCGCAGTCTTCTGGAGGCACGATGCTTGGCCCTTTCGACCGGAGGATGCAGTGTAAAGAGTCGGCTAAAATAGTTCACGCATCTCTCCGGGTCCGACGAAGTGCAACCGTTGAAAGTGATAGCCACCTTGTCGTTGTGCTTCGGGTTCGACAGGGAACTAACGGTGGACCAGAGTTTATTCACACCAGTGGTGAGGCTGCAGGACTTCAGGTGCTCAACGCATTTAGTTCGCTTATGTTGATCTACCAGTTGCCGGATCTCCAAATTGAGATCCCTTATGCGGGGATCCTCGGAATCGACTTGGCTTGGAGGTCACACTCGTTTGCCAAGCTGGCTGCTTCGGCCGAAAAATGAGGACGAATGTCCTTGAGCCTTCCAGCAGGGATGAATTGAGCCGCAGCAGCTGAGAGCACTTTGCGGAATGCCCATTCGCCTGCACGCACATCGGTGGGAATGGGAAGAACGGCGAAGGTGTCTTCTGTGAATTCCACGAAGTCGGCCCAATTGGCTTTTTTAAAGTTAAAATAGGACCGGTGATTCGCGGAAACAAAGTCGGCAGGTCTCTCAATCGAGACGATAATGGGCAAGTGGTCTGATGCAGGAGATAGCATAGGTCGCCACGTTCTGCTATTTATCGTCTATCTGCTCTGCCAATAGCTGTCCCCTACGATCATTTGGCAGGCTTGAATGCCAAAGATCGTGATGCGCATTGAAGTCACCTACACCTAATCGGTTTTCACCTCTGATGAGCGCACCTATATCAGAGTGATATTCTGCCGGGCAGCAGGTGACAGGCGGTATGTATACATTATAAATTTCGAGCTCGGCATCGCCTGTCCAGACAGCTATACCTTGACATTCTAAGGCGCTGTCGCTGCGGTCGATGCCTTCATCAATAAGACGATACTGTACTGTGTGGTGGACTATAAACGATTGGCCACCACCGTTGTTTCGCTCGCGATCATGTCTGTGTCACGTTATAGCCATTCCTGGTTATCAGAGAGGACCTGGCGTGCAGCTTGGTTTCCTGGACCGCAGCTTTTGGGATACTGTGTCGGCTCATAAAGCCACCCATCTCGTCGACCTTGCTCGTGAGTCCGTTGCAGTTATATTGATAAGCTTCTTGGTAAGGTAGTAGTAACTCGAGGGATGAGGGACGCGTGGGGTTGCCCACGTTGGGCCTGCTGTGCATTCCGCTGAAGTTGTTGTGGCTTGATGGTGGTGGGCGGCCGCGCCACGAGGGGCGGTTGCGGATGCAGAGCTCTGCAGCAGGGGGCAACATAGTCAGTTATCCACTAACGGGTGGTGCGCAGGTCCGAACACCTCTGAAAATGGCACCAGCTATTGCATGAATAGCACTGGACTGATGCCAGGTTCCGAGGTATTCCGGTCTGACACACGGAACACGGGGGACCAAGAGCTGCAGGTTTGTCCCCGCACTGAGGTTGGAGCAGGAGTTAAGGGGATGGGCTATGTGAGGGGAGTTTTGTTGCTCCGATATGCTCCTAACCGTGGAGGTATGGGTTGTGGTGGCGGTTGGTGGAGCCGGCCTATCAAGGGGAGTAGTAGCCGATAAGGCATCACACGCCTGATGGCTGGAGCAACACGAGGCCACATACCGTGTGAACCACTCCCTATGAGTCTTAAGGCCTGCACAGGTCTTAAGGTGGCTCCACCCGTTGCACTTATTGCACCTAACCGAGGTGAAGTTCGTGTGGAGCCGCTTATGGCATAGAGAGTAGCAAGTGGCTGAGGTGGCATTAAGTTTGCTGGGATAATTCTGGAGCTGACAGTTATGTTCTTTTTTCAGCAGTTGTGTGAGGGTGTTGAATTTCATGGTGCATGTTGCACACAATCATTGAAATGCTTGACAGCGTTTACAATGTCTTCATTCATTGGGTGTTTGAAGTTAATGGTTGAAGTAATAAAGGTTCGGAAATAAGTCCTGTTGGTTTAATTGTTGTGGAGACACTAGTAAGCAATTCAGTTGAATCTTTATTTAATGTGACAAATATGGGAGAGTGATCAGAGGATAGTTCGTTTTGGACTCCAGAACATTTAGTGCAGACGGGATTTCTCCGGCAGTAGGTTTTAGTGTGGCCGTGCTGTTTGGAGTTATCTCATAGAAGTATTTTGCGTTTCGAACGGGGGGCTCAAAAACATTTTTTGCATTGAACATCACTCACATCATAACTTTCTTTATTATTCGGACTTGGTTTTGTTTTGTGTTTCTGTGCTTGATATTGAAGATATTTGATGCTGTATTACCAAACTTTTTTATGCGGCCAAGCTCTTTAGGGTATGGGAATAACTTTTCGCCCTTGTAAAAGAAATAATACGATTTTTGTGTTCGCTCTAGTAATATACTGGTGATTTGAAGGTGTATATGTGTGGTCTTTATCGCAGACATTCGTTTGAAGCGTAAAGATCCTTTTTTATCTGTCATCAAAAATGTCTACGTAACGTCCCGAAAACAACATTTGCGGGAAGTCACACCTTTGAAAAAAAAAAAACGTTAAGCTGAAAAGTGTCGTATATTGATCAATATTTACCGTAGTCATGTTCCATCAAATACAACTCTTGGTTTCAACGCTTCCAAAGTGGCAATTTCGACGTGCGTGATAAAGATCATGAAGGGCACCGCTAAAATTCGAAGATACTTAACTACAACAATTATTGGATGAAGACGCATGTCCAACCCTTGATGATATATCTAAAAAGTTGAATGTGGACAGATCCACCGTCGGTAAACGTTTGCATGCGATGGGAATGGTCCAGAACGCAGGCAACTGGGTGCATCAAGAGTTGAAGGAGATGTATAGCGAGAGACGATCGGTGACGTGTGAGATGCTTCTTGAACGGCAGAAAAGAAAACGTTTTCTACATCGCATCGTTATATTATGATAACCTAAAGCGTCGAAAATGTTGGAGCCTGCAGTCAGCCCTTTTTGGAGAGCGGTTCACATCTTACGAGAGTATCGCAAACTGGCTCAATGAATGAATCAAGTCAAAAGAACTCAAAATTTTCGTCGTTTCGCATAATATAGTGTATTAGTTAAATGTTTAAACAGTCCGTAACTTTGGCTCAAGAGGGGCTTAAGTCGCTAGATTCATTCACAGAGGAAGGCCGCAGGGTGGTGTCCTTTCGCCTCTACTTTGGCTAGTTGTTATTGACGAAGTTCTGTTAATGCTAAATAAGGGTGGGGTTAAGGCAGTAGCATACGCCGATGACTTGGTCCTGATGGTATCGGGACCGTTTCTCTCAGTCATAGCTGAGGTTTTGGAAAGGTCACTGGCTGTACTCCGTCGCTGGGATGCTACTTGCGGCCTCCGAGTCAATTTTGATAAAAGCTGAGCTCGTGCTATTTACCAGAAAATATAAACCTCCACCCTTTCCACTTCCCAAATTAAACAACCACGTTCTCCCGCTCTCATCGGAAGTTAGGTAGTTTGGAGTGATACTTGACTCTAAACTCCATTGGAAGCTACACATTGAAAATCGGGTAAAGAAGGCCCGTATGGATTTCTACTCCTGCAAATTTATGTTCGGTAAAAAATGGGGACTCAAGCCACAGGTGGTGCTGTGGATGAACAACGCAGTGGTTTTGTCAATTTTAAGGTATGGATGCCTAGTTTGGTGGGATGCTCTTCGGAAGGGCTATAATATGACTAAACTGGGGAGGGTGAAAAGGACAAAGGAGCATGTAAAACTTGTCCCTATGCTGCCCTGAATGTCCTTTTGCACTTACTTCCCATCGCAGCTCAAAGTACAATCAGTTTAAAGGAGGTTGGCCTCTGGGGAGGGAGCAAAGGACAAATGAGTATGTAAAACTTGCCCCTGTGCTGTCCTGAATGTTCTTTTGCACTTACTTCCCATTGACTTTCACGTTATTTCCATCGCAGCTCAAACTACAATCAGGTTAAAGGAGGATGGCCTCTGGAGGTCATGGTAGCGCTTTCGGGGAATTAACACCGCATTTCTCCGAACTTCGAACAGATCTCTCTATCCGCAAACTAGAGTTTGACGGTTCCAATATGGAATCGGGAGTCGGAGTAGGGGTTTTTCTCTGAATCAGCCAATTTGTCTATCTCCTTTAAACTGCCGAGTATTGTTAGGGTTTTTCAAGCAAAAGTCTTTGCGATCCGGCAGGCATGCATAATGCTTAGGGAACATGGGAGCGAGGAAGATATTAACATTTTCTCCGATGGTCAAACCGCGATCAAGGTTCTGACGACATCATGTCGTAGAACGGAACTAGTAAACTCCTGTGAAGAGGAGATCAAATCTCTTGGGTGTGCAGGTAACATTTTTCTAATCTCGATTCCAGGACATGGGAACATAGAGGGAAATGAAATTGCTGATGAGCTTGCCAGGAAGGGGACTGAATACCTGTTTTTATAAAGTTAATTTTTACTTACATAAACATTTTTGGATATAAGTCACGCGGTAGCTGGAATAACGGTGTATTCCAAAAAATTAAAATATTGAACAAACCGATTTTAAAATTTCACTTTACAATTTGTTCTAATGTGATAATGTTTATGTATACAAGGGGCGTTCAAAAAGTATCGCGAATTTTGCATTTTCGCAGGCAATTTTCGATTTTTCGGCAATTTTGAATGTTCAGTTAATTGTTGACAGCTGCTTTGCTTGCACGTGTTTAGGCTCGTCTTCGATTTTTACCTATTTAAAAAGATGGATCAGATGAATAACCTGTATAAAATTTTTTGTCAAAAACGAAATTAAATGCGCGGATGCATTCCGAATGTTGACTGTGTCCCACGGAGAAGCTACTTTGGACGAAAGCTGCGGTTATCGGTGGTACAAAATGTTCTCAGAAGGCCGAGAAGATGTGTACGACGAAAAGGGTGCCGGACGCCCGAACACTTCAACAACAGACGAAAAAAATGATGAAGTGAAGAAAATGGTATTGGCCAACTGTCGAATCACCATTAGAGAAGTTGCTGAGGATCTAGACATATCGATTGGCTCGTGCCATTCGATTTTTTTCAATGATTTAGGCATGAGACGGGTCGCCGCAAAATTCGTACCAAAACTGCTCAATTTCGACCAAAAGCAGCATCGCATGAACATTGCTAATGAGATGTTGGACTCTGTCCGCGACGACAGAAATTTGCTCCAGAGGGTCATAACTGGTGGCGAATCGTGGGCTTATGGTTATGACGTGGAAACCAAAGCTCAATCATCTCAATGAAAGCTGCCGCGCGGACCAAGACCGAAAAAAGCGCGCCAAGTTCGGTCGAATTTAAAAGTTTTGCTTATCGTTTTCTTCGATTGCAGGGGCGTTGAGCATCATGCGTTCTTGCCAAAGGGTAAAACGGTCAATAAGGAATATTACCTGCAAATTATGCACGATTTACGCGACGCAATCCGCCAGAAACGCCCAGATTTGTGGAAGAACAAAAATTGGCTCTTGCATCACGATAACGCCCCCGCTCATACATCGTTACTTGCGCGCGACTTTTTGACCAAAAACAACACACTAATGATGCCACAGCTACCGTATTCCCCAGATTTGGCCCCAGAGGTCCATGAAAGGACGACGCTTTTTGTATTTTGTTAAAACCTTATAATTTTCGAATCTTATGGGGAAAGTTACTTTAATTTGTAATTCTTCTTCGTTACAGTTCTGTTTAAGATTTTGGTAATAATTTTTGAATATAATTAGTCCGGGAAGTATTTCTACTACTTCTTCCGTTTACAATCTTCCATAGGACAGTTAGCTTCTTTATATTCTAAGTTATCTTGAAAAATTGGCTCAAATATTCTTTGCCTTGATCAGTAAGTATTGTATGCGGTTTTAATGCTAATGTTTTATTTTTAGTATCCGGAATTCGTTCGGAAGTGATTTTGCTAAGAGTGTATTTTGAATATAGGGGTATTTTGAAAATTAATTATATATTTTCGTCGTGAAGAGCCACAGACACTTTTATGTTTGTGTTGCTGTTAAAATCTGTTATAAGGTCAGTTTACTTTGGCGTTAAAATGTCTGTTGGGATAATTCCAAGTTTGCTAGAAAAAATTATCTGCCCTATGTAATCGATGTGATGAATTGGTGGATTTTGTAAAAGGATTGTCTCTGTCCTGATATTTTCTTTTGTGTTTAACGTGAGATTTATAGTACTTGTGTCCAGTTCTTATTGTCTGTACATGGTCTTGGTTGTTTGGTTGGTTGGTTTATGGGTGACCCCGCATCGGAGTGCCACATAGACCGGAAGTTGGGTCCGTTGTGTTGCCCTGGAGCTCATTATTTTATATGATTTCCCCACCTAACCGAGATTTTTATTATAGATTTTGGTCCAAAATATTAATTCGTTTCGAGAATTTAATGAGAGATTCGATTTTCAGGTCCGAGAGTACTGAAAGATTGTCAATTGTTGGAGAGCCTAGAAGAGCGAGTCGACTTCTGGCTAGGCCGGGACAACTGCACAGCAAATGCCTGCTCGATACTTCCTCATCCTCGTTCTCGCAGTATCTGCACAGGTCGTTTTGAGGAACCCCGAGCCGACGTGCGTGAGTGCCCAAAAGGCAGTGACCGGTGATAAGAGATATTATATGCCTTAGTTCGTGTTTCGATAGACTTATAAGGGTTTTTGTCTGTTTCAGATTGTAGGATGGCCACATTTGTCTGGTCGTAACGCAAGTAGTTTCCACTCGCCACCTCCGATCAGCAATGCTGTGAAATTCTCGATAAATGATCATTTTACATGTTGAGAACGGAATGTGGATTGTGGGTAAGTTACTAATATTTGATTGCGCAGCTCCAGCTCTCCCGAGCTCATCAGCTTTGCAGTTACCTTCGAATCGACTGTGGCCCGGTATCCAGATAACTTGGACAGAATTCTGAACACTTATCTCGTTAAGAGATAAGAGACAGGATCGAACCACATCTGAGTGGGTATAAGAGGAGCTGAGTGCTCGAACGGCCGCTTGACTGTCAGTGAAAAAGCGGATATCCTCCAGTGATATTCTCTTTTCTAAGATAGTTTTCGCAGCATACCAGATAGCGCATACTTCCGCTTGGAATACACTACAGTAATCGGGTAATCTAAATGATAGATTGATGTGAGGGGAATTGGAAAAGATTCCAAATCCCACTTTATCGTCCGTATATATTATATAATCAGAGGGCTAACGATTTCGGTAAGATTTGTCTTCCCTGGGTGGAAGTGAACAGGAGAATAGCAAGGGTGGTGATGGAAGACTTACATGATAGTCTATGTAGGAAGAGATAACAGTGTTCCTGTTCAGTATGGCCGAAATCCTAAGATACTTTTTCCATTTCGATATGGCATTCATGCGTGTCGCTGCTTTCGCAATCGCTTTGCCAGCCAGATCGATAGGGAACAAGTGAAGCAACGTATTTAGAGCCTTAGTAGGTGTTGTACTTAAGCATCCTGTTATCAGGAGGCAGGCTGTTCTTTGGACTTGATCAATTGTGGCTACTTTACACCTTTTTTCGAGTGCTGTTCACCATACAACCACACCGTAGAAGAGTATCGGTTTGATGATCGAGGTATATATCCAATAAATGATCCGAGGTGAAAAACCCCAGGTTTTGCCTATAGCTTTCTTGCAAGTATAAAGAGCTATGAAAGCTTTTTTGCATCTGTTTTCGATGTTCAATTTCCAACTCAACTTCCTATCTAGAATAACTCCTAGATATTTAGCTGAATCAGATAGGAGTAATGATTCCCCTTTTAAGGTTATTGTTTGCAGTGGAGGAGATTGTTGTTTCCTATTGAAGAGAACAAGATCTGTCTTTGCTGGATTCGCATTTAGTCCGCATTCGGTGCACCATTTTGACAAAATATTGATTGAGCGTTGCATGAGCTGAGTGAGGGTATTCAGGTGTTTGCCTGACACGCAGAGAGCAATATCATCTGCATAGGCTATAACCTTGCAGCCTGCTTTTTCGAGGGTTCGAAGCAAACTGTTTACAGCGAGATTCCAGAGAAGGGGTGAAAGTACTCCACCTTGAGGAGTGCCTTTGAGGGCGTACATTCTCATGCGGCTTAACCCAAGCTCTGAAGTGATTATTCTATTTTGGAGCATTTGTTCGATCATCTTTCGGATGGAGTAATTAATACCCAATTTTGCAATTTCCGACAAAATAGCTGTGGGTTCAATATTATTAAAAGCTCCTTCTATTTCCATAAATGCGACAAGAGAGTACTCCTTATTGTGAAGGGAAGTTTACACTGTTTGCATCAGTGAGTGAAGTGCCGTTTCAGTCGCTTTCCCTTTAGTGTAGGCGTGTTGTGCCTCAGAGATCAACTTAGTATCAAGTTGGGTTTTGATTTGCTCATCTAAGACTTTTTTAAAAGCCTTTAAGCAAAAAGAGGTTAGGCTAATTGCCTGAAATCGTTTGGTTTGCAGTGTGAAGGTTTCCCCGTTTTCGGAACGAATACTACCTTCGATTTCTTCCAAATTGTCGGAAGGTAAGACAGATTTAAACACTTGTTAAAGATCCTTGTTAACCAAGGCAGCAGAGTTTCTAGTCCTTCGTGAAGTTCTGCTGGAATGATGTTGTCAGGACCTGGGGATTTAAATTTTTTAAAACTTAGTATTGCTGTAGAGATGCTATCAGAGCTGATTAGATGTTATCTATTCCCATAATTACTTTGAAGAGTGCTGGGAAGTGCAGGTAAGTTGGCAACGCAGCCTGGAAAGTGAGATTCTAGAAGTATTCTAAGAGTGTGGTCAGTTGAAGTAGTCCAAGTTCCATCTTGAGTCATGATAAAACTGGGAGAGACTGGGTTTAATGCAAGAATCTTGCGTAGTCTGCTTACTTCTGAAGTGTTCTCTAATTCTTGACAGCTTTCTTAAAGTCTTTGAGACATTGTCGATATTCTTCCCATTCGTCTGTTATTTTAGATTGGTTAAAGAGTTTCCGAGTTCGATTGCGAAGTTCTGAGATTTCAGGAGTTCACCAAAAAGGTTTATGCTTACCTCCTGTTTTTGTCAGGGGACAGGATGGTCGTGCTGCGCTTTGACACGTCTTTGTTATCATGTTCACAGCGTTTTTGATATCATTTTTATTTGCCATTTCAAACTGCCTGATGTCAGGAAGTCTGTTGGCAAGATGTTCTTTATATTTGATCCAATTCATACGTTTTTTGTTAAGGTACTTCATGGCGCCGCCGTAGCCGAAAGGGTTGGTGCGTGATTACCATTCGGAATTCACAGAGAGATCGTTGGTTCGAATCTCGGTGAAAGCAAAATTAGTAAAAAACATTTTCCTAATAGCACCTAACAGAAGTGTA
Source organism: Anastrepha ludens (assembly GCF_028408465.1). Taxonomy (NCBI): domain Eukaryota; kingdom Metazoa; phylum Arthropoda; class Insecta; order Diptera; family Tephritidae; genus Anastrepha; species Anastrepha ludens. The sequence goes on from NC_071503.1 coordinate 20,512,873, forward strand.
CGCGCCAATTATTTATTTTTTTATTTTTACTTCATGGGTTTTGCCGTTTCGGCTTTTATAGTACTAAATGTTATATATTGGTGGTCGGAAAAAGAGTGCTGTTTATCAACGCTCCAGTCCTGCACCAGTTGTGTACATGATTCGCTAGCAAGAGTAATATCGAGTACCTCTCTTCTAGACGAGTTAAGAAACGTAGGGACATCACCTCTATCACATATATCAAGCTTATTTGCTAGAATATAATCAAAGAGTTACTCACCTCGTGTGTTGTTGTTTGTACTACCCCAAAGAATATGATGTGCATTAGCGTCTGCTCCAATAATGATGCGTTTTTGGTTCAGATGCGCCGTATTGACGAACCTTCTCACTGCTTCAGGAGGAAGCGCCTCCGATGCGTCGTAAGCCGACACAATCCAAATCGGGCCGTGGACAGCTTCAACCTCTATGGCAGTGGTGTCAGCATTGGTAAAGGGAAGAAGAAAAGCATTAATATGTTTTCGAATGAGAATACAAGAGCGCGATCTGACGTTAGCCTCACCTTGGAAAAAGGTGTAGTGCCTATCTTTCAGGCCGCATATCTTGTAGTTTGATATCCAAGGTTCTTGGATGAGAATGATGTCTTCTCTGAGGTCAGAGAGACGAAGAATGAGGGCTGCTGAGGCAGCCTTAGAGTGATGCAGATTAATCTGCAGCACCGTTAGATGAGCATTCAATGATTGTGGCGTTCGCGTCATTACCGCTATCTAAAAGTTTATCCTCGTCCTCGAGTTGAATATTGAATAAGTGTCCCACAAGTTCGCTGTTCGATACCGAGTCGGACTCAATCGTCGAAGCTTGTGAGAGAGGCTTATCGACATGCATCTCGATGGCCGCCGTACTCTCTTCGCTGGGTGCGAGGATATTTTTCGGCTGATAGATCCAGATGGTAGTGGTGATGAACCCGAGCGCCACAATCCCCTTGCGGTCGTCCAGTGCTTGAACGCTTTCCTGGTCCAGGGACAGCGTGGCATGTCTGGAGTTTCCTGAGGGCTCTTCCACCTTAACTACCCTCCAGTTTTCGGTGGGTAGGTTCGGACTTGCGATCTTAAGTAGCTCCAGGAGGGTTTTCGGATCAGGTGGCACTAGAGGTATTCTTGCTCTGCCGCAGGGTTTGTTGGGAATTTCGCTCTTATTGACGGGCTGGAGACTCGCCCCGGGCCATACCTCGCCGAGTCGGTCGAGGGCCTTGCCGTACAGGCTGACAGAGCGTTGATCTGAGCACGCGATCAACTTGACCCTTGCTTGGAACCATCCCGCGTCAGAGCAGAGAGGAAGGGGTCCTCGGTTCTGCTTCAGGTAGCCCAACTGAAGTTTCCTCTCCACAATCTTCCAGTTTGATGGAGAGATGAAACCGTCAGGGTGGCTCTTATCCACCACCGCCATGACCAGACCAGCTCCGGCAACTTCGCAGAACTTGCGTAATTCGACCTCAGAGGAAGTTTTATGCTTCTTGGGGTCGTTGGAACAAGGAGGATCCTCTGAAGACCGCTGCCACTTAGCTGCACTTGGTTTTTCTTTGGGCGCCTCATACTTCCGAAGGAATTCCCGGGCCCAATCGAGAGTTGACTTCTGTTGGTCGGACAGCTCCTCCTCAGGGGTTTTGCCGCGCTTTTCAATAACGAAATTGGCGCATCTTCGGTCTCTATATCGACGGAGTTGAGGAGGGATAGGTTTCTGGAGACTTTTGTCCGAGTTGTTTTCCCGGTTTTGGCAAAACAGCTTTGGTGATCAATTGGTTCTCCGCAGCCGAGTCGGTTTTGGAGGAAGTAGAAGCCACAAGGGAATGCAATGGTGTCTCTTTGACGGTTTTGCTCTTAGTGGGCACTTTCGCCACCGAAGGGGGGTTTTTGACCCCGCCATAAGTTTGGTGGGGCCAAGAGGTCTTCCGCGTCGGGAAGGAGTTTGTTGTTTTGGTTTTGTTGTTTGTTTTGTGTTTGTTGGTTGATACATTTTTTTTGCGGAGCGGTCACTCAGCTGACGTGTCAGCAGTCGTAACCTGGGATTTAGATAGGGAAATAATGGGGTTCGCCACGCCAGAGCATTATGCCGTGGTAAGTCGAATTGAAACTGGGGTGCGACAGGTGCCCCAGAGTTCGCATACTAGCGACTTAGCTCACCCTAAGCCATGCAACCCTCGACGTGTGCTGTTCCACCTTGGATTGGTAGCCTTTGATGTAAGGAAGTGACCTTCTCCCCGTGAGTCCATGTTTATTCCATTTGTATTAGCAGAGACATGACCTACTAATACGAGTGGCTTCTCGCCGTCCACCGAAGTGGATATGGGTCACTGCCAGAAATTATGGCAGTTACGGCACGCGTGCAGTAACACTGCACAGCATGTGTTCCCCCTGTCATAGTTGCTGGTTGACGAGAATTAGGCTGGTTCGCGAGTAGGCTTTTACCAAGGCTATGACCTACTTAACCACAGAAATTAACTGTGGCGTACCCTATCCACCACCTGTAAAGTATTATTTATAATTTGCAGTAATTTGGTTTTAAACTCTGTCCAATTCCTTCCGTTCATTTGAAGTGCCATTGCGAATTCAGAGAAAATCATTCAATATCATCTTTAATAAATATAGTGTTGCGCGTATAGGTACGTACATATTTATGCACCGAAGCAACCATGACATACCTCACGAGCATCGCCTTATCATATTTGAAGCAATAATTAGGGAGTAAATATCCTAATGATCAAATTCCTGCCTAACAAATGCTAAAACATTTCTCTGTTGCATATGCGTGTACATTGTGTTTCAGCCTGCAGATGGCCTTCAAGGTCTCTCCTTGGAACTAGTGGTGGTAAACCAAATAGAGCATCTAATGTCGGGCCTGAAGTAGTCGGAAAAGCTCCGGTGCAACAGATGACCACAGTGCGTTGTAGTCTCGATAAGGTCCTCCTGACCCCCACTACAGAGAGTCTACTCATCCAGACCACTGATGCATAGGTGATAATAGGTCTTATCATAGCCGTGTAGATCCATAGGACCTTGCTAAGAGAAAGACCCCACGTTTTCCCAAAGACACCTTTGCACTGCCAGAAAGCTGTCAGTGCTTTGCATGTCTTTGTTTTAACGTGTGACTTCCAAAGAAGTTTACTATCAAGGATTACTCCAATATATTTGATTGCTCCCTTTAGCTTGGGCAGAACGAGTTCATCAAGCTTCCTCCTTCTGGTGAAGAGGACAATACCAGTCTTGGTGGGACTTCCCGATAGCCCATTCGCACAGCACCAAGTGTCAATCAGATCCAGAGTTTTCTGCACTTTTCTGCAGATGTTCAAAAGCGAAGGGCCTTTTACCAAACAGGCAACAACGTCCGCATATGCTTATGCGTAGACTCCTGAATCGTTTATGGTGGTCAGTAGATTACCATGCACCAGAGCAATGGAGACAGCACACCGCCTTGGGGGCAACCACTATTAACCCCGGATGACACCAGCAGATCTTCCTCTGCTTGTATCGAGACGATTCTTTGGGCCAGCAATGAACGAATCCAATTCACTAGCACCCAGTCTATGCCGTGCCTACTAGCAGAGCTACACATACTGTCAAAAGTGGCATTATCAAACGACCCTTCTATGTCTAAAAAGATGCCCATTGCGTAGTCCCTCTTGTCGATGACCAGCTCTACCCTGGCAACAAGGTTTTGCAGTGCCGACTAGCAGGATTTTCCACTTTGATAGGCATGTTGAAATGGAGACAGAGGGTAAGCCTTCAGCGACTTCTGACGTTGGCGCAATTCCACCAGTGGTTTGAGACTTTTCAGCATGAAAGAAGTCATGCTGATGGGTCTAGAGCTTTTGGGGCTGGTGTAGTCGTCTCTTCCAACCTTTGGGATGAAGGCGACCCTCACCATCCTCTAAGAGCGTGGTATGTAGGCCCTTGCCAGGCATGCAGAGAAGATTTTCTTCAAGGCTACTGTCACGGACTCTGCGCCTTCCTTCAGCATGGCAGGATATATGCCATCTGGTCCGGGCGACTTGTAGCCGCCAAAAGATTTGATGGCAAATCGAATGGCCGCCTCATTTACCACAGATCTGGCAACGTACCAGTAATGCCGAGAAGGTGTAGCAGCTCTGACAACCGTCTCTATCAATAAGGGTTGTTGCCGCCTGACGCTGATCTGATTTACAGGAAAGTGAGATTCCATCAGCAAGCTGAGTGTCTCACTTTGCCGCTCCGTGAAGGAGCCGTCAGATTTCCTAAGTTACCCCAGCTTTGCAGTGGGGTCCCTTTTCAGGATCCTAACCAATTTGGCCGTGTCACCCAGATGTTCAATCAAGGAACGGGAGTTCTTGATTACCACCCAAGCTTCGAGTTTGATAGGGTGAGATCAATCACCCCCTGCCCTCTAGCAGTTACAAACGTAGGCTGTGAGCCCCTGATATGTATGTCTAGGTAAGAGGCCGCGATAAATTCGAATAGTCAAGAGCCCCGTCCATTGCACTTGCTGCTGCCCCAGACTGTATGCTGGGCATTAGCATCGCAACATAGGATAAGACCAAGATTGCGAACCTCACGAGACTAGTGGTGGCCCTTCCAGAGCATCGTAAGGAAAATAAGCAGATGCAATCACAAAGTCCGGTCCTCCGCGTCTACCTCTATAACACACCTCAGCCGCTACTAGGCCTTGGCAACAGAATTGCGCAAGACCCGTCAAAGTGAGATGGGATTATACTATAAGACCGGTCCTAGGTCAACTCGAACCCCTGTCAAATAATAACGTGACCCCTTTCAACGTGCTTAAGCCACAGAGAAGGCCCCTAAAGGCCCAGGGCTGTTGACTGTTGTTATGTCACATACATAGTCATATTAAAAAGCTAATAACATTCTTTGCTTCTAATCACCAACAAATTCTTATCGACTGCTGCTAAATTTATATAATTCAGTCCCTAACTGAAAATGTGCCTGTGGTGATTAATCTTCGCGAAACGAGTACCCCTCAAAATTCCACACGTTCCTGTCATTGAGACTTCTCTATACATTTACGTTCTCTTCAAATGCAGTAAACAGAAACAGATATTTAGAACATTTTTAGTCTCAGGCCTTACATGGGAACTACCCCCTGTAATAATAAAAGGAAAACTTAAATTTATCGTGGACACTAGCGCCACACACTCTATAGTTATTCCTGGCCTTTGTGATCCAAAATGGAAAATGAAACTCACAACAATAAACCTGAAAACTCTACAAAATAGAGTTAAAACTGTAACAATATACAAGTACCACTATTTGGAGAATTGGTAAATATTTAATTATATTAATAGAATGCAAATTTCATGAAACTTATGACGGACTATTGGGAAATGACGTATTAAAAAATTACAAAGTCATATTAGATTACGACAAAAATCAATTGATTATGAACAATAAAATTATTTCACTTAACTAATGGGTCGAAATACTATAATATTCATTACCAGTATCGAACACAGTTTGGTTCATGTAAAAATCTGTTATAATACCAAGGGGGAACTTATACTTAAAGAAGGGGTATATGATTCACAAAACTTTGCCGTAACTGTTGACACCTGTCATTACTGCTCTGCTGTGATAAAACTAAGCACTCAAAATTATTGGCCTGTAACTTACGAAAATTACTACATTTATGATGAAAAATTATACAAGGATTTCCCAAGGGATCCACCCTCCAATTATCCAATCAGAATGGGCCACATGAACTCTGTAGAACGTGAAAAATTCTGCAAATTAAAAAAAAAATATGTGGATGTATTCTATGATTCCAATTCTAAGTTAACATTTACGAACGTTATTGAACATCGAATAAACACAGTCGATGATAAACCTATCTTTACAAAATCATATCGCTACCCCTATATCGACAAACAAGAGGTACAGAAACGAATCCAATAGATGCTGAATAATAATATAATCCGACATCCTACTTCGCCGTACTCAGCCCCTATTTTGATCGTACCAAAAAAGGACGATGCAAATGGCGAGAAGAAATGGCGTGTCGTAATCGATATCGTAAACTGAATAACAAAACTTTTGACGACAAATACCCCATCCCTAGTATGGAAGAAATATTATATAAACCAGGTCAGTGTATGTATTTCACAACTCCTGACCTTGCTAAAAGCTTCCATAAAGTTGAAATAGACGATATAGATATGCACAAAACAGCATTCTCTGTGAAAGGAGGTGACTATGTATTTTTAACACCAGATTGCCCAAGGAAGTCATTTTGACTGCCTTTTTAGTTTCAATTAGAAAAACAATTACGTATATAATGACACAATTTCTTAGAATTTTGTGACTTTTTGTACAACATATATAGTAAATGCATTTACTAATAATTGTAGTTACCTCCCCCCCCCCCCCCCCCCCCCCCCCCCCCCCTTCATTTCCGTTATATTCATACGTGTTATACCTACACATATTGCCCAAAAGCAGTCATTTTGACTAGTTAGGAAATTTTAAATAATCAAATGACTCTTATTGAATTGAGTAAATTTCTTATATGACCAGTCCGGCTCTGTACTGAAATAACAGTTTTCATTTTACCGTTAGAGCATTTTTCGGTTGCCGCCACATGATAATTTGTCGATTTGGCAGTATACTTGATAAGTTGCAGTTGCTCAATATGCTAAAGTAGTACTTGTTATTCGAATCTTTATACAGTGATACTTGTTCTAAGAAACTGTTTATTTTATTTCTTGTGTTCCCTAAATTCATGAAAGAAATGTCGAATAGAAGTGAGTTATTGGAAAAGCTAACGAACATACGTGAAGAGTGCTCCGGTATAGAGTCAGATGCAACAAATTCTGAACTATCATCTGAAGATGAAGCGGATTATATTCAAAGTGAAACATCGGACACTGAAGATAGCGATGAAGAGTCCATCACCAATGATGGAAATAAAAGTGTCATCAATATGCCTAGGAAAAGGTGTAGGGTGCTAAATAGAGCAGACTCTGATGAAGAAACTGAAAATATCTTTCAGGAGACCGAAACAGCTGCGGATGGTACTGTATGGTCAAAATTTGACGAAGGTGGTATTCCTGGAAGGTTACCATCTACTTGTATTTTCAAGGGTGTAAAAGGCCCAACAGGCTACGCAAAAAGGAACATTATGGCAGATAATCCTATCAGTGCATTCTCTATGATAATAGATAACTATATTATCAAACATATAAAAAAGTACACGGAAGAAGAAGGCCGCCGAAATTCGAGGAACGATTGGACAACATCATTACCGGAAATACATGCATTTATTGGGATTTTATATGCTCGTGGAGCTTACGAAGCAAAAAATTTAAAACTGAGTTATTTATGGTCAGCAAAGTGGGGTCCCGAATTTCGTAGAAAAACTATGGCCAGAGAAAAGTTCAAGAAAATCCTACGATTTATTCGGTTTGACAGAAGAAGCGAAAGAAGTAGACGCCTACAAACAAATAAATTGGCCTTGGTTTCGGAAATATGGGACAAGTTCATTGAAAATAGTCAAGCTTGCTATCAACCAGGGCAAACAGTTGACGAGCAATTATTTCCGTCAAAAGCCAGGTGCAGGTTTACCCAGTATATGCTTAATAAATCCAACAAATTTGGCATTAAATTCGGGCTTGTATCAGATGTTAGTAGCAAATATATTTTAAATGGTTTTCCTTATTTGGAGAAAGATGAACAACGACCATCGTCAATGCTTCTCAGTGAGCACGTTGTTCTGAAACTTGTCGGGCCATATACAAACTGTGGAAGAAATATCACGACCTATAACTTTTTCACTAGCTTGTCACTCTCGACAAAATTATTGGCCAAAAAAACAACTCTAGTTGGAACTATTAGAGCAAACAAAAGAGAACTACCCAAAGCAGCCAAACAAAGGAAGGATAGGATGCCTCGCTTTTCCATTCTGCTATATAAATCAGAGAATTGTGTTCTTACACTATATAAAAGCAAACTAAATAAAACAGTAGCTGTTCTAAGTTCTAAGCATAAATTTGTGAAAATTGATAAAAGTAATAAAAAAATTGTATCGAAATCTATACAATTTTATAACAGTACAAAATGTGGAGTTGATATGACGGATCAAAAAATGGCCATAAAATACACAGTAAAAGCTAGTTCTCGTAGATGGCCCCTCCAAATATTTTTCAATATTTTAGATTTGGCTGCAATAAATGCTTGGATCCTTTACAAAGAAACGACAGGAATACAAATACAACGAAAAGAGTTCTTGCTTCAATTGGCAGAATAGTTTTCCACTGAATACAGAGCTGCAAGACAGAAAAATTCATCAGAACATGAAGACCCACAAAGATCAACTGCAACATCATCAAATGCAACTCATTCTAACAAACGCAAAATTTGTCAAATACGACTTTGACACAAAATCACAACAAATAATATATGTGCAAAACGTCAAAAATATGTTTGCGGAAGATGTACACATAAAAAGATTTCCACCTTAATTTGCATAAAATGTACAAATAAAAATGAATAAATTATTTTTTTTCCAAGTGAAGTAAATTTTTTTTATTGTTAATATGTACCTACTAATAACTGTAAATAATATAAAAAATATTAAAAATTGGCTTTAAACAAATTTCTTTACACATTAGTTATTCTTTCATAATGCAGTCATTTTGACTGCATTTGGGCAATATAGGTATATACTAACTTTCAGTCTTTCTAGTGTTAAGAATGCCTTTCGGCTTAAAAAGAGCACCAGCCACGTTCCAGCACTTGGTGAACGTAGTGCTGGGTGAGTTGTTAGGAAAAGTATGTTTGGTTTATCTAGATGACGTTATAATTTACTCTACGTCACTTGAAGAGGAGGCCTACTTAAAAATCCAACCAGATAAAGAAGTGCTTGTGGATTCATAAAATAATGTTTTTAATACAAATGTAAAAGATAATATGAGAAGAATTAAATTAAATTAAACGATACTTGTTTAACAAAAATTATAAACTTTAAACAAGCATTTTGCAATATGGAAAAACTGGAACAAACAATTTGAACTGAAGTCACTCCTGGCTTTCTTCTTTCAAAAACTTTTTCAATAAATTTACACACAATTGTAACAATATTATATGAATATGACAGGAAATTTCTTGTTGAAATTTGAAAACTGTGAAGTAAATGCAATAAATACAACATTTCTAAATGTAAGAATTAAAGTTTATGATAAATTTATATTACCTATATTAACATAATTACAAAAATTAATAAGAAACCAAATATTAACGCCAATTTAAAATTAGAATCATTGTATATTAAACAAACAAAATATGAAGAAACTATAAAAACAATATTATATGAGAACAAAAACTCAAACATAATCAATATAAATATAGATGTAATAATAATTACTTTAAGCATAATATTTTTGTAAGGAGAAATATGTCACTCTTAAAAGTTTCGTCGGAGCCTCAAGCTAACGGTGGGGGTGTTATAGTAACACCTAATCTCTATACTATATAATATAGTACCACCTTATTTTTTTTCTTATAAATAAACGCCTCCCTAACTTTCCGTACACGCACTAACATATTTTTTTTTGGTTCACACGCAAAATTCATTAAGTTGCATTTTTCTAATTTTTATTTAATTTATTTTAATTGGTAAACAGTTCAGGGAATTTTTTACGTTTCAGTTGTTACCAATAATTTTGCAAAAGTAGTAAACAATTCACTAGAATTCACTATAATTGTTTACCAAAATAATTAATTCCCAGACATAACGAAAATGTTAAGAATGACATTTTGTCTTAATAAAAGACTTTTGAATTAATAACACTGGATCACAAATTTCAACTTTTTTTCTGCACCAGAGACGCCGTTATGAAATTCCTATGTAAAATCACCGTCTGATTCCGAAAACCAAGGTTATTTTTTATTCTATGGTAACGTTTTTGAGATATTTACGAATTACCGTTATTTAAAAAAAAAAAACATTCGGCCCACTTAATCATATATATCTCGAAAACGAATTGAGCGATTCCAAAACCGTTTAAATCTTTTAAAAGGTAATAAAATTTGCTATAAACTGTGTGTAAAACACTTTTTGCTAGGCCCTGCAGATTCAAAGATAACGAACTATCATAACGGATTTTTTAAATTTTGTTTGTAAAAATATAAAAAAAATGTGTACTTTGAGAGAAAGGATCTTTAAAACTTTTTATTTTTTCGTATATTTTTTGTTTTCACTCTAATCTCTGTTTTATTACAAAAAAAGTGAATTTTGATTTAACAAAATCGATGAACTAATACAAAAGTTACAAGCATTCAAGTAAATATATCTATATAGTAAAACTTAAGTACCCTACAAATAATAGCATATGTACATATGATTCTGTCTTAACTCTATGATCTTATTTTATAATTGAAAAAGTTATGTGTCTTGTTTTGACGCTTATTTATATAAGGATCGGTTTCTCTTATGAGAAACCAACAGTAGTCACCCATCAAAGCGACATCCCAGAATCCTTGATACCGACTTTCAATCATTTTCATTTGCTGGTGAAACCTTTCGCCATGCTCGTCACTTTCGTCTCCAAGATTTTGCGGGAAAAAATTTAAATGGGAGTACAGAAAATGAATTTTTAAAGACATATTTACTCCTGAAAGAAAATTAAAAAGGGAATTAGATAAATACATAAGTGACAAATTAGCATATAATTTTCTTAGGCTGGATTAATCTTCCAATTCAGAACAAATTTTGGTCGTTCTTGTTTGTTCGGAGCAGGGCAATAAATTCAGATTAAGGGCTATATATTCTCATGTAAATTTAAAAATTTGCTTTGAAATTTTTTTTTTAGTTTTAAAGTTAACTGAGAAAACGATCTTATATGTGTTTTTTATTTACCCATTTCCGCATAGTTTTTGATTAAATCGTTCACTATCAGCTCGAAGTTAGGACTTTTGTGTTTGCCTAAAAAAGAAGTAACGACCTTTTCAAAAGAGTCCCACGCCGCTGCCTCCACTGGTGACAATAGTTCTTTGAAATGGGTATTGGCCATTATTTTCCTTATTTGCGGCCCCACAAAAATCCCTTCCTTTATTTTTGCTTCTGAAATCTATGGAAAGATTGTTTTCAAACAATGAAAAGCTTCACCTTCTTTGTCCAAAGCCTTGACAAAGTTTTTGATAAGGCCGAGCTTGATGTGGAGCGGAGGTAGAATTATTTTTTTCTTCTTTATAAGTGGTGAGTATTTTATGTTATCCACCCCAACTTGAAACTCGATTCGTTCTGGCCAATCCTTTATGATGTAGTAGTCTTGACGTGCTCGGCTATCCCATTTGCATAGAAAGCAACAGTATTTTGTGTATCCAGATCGTAGACCACATAGCATTCCAACGACTTTTAGATCGGCACATATTTTCCAATCATGTTCTTCGTATTTAATTAATTTAAGCAATTTTTGCATTGTTTCATATGTTTCCTTCGTATTTACTGCATGCGCGATCGGGATAGATGGCTTTTGGTTGCCAATATGCAATAATACGGCCTTTAAACTTAATTTATTGCCGTCTATGAACAATCGCTACTCTTTTGAATCATATGGTTCACCAAACTGTTTAAATAGACCAGCAATGTTTTTGCAATAACAAACACTGTCCTTCTCGTATAGTACTGGGAGAATTGTTCGTGACGAGTCCTATAATATGTTACCTTAACATTGGATGAAACAAATTTAAATTGTTGCATACGACAGGCGTGTAGTTCGTCCTTTTCTTTTGACAATTCCAAATCCCTTATCCAATCATTGAGTTGTGCTTGTGACAAAGGGTTTCTTTCGTTTTCCGTTTGCAATTCAGTACAACATGATGCCGCGTAATCAGATACTGCTGTTGACAATGAAACTGGAGCCGGAACTAAAATTAAATTTGATTCTGGCAATGGAGCTTCCGTTGAATGGTAATGACACTGTAGATACGCTCGCATAGGTTACTTTTCTTGACTTTCCAACCCCAAATACTTTTGTAGTACAAATATAGCAGTCCGTTAAATGACAAGTTGGTTCCCTCCACTTCATTGGTGTAATAAATTTCATATGTCGCCTAAATAGATAGTTTAAGAAATTAGTCAGATATGCATTAAAAGAGAGCAAACTCCTAATTTTTACGATGCACCTTTTGGTTCCAGTTTCCGAAAATATCAATTCGACTGGACATGTGGTGGACACAGTATTCGGTGTCCATGATTTTTCATTGTTTCTAGGCTCAATTCCAAAACACTTATGGTATGCAAATTTCAAAGGATTTGAAAACACACGTCGCATCCTTTTAACGGTAAATTCCCCGCAGATGAAACAGAACATATCTGGATCATTTTTGCACTCAAACTCTAGCGCCCTTTTATTCATATTATATTTTTAAGTAAATGACGGATTATAAACTGCAATTATAAAGTGAACAGTATCCGGCGATTCTTGCAGAAATTATGAAGGAACGAGGCACATGTACTATTATTTATACTTACATAGATCAACTAAAAATGCAAGCCTACCTATACAAAAAGGTTCCCTAGTTATACATAGAAAGCACTACCTGCCTTAAACATATGATCTTGCTTGAAATATATCTGTGTTTGAGATAACGACACTAACAATTTTTTGTATCTAATAACCCTTCCAAAATCTATCTGTAACTAACTGTAACTAATGGATATATTTACTTGAATGTTTGTAACTTTTGTATTAGTTCATCGATTTTGTTGAATCAAAGTTTTTTTTTTTGTAATAAAACAGAGCTTAGAGTGAAAACAAAAAATATACGAAAAAATAAAAGGTTTTAAAGATCCTTTCTCTCAAAGTACAAATTTTTTTATATTTTTACAAACAAAATTTAAAAAATCCGTTATACTAGTTCGTTATCTTTGAATCTGCAGGGTCTAGCAAAAAGTGTTTTACACACAGTTTATAGCAAATTTTATTACCTTTTAAAAGCTTTAAACGGTTTTGGAATCGCTCAATTCGTTTTCGAGATATATATGATTAAGTGAGCCGAATTTTTTTTTTTTTTTTAAATAACGGTAATTCGTAAATATCTCAAAAACGTTACCATAGAATAAAAAATAACGTTGCAGTTGATCATTAAGTATTAAATGGATATATTTACTTGAATGCTTGTAACTTTTGTATTAGTTCATCGATTTTGTTTGATCAAAGTTTATTTTTTTTATTATAAAACAGAGCTTAGAGTGAAAGCAAAAAATATACGAAAAATAAAAAGCTTTAAAGATCCTTTCTCTCAAAGTACAAATTTTTTTATATTTTTACAAACCAAATTTAAAAAATCCGTTATGATAGTTCGTTATCTTTGAATCTGCAGGGCCTAGCAAAAAGTGTTTTACACACAGTTTATATATTAGCAAATTTTATTACCTTTTAAAAGCTTTAAACGGTTTTGGAATCGCTTAATTCGTTTTCGAGATATATATGATTAAGTGGGCCGAATGTTTTTTTTTGAAATAACGGTAATTCGTAAATATCTCAAAAACGTTACCATAGAATAAAAAATAACCTTGATTTTCGGAATCAGACGGTGATTTTGCATAGGAATTTCATAACGGCGTCTCTGGTGCAGAAAAAAAGTTGAAATTTGTGATCCAGTGTAATTATTACACAGGGTGAACGATATGAAGTATTACCTATTCAAAACACCATAACTTTTTTGTGTGAAATTAGTTTTTATCGATTTCAAAGGCAAAATTGTTCAAAAATGATTACAATTTTAACATACATATATTCACTTTAGCTCGATATGACCACCTTTTGCCTTGACTATAGCCTTCCAACGGTCAAAAAATGAGTTGCATGCTGCACGAATGTGATCTTGAGGTATTTTGGCCCATTCTCGTAGAATCGCTTTTTTCAGCGCATCCATACTGGCATATTTTTTAGTCCTCACCTTGCTCTCCAAAATGGACCAGATGGATTAGTCCATCGGATTTGCGTCTGGCGAATTCAAAAGCCATTGTGTGGACGAAACGAAGTGTGGAACATGATTTTTTAACCATTCTTGGTTCACACGAGCTTTATGAGACGATGCCGAGTCCTTTTGGAACGTCCAGGGTCTATCCTATTTAAATGACAACCTCACCCACTGTCTCCTAGACTTGGTGCCCTCTGTTCCCGCTAATGAGGCAATGGCGACCGAGTAAGGGCGGAATAACTCTATCATTCTGGCGCAGAGTAAATGCTGTTGCCACGCGGATAAAATTATCTGCAACAAACTTGCCAATAGGCACGTGGACTTATCAGCCCATTCTACGTAAAACGAATAAAAGTCATGATACCTTCACTAAGCCTCGGAAAAATTACAACCCTATCAGTAGAAGACCCACGCAACGTTTAAAGGACAACGAGATGAAATTCGGTTCATGGAATGTTCGCACAATGTTACAACCTGGAAAGATGGCAGAAGTAGTCGATGAAATAATGCATTACAGCCTTGATGTGGAAATTCGATGGAAAGATTTCGGAGAACTACAAAAACGAGATTACTCTTTGTTCTACAGTGGAAGTGGATAAACTGGAGCAAGTGGAGTTGGTTTTTACGTCAGTAAAAAAATCAGAGAAAGCCTTATTTTTTTCAGCCTGTGGCAGATAGGCTATGTATTTTTAAACTCAAGGGCAAATTTCAGAGTGTAACAATACTCTCAATCTACGCTCCAACGAAAATGCTTTCAAAAGAATGCAACAAAATTGCTGGCTCCAGTGTTTTGCTATTATTAGGCGATTTCAATGCCGAAATTGGCAAGGAAGATTTTGTCAAAGAAGTCTGTGAAATGTACTCCTTGCACAACCTTACCAGTGAAAATGGACAATATTTAACAAACTTCGCAAACGAAAATAACTTACGGATCAGCAGTACTTCCTTACAAAATAAGTGCATTCAAACAAACATGGAAAATCCCTGGCAGCAACAAAGCAAACCAAATTGATCAGGTGTTGGTAGACAACAGGCATGCCACCTCAGTACTTGACGTACGCTCTCTGCGCGGAGCTTGCTGTGATTCTGATCACTACTTAAGGGGGTAGGGGTAGTCAGAATTTTCAAAAAATCGATTTTGTTTTTTTTGCATTTTCTTATAGTATAATGTTTTAAAAATATTGTGTAAAAATTTGAAGTGAATCCGACAAATACTTTTCAAGTTATTCAACAATTAACAAAGGGCGCTCGGCCGCTCCGGAGCCGATAGCAAAACTTTAAATGCGTTTTTCTCAAAACTATGTTTTTCAAACTGGTGAACACTGTAACTTAAAAACCGCTACGTAGATTTCAACAAAATTTATACAGCTTTTGAAAAACATAAAAAACTTGTGCCTGATCGAAGGATTTTTTTTTTTTTCAAAAATTTCGATTTTTTTTTTAACAATTAACTGTTGGTTTTTTCCCGAAAATCTGAAAAATATTTCCTGAGGCCGCCATTTTGTTCATTTTGAAAAAAAAAAAAAAAAGCTTCGATCCGGCTCGAGATTATCTATCAATAAAAATAATTTTTCTCATCCGATTGGTTTTAGATGAATCTGCAAGGACTTGTGATGTTCACCGCAAGGGACTTCTGGAGAAACGGGCTTCACACAAACAGCGATAACTTTTGCAATTATTAATTTTTTTTTTTTGAAATTTTGGTGAAGTCAAGTTAAAACATGATGTTTTTATGCTATGTTTTTATTTTTGTTAAATAAATTAATTAAGTAGCAAAAAAAAATTCGTGAAAATCATCATTTTTTCGGGCCTCTGACTACCCATAACCCCTTAATCAAAATCAAGATAAGACAACGTATGGCTTTAGTTGCAGCTAAACCTATTTTCAAATCAAAATATAACATACCTAAGCTTATGTCAAATAAAAAAGTTAAGAGCAACTTTAAAGATGCGCTGAATGCGCAGTTTGCCGAACTTAATCCGAAAGGTACTTTAGAAGAATGGAGTTATGTAGCAAAGAAGATAACCAGTACTGCCAAAGAAATTCTTGGCTACCTGCCGATGCTGATGATGAGTGCAGAACGCTTATAAATACAAAAAATGAAAGTTGGCGCAATTATATAGCATGCGGCACGCGCAGAGCACATGCTGAATATGCCATAAAAAGAAAAAATGCTAGGAAAGTTATATATAAAAAGAAAAGGGAATGTTTGAAAGACAAAATCAAGAAAATAGAGCACAATTCAAAGTGTAACGAAGTGCGTTTTTATCGGAAAATGTGCCTCTTAAGAAACTCCAAAACGGTAAAGCAAGCGGTGCAGACTCTATAGCGGCTGAGCCCTTAAAAGAAGGAGATGAAAAACTGCATAAATATTTGTACCACTTAGTGATAGACGCATGGGCTGGAGAGACAAGAGAGTATGTGAAAATTATCGTGGTATTTCACTGCTTAACTCTGCTTATAAGGTTTTTACTAATGTCCTCTATCATCGTATCAATGAATATGCAGAGACCATTATTGAAGACTATCATTATGGATTCCACAAGGGAAAATCCACAATTGACCAGTGCTTTGTCCTCAGCATCAATCTTTTAAAAACACCACGAATATGAAAAGGATATTCACTGCCTTTTTATAGATTTCAAACAAGCGTTTGATAGCGTCAGGAGAGATATATTACAATTTTTTACGTACTGCTTAGCCTAGGAATTCCAGCAAAACTTATAAGGCTAATCATCGTTACGCTCACGGATACAAAAGCAAAAGTAATCATCCAAGGGAAGCCCACAGAGTCATTCGCAATTGAATCTGGTGTCAAACAAGGTGATGCACTATGCTCTGCCATATTCAATTTGATGCTGATTTTTATTATAAAAGAAGTCAACAAAGGTGGTATATTACTAATTAAAAAAACCCAAATATGTGCCTATACAGACGATATCGCCATTCTTTCGAGGAACATGAACGACTTAAATGAAACCTTTTTAAAAATTGACAAAATTGCCAACGATATTGGCCTCTTCGTTAACGAGTGTAAAGCGAAATACATGCTGAGATCAAGACGGCACACAAATGCACTGAATCTTCATGTAAGTGCATATACTTTTGAAGCGGTGCAATAATTTAAATATCTGCTGAATCCGCTGTAAGGAAAGCCGTGACTGGAAAGATAATTGGTGCGAAGGCGAAGTGAAGACCGAGAAACCGATGGATAGACGCAGTAGGAAGCGATCTCACCGCAATGGGAATTCGCAACTACGAAGGAAAAGCAAGCGGTAGAACACTTTGGAGGAGTTTTGTGAAGGAAGCTTTGATGCATCCCGCGTTGTAATGCTGTGAATGATGATGAAGCCTTGACCTTGAACTCATTTTTCAATATGCTGTCTTGCGATATTTTCAGTTCTTTGGCCATTTTTCTTCCACTTTGACGCGGATTTCGTTCAAGTGGAGCCTTCACTTTCGGAACCATTTCTGGCGTTGTTGCGGTTTTTTTTGGTCCACCTCCATAGCGTTTTGCAAAGCTACTAGTATCATTGTATCGTTTTATAGTACGATACACTAACATTTTATTCACTTTGAGGTGACTGAGCTCACGAACAATGGCTGGTTGGGATTTTTCTGCCAAATATAACGCAATCACACTAAAAAAAAATCAAGAAAACTGAGACGCAAATGCTTTTGATGGCTTATAAACAATATATTAAACTGTCATTAGAACAATTTTGACGTTGATGTCATGAGCTGTTTTACAGATACAACCAGTGTGAAGTTGGTAACACTTCATACCGATTGAATTTGTTTTTGTTGTGATGAACAATATTTGAAACTGTTCAGCGCCGCCGCGACTAAAATAATTATGACCGCTAAGGCTGCCCCTATGAATGTATTTTATTCTTGTAGTCGTTAAGCATAGAATTTAAGCTTTGGAAACATACGCATGTGGAGGCATAAAGTGCGTGTCCAGTGTGTACTGTTATACAGGGTGGGCCATATAGCGTTTGCTTTCTGAACCACTTACTTTTTTCAGAATGGTAACACAAATGACATGCCAAATATGTTCATAATTTACCTAAAGCTTTGACATTTACGAAATGGGACGCTATACACTTGAACAAAATTGGGAAATATTGAAATAGTGGTGAGTCTTCTCCTTCTTTTCTGATGAAGCTCATTTTCACATCGGTGGCTTCGTCAATAAGCGAAATTGTCGGATTTGGGGCTCAGAAAATCCACACGTTACTGTTAATAAGCAAATGAGTCACGGTTTGGTGTGATTTTTGGTGAGCGAGGAGCCGCGGTTACAGTAAATGGCGATCGTTACCGTGACATGCTCAACGAGTTGTTTCCAAAAATTGAAGAGGATGACATGGACGACATTTGGTTTCAACAGGGCGGTGCAACTTGTCACACTGCCAAAGTTACACTCGAACTTTTGGCTACCGTTTTTGAAAACCGAATAATCAGTTGAGATTCCAATATCAATTGGCCGCCTCGGAGCTGTGATTTAAGCCCGTTGGACTTTTGTGGGGAGCCGTTAAGGACAAATGCTATGCGAACTATCCAGAGACGATTGATGCTTTAAAACACGAAATCGAAGTTGCGATTCATGAAATTGGAGCCCAACAATCAAAAATGTGCTTAAAAATTGGGTTGATCGAGTGGTAAAGCCAGTCGTGACAGTTATATGAACGATATTAATTTTCATTCATAAATGACAATGTTCAATCTTCAAAACAAAAAAAAAGTTTGAAAAAATATTGATTAGTGTTTTTTTTAGCCGATTCAAAACGCACATTTTACATGGCCCACCCTACATATGTGAACTTTTCAACGCATAATGCTGTGCCTATGAGTGGGCGCTGGATACCTTGGACATTTTTGCGGATCCTAATATTTTTTCTATGGCAAGTGCACACGGCCGCATATGTGTAAATTCACAAATTTAAATTTGCATATACCATCTTTCTGTGTGCCTGGTAATGAATCGTTTTCTATGGAGGATTTTGATTTGGGGAAGGGAATTGAACAAAGTTTTACAGAGCTCCTAACAGACATAATATACTGTGCACATACATATATAATTTTGGATGATTTGGAAAAAAATTCAACAGATAGTCTCATATTAAAAAGCTACTAATATTCTTTGCTTCTAATCACCAACAAATTCTTATCGACTGCTTCTAAATTTACAAAATTCCGTCCCTTACTGTTAACTTTTGGGGAAAAATGTGTCTGTGGTGATTAGTCTTCGCGAAACGAGTACCCCTCAAAATTCCAGACGTTCCCGTCATTGAGTCTTCTCTATACATTAACGTTCTCTGGCTGTTACACGTTAATGTATTGTCACATTAATGAATTTTCAAAAATGAAGTCTAACCACCGACGGAGTATGGTGAAACTTTTAACAGAGCTGATTACAGCGAATTCTCTCTTTAGTATATTGGCTCTGCACATATTTTGGCTTTTGTAGGAAATCAAATTGACGAATAGCCGACGGCATTTTGCAAGGAATTTGCTGGTGCATTTTAATGTTCCCTTGATAACTGAAGATTTATTCAATTTATGCTTTCAAACAAATTTACTGAATAATTATTGATGAATGATTTGAATATTTATTATATGCGCCAACATTTTAAATGAAAGTAACTTTAATGTTTTGATATTATATAATTTAAAAAAACACATTATAAAACGACCTCTCACATTTTGATATGTGCGTTTTAGTAAATTTAAAAAACAAATTTGATGAAGATTTTTACTAATTTTTTGAGTAGAAATTAATTGATAGCGCATACAAGTGCTTTGGTATATGGACATATGTATATTTATGTATATCAATATATACATAAGCAAAATATTCAAGACGAAATACTGAGCCTTCAACCAGAAACATTATGTGGTGTAATGGAAAACGCGTTAAAAAGAGCCAATCTTTGTATCGAGGATAATGGTGGACATTTGTCTGATGTAATATTTCATACATAATTTCCATAAAATATATTCAATGTATAAAAACAATTAACCAAAATAAATGATTATTGCAAAAGTTATTTGTGTTTAACATTAGTAGGTCTCATTTGGCCCACCCTGTAGAATCATGGCCTAGCCTATGTACGTATGTATATATTTGTTTTCTGAACTTCCAGCAAAACAATGCTTATTAATATACACATATGCATGTGCATACAACCGCACACACAGGGCACTCACTTTATTCCTCAAAATGCGTATGTCGTTCAAAGCTAAAATTCTATGCCTAGCGACTACAAGAACAAAAGGCATTCATAGGCGCAGCCGTAGCGGCCATCATTCTAGTTGCCATGGTGCTGAACAGTCTAAAATAGTCGCGGCGGCGCTGAACAGTTTCAACAAAAACTCATCAAACAATTCATTGATAAATTCGAGATCATATTTCTACGAGCAAAGTACTTTCATTCATAAAACGAGCCGCCATATGCCAATTTTCTCGACAATTCGAAAATAGTCAGTATTGGAAGATTTCGCGTAGAATTATTTGCCAATATTTGGTAAATCTTGAATTTTTGACCAGTCGAGCGCCCGCGGCTCCGTACATATGTATATATGCATCAATATATGTATGTAAATATGTCTTTATAAATGCTCGGTAACCGCAGCTGCTGTGCGTCAAGTGCGCGCATGAGCATACAGTAACTTGCAGAAAACTAGTTACATAAGTAGCTTATAAAAAAGTTCTGTGTCGGACAGTGCACAAAAACATATGCAAATTAATGTTCTAACGCGGGTGAGCGTTAAAAAAATAAAAAATGTAATGCTTGCTTCCAAACTCAAACTTGAAGTGCTTATTTTATTCATACGTTATTTCTTTTATACAAAATTTTTGCTTACTCTATCCTTAACAAATAATTGTTTATGTTTACAGTAAATATTTCACTACTATATTAGATGAGCTTATTTCATCATCCTCCAATTAGTGCTTATGACAGCCTTAAAAAGTATTGTTTACTGTAACTCTATCCTTAACAAATAATTGTTTATGTTTACTGTAAATATTTCACTACTGGATGAGCTTATTTCATCATCCTCCAATTAGTGCTTATGCTAGCTTTCAAAAGTATTGTTTACTCTAACTTTTTGTATATATTTGCCGTTATGCGGCTTACCAGAGTAGGGTATTAACTCCCCCTCCTCTAAATCGAAACGTCCCGTCCTCGAATATATATCGGTGATATTCTGAATCGTCAAATCAATATCACTCATTAACATATCTTTTATATTTTTACTTCTTAATGCTTTTTTGACATATATTTTCTTTATCACTACATATTATAAAACAAAGTCGCTTTTTCTGTCCCTATGTCCCCTTATACGCTTAAATCTTTAAAACTACGCAATGGATTTTGATGCGGTTTTTTTTAAAGATAGATTGATTGAAGAGGAAGGTTCATATCTATATAATGTGAAGAAATATATAAAGGGGGCGTGGCAATCGGTCAAAATGTGGCAAAAAAACATAAATTTTTTGTTTTCACGGCCATAAATCATAAACGAATTAACTAATTAAAATGAAACTTTCTTGAAGTTTAACTTTGAAATATTTACTTTCGTTCTGCATCAAAAAACATAATTGATTTATTTGTTATTTAACCAAAATTGTTTAAACAAAAGCAGCTCTTTTTCCAAAAAAGCTGTTTGTGTGTTTGTTCGCTGTCAACCGAATGAAGCAACAGGCGTTAAGCGATAATCTCACCACACCTCATTATTGTTGAATTACATCGTATGGTGACGTATGTATGTATGTATTTACGAATCGCTCGCATTATTTCATTTCGAACGTATGTACATATGTATCTATGTATGTACTGAATTCCATGTAATTATATGCACATACAATTTTACAGCGAAATAAAACGCTATTTTCACGTTCTATATTAGTAAATCGCACATAATTAAAATACAGTTTTTGAATAGTTTTTATTGATTCGGAGCGCGTTTAGTTTGCTATCGATTCCATACAATAACATTTTTTGTCATTTACTTTTTACGACAACTAATAGCTTATTTTCGAAGCGATTTCAACAAATAGGTACAACATTAATCCTTATCCAATTAAATACCTTAAATACATTGTTGTTTTCATATAGATCTATGTATATGGCTCTTTACAGCATATAATTAAAAACAATATTTTTCAAGATATTTCATCAGTAATTAGTAATTGAGATCTACCGGAAAAATTGCGTTAGCTGTTGCGTCATCCGGCATTGCCGCTACTCTTTTGGAAAGAGGCCGAACCACACATTCTACAATCAAGCACCCACTGAAAATCGCCACCGATGATGATAACAGCGTCTGTAGTGTTTCTAGACAGAGCAATACAGGAAAATTGATGCATGACTGATCATTAATAGTCTGGGACGAAGCTACCATGTCGTCTTGTTTGACCGTGGGAGCACTGGATAGGACAATGCGCGATTTGCGCAACAAAAATGCACCTATGGGTGGATGTACAATTCTGTTCTCAGGAGATTTCCGTCAAATCCTACCAGTTGTGACTCGAGGAACACGTGCTGACGAAATAAATGCTTCGCTAAAAAGATCCCACCTTTGGTCGCATGTCAATAAATTAGAGCTTACAACTAATATGAGGGTTTCGTCATCTTCACGTGAGAACAGGCTATTTCCAGAGAAGCTGCTAAAAGTTGGCAATGGAGAATTAACACAAAGTGAGGGAAGGATTAACCTAGAAAACCTTTGTGTTTTGATAGACAACATCCAAGAGTTAATCCACAATGTCTATCCTGACATTGATAACATAAGTTATAAGACAATATCTTGGTTTAAAGAAAGAGCTATTCTGTCACCAACTAACGAACACGTAGATAAAGTAAATAACTTGATTATTTCAAAGATTGATACGCCGACGAAAATATACTACTTGGTCGATTCTGTTCTCGATTTGGAAGAAGCTGTTCATTTTTCTACAGAATTTCTAAATTCTTTGAACCCGTCTGGACTCCCTCCTCACAAATCCACATAAACTTTGCAATGGCACGCGTTTGATGGTAAAATCACTGAAAACTTTCATAATAGAGTGCACAATACTCATAGAATGTGGTACCGGAAAAGATGTATTGATTCCCCGAATCCCTCTGATACCATCGGATCTACCATTCCAATTTAGACGCTTACAATTTCCGGTAAAGGTATCTTTTGCAATGACCATTAAAAAATCTCAGGGTCAAACCTTCAACGTTGCAGGCTTAGATTTGAGCGTTGACTGTTTTTCACATGGCCAACTGTATGTCGCTCTTTCAAGAGTAACCTCTAGAGGAAACATGTTTGTATTGTCTAATGACAAGAAAGCTATGAACATTGTATATAAAGACATTCTGTAATATATTAATTGTTGTAAAAATGAAATAAATACATACGTAAAAATGCAAAAAGTAAATATGTAAAAGTGTAGGGTATGAATTTAGATATTCCAAAGATAGCAGGAAATCTTCATGCTGTAAAGAAAGGGGAATTGTGTTACTCCAACTTTAACGCGTGCGGGCTACGGGCAGTAACGAATAAGCCAAAACTACTGGATCGATTTTAATCATTTTTTCAGTGAGTGACATAGGGTATATATTTTATACCCGCGCAAAGCGGCGGGTTGCTAGTTAATTTATAAACTGTATAAAAAGACAATGACAATATCAATACTGTGGTAAGTGACCACCAAATCGGTTTTTCCTGAATTTCCTGTTTTATTTTATTTAATACATTAGACTCTTCAAATTTTAAGTATTCATTTGTAGATTCAATATACTCAGTTATTTCAAAGTTATTAATATAATATAACACATTTTTACATAATTCCAAATTTTTTCATCAATATTTTCGTATGTAACATTATCAATTATAGTACAATATAATTCTTAAAAACTATTAAATAAACTCCATCTAATGTGTGTTCATCAATTACATGCGTTCTAGAAACTAATATGGCCCCCTGTTTTATTTCTTCTATTTCTTTATTTTTCTCTTTTAATTTTTTGCATTTGGTTCTTGCTTTATTCAAAATTTTCGACAAACAAGATTTCCTTTCTTCAATTTTACAGTATGTATTTTTTATTTCTTCTTTACATTCTTTTACATTTACATAATCATTTTCCACACTTCGCTATTTTATCCTCAATTATCAATTTACCATCTCTCTACGCTATAGCCCGGACTTCATAAAATTTACAATCATACAATACCTTTGGATATTTTATATATATTACAATTAATTTTTTATTTTGAATTACTTTAACCGTAGATCAGCCCTACAAAAAACTTCACAATTCTATACCGTGTATCTTTTTTGATACATACTGAATTATTATTAAAAATTAAACAAACTAATGTGTTTTTAACTAGATTTTGAGATAGTTATAAAATTAAGCTTTATTGACGCATTTTGTACAAATATTTTCCATATGTTTGTCTTTACAATAAGGTTTTTTGCATTTGCTGCAATATAAAGAGGTCCATTTGTTTTTATTTTCTCCGGAACTATAACACATACAACATCTTGCTCAATTCTTTTTTTCCAAACTTTCCATTTTAGCCTTTTTTGATGATCTAGCTTCGATCTCGTCTGAACTGTTGACGACGCCAGTAAAGAAAATCGACGAAAGCATGCCATTTTGAGTACGTTGGGATTGTTTTTCAACATAAGGTTTAGCTAATGAAATGGCAAGTTCATGAAGAAAACACTTGCGTTTTGTGTGCTTCCTTGTAGACTTCCAGTTTGGATCTATTTCATTGTATATAATATATGAGTTTAATGCTGAGATGTCAATCATATTGGAAAAAACTGCCATAGTCCAACGATTGTTTTTTCGCTTGCAACTATAACAGGTTAACATTTTGTCCACCGTATCAATTAATTCTGGCAATTTTTTTGAGTTACCTAGAACATTCGCGTCGTGGTACATTGTGCTCATAACAATTGTGCATTTGTTTTTATGGCTCATATACGAAACAAGAGTAGTGTCCGGAGTAAATGCAAAAGTTGAATTAAATCTAGGAATGTTTTTGCACTGAAGTAACTTTGGAGGAATGGATCTCTTATTTTTGCGCATTGTTCCAACTATTGTTAGATTTCGTTTTAAAAGTTTTTGACCCAAAGTATGCGACGAGAAAAAGTTGTCCATGGTAACGTCGTGACCTTTCAATCCTTCCACTAAATCAAGTACGACCCGCTCGCCCTGGTTGCGCTCTGGAACTCCAGTAATTCCTTTTCCCAAATAAAGCTGTATTTTCCAAAAATAACATGTTTCGGAATCAACGGCCAACCAAAACTTTATACCGTACTTCTCGGGTTTCGACGGAATGTACTGGCGAAACTTACAGCGTCCGTGAAAACCCAATAATTGTTCGTCTACTGTGATGCAATCATGAGGATTATAGAACATAGGGAGTAGTTTTACCCACCGTTCCCAAAGATCGCGAATTGGTGCAAATTTATCTTCACTTCTTCTCTCTCGTCGACTAAGTACGTCATCAAAGCGTATAACTTTCAATACATATAAAAATGTTTTTTCGGCCATAATTGTGCGAAATATAGGTCGCCCATATGTAGTATCGAATAAATCATGCAAAGTTTCATTTTTAGATCTATATAAGTATTCCAAAAAAACAATTTTTTATTTATGATATTTTAGTTTTTGAATATATGTATTAACGTACTTATATACACCAGCCAATATCAAAACAGCCAGAAAAGCCAGAAGTATGTAGATCTTCATCAATTTCTAAATGTTTATCTCCATGCAATTCTTTCCCATACTTACTCGAATTTTCAATTATTATTTTCGTAATCGATGTAGGGAAAAATAATAGCATGGAATCTCGGATGTTTCCAACTCGGCTAGATGCGTTTCTTGTTACTCCTAAAAGAAGTAAGTCAGTATGTAAATTGAAAAATCGTTATATAAAAAAGCACAGTTAGTAACCTGGTCTCAAACTAATGACGTTTTCCGCCCTTGAACGACCGATGGTGTATGGCTCTGGATTCCATATGGTACCATCTTTTGCAGTATATAACGGATCAATATCAAAGTTGAGACCAATATTCTCAGAAATATCTGATAAAAAACTTTCATTTGAGTCATTTCCGCCTTAGTTTCTGAATTGGAAAAATTTCCATTTTAAGATTCATCGTTTGAACTGTTATCCAGAACTTTATTCACCAGCTCCTCTAAAGTTGAATATTGCGGACGCGACATTTTTGAACCAAACTTCACTAACAATCACTTATTCACAAAAAAACGTCCGAATAATGTCAAAACAAGGATGAAACTAAAACTATTCGCACGAAAAATCATTAAAAATTTCATATGTATCAAATCTGATACAATGAGTAGAATTATGAAGTTTTCGTTTTTCTCGCGGCCTACTTGATTTTAAAATTTGAAACTCAGTTTAAAATGCTTATATTAACGGAACAAACAAAGTCATAAAAGTTGAGGTAAGTGTTGCCAACGTGGACGAATTTATTGGCTTCTAATATATGAAATGTATCATTTTTGATACAAAGAACGATCTACGGTTAAACTGTGATTCATCTATTAAATCTGTAATCGTTATTCGTCCGTGTTCATGTCGTGTAATATTTCTTATCTTATCAATGTGCAGAATAGCTGGATTCAAAATTCCTACCTTTGCCAAAGTTATAGTTTGTATTAAATTCTGTAATTCATTAAGATTTAATATTGTATTATCCTTGTGAATTAATCTGGCGCGTTTCTGAATTATTATTTTATTTCCCCTATCTTCTTTTACTTTTTGTCTCCTATATTTCGGTTTTAATTTATTCCTTTCACCTATAACTTTCTCATATACTGTCTGACATGGAGTATAATTTTTTTCTTTTCGTCTTTTATTATGTACCTTCAACATGACTTCCTGTGCCAATTTTAATTTATCTTTTATATTTTCATGTGGTTTTTTATTGTAAAGCACCTCATACGGTTTTTCTTTAATTGTCGAATGAATAGTTTTATTGTATTGCTGAGCTGCTCTAATGATGGATTCTAAATCACTTATTAAATTCAATTCCTCCTTTAAACATCTTCCTATTTCAATGAGAGTAGAATGCGCTCTTTCTACCTGACCATTAGTTACTGAATGTCTTGGATCGCAATAATATATTTCAATATTACATCTATTAGCAAATGATCTAAATTGAGCCGATGCAAAACTTGGTTCATTGTCCACTGTAATTCTCTTTACTTCCGGAAATACCTGTAAAGCTTCCAAAATCTTTTCGATTAAATTTGTCTTATCGTCAATATGCTTAACTATCAAGAACTTAGAATAAGAGTCAATCAAAGTTAGAAATTTCAGTTTTTGAGCGTAAAAAATGTCAACATGAACTTGTTCACCTTCTTTCTCTGGAATTGGTGCCCTCCGAATTGATACCTTTTTGGGTTGTCTATCGTATTTATTCTTATTACATACCTGACAATTTCTAACATATTGCTTGAATTGCTTCACCATTTGGGGCCAATAGTATTGATCCCTGATCTGTGCCAAATTTTCCCTATAATTTCTATGCGCTCTACCATGTGTTTGTTCTATAATATTACCCTGGTCCTCTCTATTCGTGACATCAATTGGAAAACACTTCACACGTAAAAATTTCGTTACCGGAAAAGTATCCATCAATACGGTTTTTATTTCATATGCCACTTCCGGAGTACAAAATATTCCTGTAACCAATTTTGGATTTAATTGTTCAGAAAGAGCAAGTATTATATTTTCTGGTTTATATTCTATTAAAAATCTAGTGTTACCGAAGATTAAAACTCTTTCTTGGGTAGTAATTTTTGCACCTTGATTTATTAATATTTGCTGTTTAAAGTGATTCAATGGCTTGTTAGTTTCCCTAATTGAAATTTCATCACAACTCTCGGCTGAATGCTGTGTATTCGCAAATGAATCATCAGAATCTGAAATTTCATTATTCGATTCTGTTAAATTATTTAACTGCTGTCTCGTTAGTGCATCTGCTACAACATTTGTTGCTCCAGGTTTATAGATTATTCTTGGCGAAAATTCTTCAATAAATGCCCTCCATCTTTTCATTTTAACATTAGGGTTTCTTTCAGATATCGCAAACGATAGCGGTTGGTGGTCCGTATAAATTTCTAAATCTTTTACATCATAAAGGTAATGTCGCAATGTTTTCAATGCCCAAACAATAGCATAAAGCTCCTTTTCGTTAGTTGCATAATTCTGATCGGTTGAATTCAAAGTTTTTGAAATAAATGCTATGCACAGCTACATTTGAAGCGTCGGTATTTAAAATTAATTTTTCATTAAAATCAGGTTGCGATAATTCAATGCAATGGCATAATACATCCTTTAACCTTTCACAAGCGGCTATACCTTCTTGGTCAAGATCAATCCTTGTCTTTTTTGATACATGCTGCGATACTCCTCCATTTTTTCCTTTTAAGTGCTTTGCCAGTGGCTTAGCTATTGTAGCGTAATCTTGAATAAATTTCTTGTAATATCCTGTTAATCCCAAAAAACCCCTTAATTGTCGTAAAGTTTTAGGTATGGGATAATTTTTTATCGCTTCCACTTTTTTTGGGTCTGTTTTAACAACCTTATGAGATACTACGTGTCCCAGAAATTCAACTTCTGTTTCTATAAACCTTGATTTTTCAAGAGAGATTTTCATATGAGCCTCCCTTAATCTTTCAATTATTTGTTTTAACTGCTGAATATGTTTTGTCAATGTCTTCGAAAATATTATAATATCATCAATAAACTCTTGGCAAAATTTACCGATATATTCACGTAAAATATCATTCATTGCTCTCTGAAATATACTAGGAGCATTCCTTAGCCCAAGTGGCATCCGTAAGTACTCATATTTCCCGTTATTAACTGAGAAAGCTGTTTTTTCAATATCACCTTCCTGCATTAAAATCTGATGAAATCCTGACTCTAAATCAATTGTTGAAAAATATTTGGATTCCCCCAAATTCGAAAGTATCACCGCAGAATTAGGCATGGGGTATTTATCTGATATTGTTTTTTCATTTAATTTTTTAAAATCTATTACCAACCTTAGTTTAGGACTTCCATCCTCGTTCATTCCCTTTTTCGGAACAACCCAAAGAGGAGAATTATAAGGACTTTTGCTATTCCTTATTATACCCTTTCTTAGTAAATTTCCAATTTCCTCATTAACAAAATCATTTACAGACACAGGATACGGATACTGCTTCGACCATATGGGTTTGTCATCCTCAGTTCTAATTTCCGCTTTTATGTCTGTCCTGAAAGGCAAATCCATGTCAATGTTCTTATGTGTTTCCTTTATAATTCTAATAATATCCTCTCTCAATAGAGGAATATTAAAACCTTCACTTTCACCAATATTTTTTTCATATTTCTTAGAAAATTTATTCCTCATTTCCAAATTTTCAACGTCAAAATTATTTAACATATTGCTGGAATGATTTTCAGCGGGCGCTTTAGAGGTTTCTTCCTCCAAAGTTAATTCTTTATTTGTTATTTTATGCTGGTATGACTCATCAGCTGGCGTCATAAGACAATTTTGTATTTCCAAAGCATTCCTTCTTTGAATTTTCATTTTTTCCTTTTGTATTGCGGGTATTACCTTCGGCGGGAGCTTTAGGACTTCCGTGTCCCAAAGATTTTAATATCGTTCCTGATTTTCCTATACAACCATCCTCATTGTTACTTAAAAACCGTAATTTTTCTGAATATTCGTTCCCATAATTAATTAACTCCTTTTCCATATCAATCTTAGCTCTAATCTTCTTCAAAAAATTAACTCCTATCAAGAAATCACTTTCTAAATTATGTATTTCATAAAATCTTTCCATACATCCCAATAGATGTACGTTATGAAACAAATCAATGACGGTCGAACCATGAATAGTCCTTACCCTCTTCTTAATTGCTAATTCCTGTACATTGTCATACACTCCCTTTCTAATATAACAACTAGTAGCACCGGTATCTATTAGTATCCTCATTACTTTTCCGGTTTGCAGATCCGTCCGGAATATGTAGGGCAGGTGGAAGTTTGACCTAAAAAATGATTTTCACTAATATTATTGATTCTCTGAGCCTTTGCAGATGGTTGACCACTAAAGTTTGTAATATCATTTCTTTTTATCGGTGGATTAAACCTATTTCCAAAGAAAGCATTACCCTGTTGTGATCTTGCAAACATCCCTCGTTGCACCACAGGAGCATTACCAGGTAAAGTATCCATCAGTTCTGGCTTTGAGAAATTTAAATTAGTATTTTGTCTTACTTGTGGATATCTCAAATTATTTTGGAACACCATTTCTTGATCACCTCTAAAATTATTTTGATAATTTCCATTAACATTATTTCCCTGGTTTCAAGCCCTAGAAAAGTGCAATGCAAATTCTGATCGCATTTGATTTGATTGAAGCTCCTGAGCCTTAGCCAAAGTGTTAGGTTAATCGACCGGAGCCAATGTGAAAAGTATCTGGTTAAGTGGAGGATGTAAACCAGTAATAAATGTCCTCAAAGCAGTTTCACGATTTTTAATATTAAGTTGGTTTGTTATTTCTGAATTAGTACCATGCGTCATTATGGTCTTATTAATTAGTGAAGTTAATGTACGGTTTACTTCATTATAATAATCTATCAGGGATTTTGATCCTTATCTTAAAATACTCATCTCTTGATCAATTACATGAATTGGTCGTGTGTCAGCATATGCAAAGTCCAATCTAGCAAATATGGCCTCTAAATTCAATACAGCCCATGATTAGTCAAAATATCGTTCGCATCTCCTACAATTTTATTTCTTAATATAGTTAGTGCGCCAAAGTATCTTCTGCTACCTTCAATATACAAACTCATAGAATTTTTTGCAGCCTCTCTCCAACTCTCATATGATTTACCTGAAAACACGGGCAATGATCGAATTATATCCAAGCTTTCATTACACATTAATGCATCGTCAATAGTCTGAGTCCGATACTCAGTTACCTGAGAAGCTGTGGTCAGATCCCTAATTTGGTTATTCAATTGACCTATTTCAATACGTAAGTTTACGGTGTGAGCAGCTATTAATCTAGCTATATCTTCCGCAGATAAATTATTCACTGCCATTCTTGCAAATCTAACTATTATATCGTCCAGTGTATATTCTTGTAACATTTTTTTTTTTCAAGGTCCTTTCCTCACCTTTTGCACTTATTCTCTTGATAAATCTTTCACCAATTACACTTTTTCACTATCATCTTATTTAAGTGTGGGCACTTAGATTCTTTGTGATTACTGCCACAGTAACTGCAATAATACAGACGCACGTATATAGGGGTACTTGAACTATTTCCCATTTACCTTATTTCTACGGTTTTTTTTATTATGATAAATTCACAGCTATATTATCGCATTTCTTATAATTATTAATAATAACTTACATTAACATAACCCTGATTCTGGTGTCGTCCTGATTATGTTCCTTTGCTGGCACTTAGATTCTTTGTGATTACTGCCACAATAAATTAATATAACCTGGATTCTGCTGTCGTCCTGATAATGTTCCTTTGCTGGCACTTAGATTCTTTCGCCTTCCTCCAACTATTCATTCAAAAAATTTTTGCCGAAAATTCATTTTTTTCACCCAATTCATCGGGTACTTTTTATTTTTTCCACAAAATATATTGTGTTATTATTTTTTTTTTCGCCCGATTCGTGGTGTACTTATTTTATTTTCACCGACCGTATGCCCTCTCGCACGAGGTATTCGCATACGGCTGATGACTCCTGGCAGGATCGCCAATTAATGTTCTAGCGCGGATGAGCGTTAAAAAAATAAAAAATGTAATGCTTGCTTCCAAACTCAAACTTGAAGTGCTTATTTTATTCATACGTTATTTCTTTTATACAAAATTTTTGCTTACTCTATCCTTAACAAATAATTGTTTATGTTTACAGTAAATATTTCACTACTGGATGAGCTTATTTCATCATCCTCTAATTTGTGCTTATGCTAGCTTTAAAAAGTATTGTTTACTGTAACTCTATCCTTAACAAATAATTGTTTATGTTTACTGTAAATATTTCACTACTGGAGAGCTTATTTCTTCATCCTCCAATTAGTGCTTATGCTAGCTTTCAAAAGTATTGTTTACTCTAACTTTTTGTAAATATTTGCCGTTATGCGGCTTACCAGAGTAGGGTATTAACTTGCATATATCTGTAAGGTTAGAAACTTGCTCTGAAATAAGAGTATTTGAAGGTTACTGTACACATTTGAAGGTTGCTGTACATACAATGCTGTGCCTATGAATGTGCGCTGGATTTCTTGAGAAGTTTTAGGGAATCGTAATATTTTTTGTTGTCGCAAGTGTACATACTTACACATAGCATATATGTATATATGCGCATATGTATATAAATTGAAATATTTAAATTTACATATGCCATCTTTCTGCGTGCCCTGTAATAAATCAATTCTCTATGAAGAATTTGATTTGGTTGAAGTGAATTCAATAAAGTTTTCCAGAAGATTCCTTGGACAGATATAATATATGTACAGGTATCCCTTGTATAACGCGGTCTTATACAACGCGGTTTCGATATAACGCGATTTGGAAAAATTAGGTTTCAGTACAACGCGAAATTTAGGCTTATATAACGCGAAGGGGAAAATACATAAGTATAAAATCTGGTAACACTAATTTGCGTACCACATATTTATAATATGTAATGTATTTTTAATGTAAACCGGGAATTACCCTTTTTTGCCTTCACAACATGTGTGAGTATACCAGACATGCTTACGGCATATATATTTGTACTCTTCTTGCTCATTAATATTTATTATATTATCAGGACAGTGTGAACTTTTGTGGATATCAGGTGTTTAATAAGGAAAAAAATTTTCTTTTTAGAAATTTAATACATTTAAGTATCAGCATAAGTTATATTTGTGATCAAAGATAGGTATGTATGTAAATTTTTGTTATTGGTAATTTTCTTTTTTATTTACAATGTACATTTGTAAATTTTTGCAGCCATGAATAGTGAAATTTCAACTGCCGAAAAACCAACGCTAAAGCGAAAATTTATTACCTTGGATGACAAAATTATGATTCTGGATAGATTAAGGAGTGGTGAAAAAGCATTATTAATAGCAAAATCTCTCAGTTTAAATGAATCCACAATACGCACCATTAAACAAAATGAAAATGAAAATAAAATTAGAAATTCTGTTATTGCTGGGTCATCAATAAGCACAAAAAAGAGTTGCACGTGTGCGTGATCTTTTAACCCTTCATTAGGCACGTGGTCTACAATGGTAGACCACGTCTTTTCAAAGTCGTGCAACTCCTTAAATTTGTCTCTTAAATTACCTAAGCTTTTTAATAGCTGTTTATAATTAATCTCTTTATCCAATTAGTGCATTCAGTGCGGGTTTGACGTACAGTTGTAAATTTTATCAAGGTCTGAACAGTGCTGGTCTACATATGTAGACCACGTGACTAACGACGTTACTTTTTCTTGCGGCAATATTACTTGATATATTAAATATTTGAATTAAGTTCAGTTAAGTTTTGCTTATATTTTTTTACAAGAGTGTGCTAATTTAATTAGTTTCAGATAATATTATGTCTGATTCAAAAAAAAAAACGATTGGAAAGCAGCAAAAATCCGCTCTCCGAACTATCAAGTAGTGAAGAAAGTGCTATGGATGCTAAAGAAAAAGCTTACATATTTGCGAACTGTGAGAAAAAATAAACGCGAAGTTCCCAAAGAATTCTTTCCCAGGAAGAATCGTAAAGAAAAGTCAAGTATTTTTGGTTTCCAAGAAAATTGTATACTAGTGTCGTACTGCCCAATAAAACCGGTCAGTGATCCTGATATCATCTATGCACCATGATAACGCAATAGATGAGCAAACAAATGATGAAAAAAACCAAGTGATTTTCTTGAAAAATGCGCTTGGGAGCTCATTCGACCACAAATTGAAGTTAGATCAAAGAATCCTCGACTACCCATGGAAATGAGGCAGCGAGCCCACAACCTTCTTGGCATCCTAAGCATTGCACCACAACCCACTCAATCACCATAGTTACTTGGACGTTGTCATATTTGCCCTCGCAATATGAACAAATCATCCCGAAAGTCGTGTACTAAATGCGGCAGATTTCCTTGCAAAAATCATATGAGGGAAAGTTGCACGGAATGTCTCAGTGAGGAAATATAAGCAGTTTTCAGAAACCATAACATATAAGTTTTGTACTGAACTTTTATTTTTTTATTTAAAGAATTGAATTTTACATACTTTTATTTTAAGTTTTACGAATAATAAAAACTCTTTTGTAAATCGTCCATTAGTTATAAGAAAAAACTTTTATGAATTGCAATAAATGTTAAAAAACACATACATTCACGTTTTTATTGAATTTACAGAAGATACACAAATATTTTAGTGAAAATATTAGTTTATATTCCTCACATTAAATCACAGAATATACTTCTGAAGTATTATTGAGAAACTCAAATGAATAATACTTTTAGTCATAATATATTATTAAAATGGTCTACGATTGCAGACCACGTGCCTAACCACGTTACAAAAATCCACGTGCCTAACGAAGGGTTAATAGAAAAAATGGAAAAAGCGTTAATGTTGTGGATAGAAGACTGTGCTACAAAAAAAATGCCAATCAGTACAAATGCCATTAAGACGAAAGCTCCTAAAATTTATGCACATTTAAAAGAAAGTAATTCAGATGCAGTCCTAGTAACCAAACCATCTAAGCAGGAACTCTTAGCTAGCAAAGGCTGGTTCGAAAACTTTAAATCTCGCTTTGGATTACACAATATTAAAGTTCAAGGTGAAACTGGATCGGCAGACGTAGAAGCTGCGAGGGTTTACCCTAAAACTCTTGCTTAAATCATTGAAGAAGGTGGTTATAAGGGAGAACAAATTTTTAATGCGGACGAAACAGGTCTAAATTGAAAAAAAATGCCGCGTCGGACATACATTTCGAAAAATGAAAAAGTTGCACCGGGTTTTAAGGCCGCAAAAGACAGAATTACTCTACTTCTCGGTAGTAATGCATCTGGTGACTACATTACAGAACCTTTATTTATAAACCGCTCCACGAGCGTTGGAAAATGTCGATAAATCCAAGCTACCTGTTTATTGGCGGGCAAATAGCAAGGCTTGGGTTACAAGCAGTATTTTTCGAGATTGGTTTTTAAATTGCTTTGTACCTGAGGTTGAAACTTATTTGAAGATTAAGAACATCGATTTCAAAGTGCTTTTAATACTTGATAATGCCCCTGGACATCCAAAAGACTTAAACCATCCCAATGTAGAAATAGTGTTCCTACCACCTAATACCACGTCTATCATTCAACCGATAGACCAAGGTATAATATCAACGTTTAAAGCATTTTATATTTGGCAAACATTCCAACTTATTCTTGATAAAATGGATTTAAATCCTAACATGACAGTTACAGAACTATGGAAAAAATTTTCAATTTTAAACTGCATTACAATTGTAGAAAAATCTCTTAAAGAATTAAAGCAGTCCACGTTAAATGGCTCATGGAAAAACATATGGCCGGAGATTGTTGCAAAAAAGAATGCTGTGCCACCATTACATGTGGAAGTGAGCCGTATATTAACGATAGGTCAACGTTTCAGTGGAGAAGGCTTTGACGATATGAACGAAGATGACATTTATGAAATTATGACTGAAGGTAAAGACCTCACCGAAACAGACCTGATTGGTTGGTTGGTTAGAGTGGTGATTCATCCAGAATCCAACTAGCGCTTCCGCACCATTTTGTTGCCACGTCCTCGTTAACAAATTGTTTAACAGTTATTTGCCGCAGGACTATATCCAGTCTGTGCGGTTTAGGAACCTTATTAGGTTGTTGACGTCTAAGCCAGACAGTTGTTTGAGACTCGCGAAAAGCGGTTTGCCCAGGGTTAACATTCTGTCCTTCCGTAGGGCAGGGCATTCACAGAGGAAATGGAAGATTGTTTCTTTTTTCTCCGGTTGTTTACAACTATGACAGTATGTGTTGTGAGGGATGCCCATTTTGGCTGCTTGTTCTCCGATAGACCAGAAGCCAGTTATGACTGCCGTTAGTCTACAGGTGTCCCGTCGTTTCATGTTTATTAATGTCGACGATTGCTTGAGGTTGTAGGTGGGCCATAACGTTCTGCTGATTTTGCATTTCGTCTGGTCTCTCCATCTACAATCTGCAATTCGAAGGTATTTTAGGGAAATTGCATTCTTGACCGCACCTAGTGGAGTGAATACTGGTACTGCAACAGCGCTATTCATGGCAGATCCCCCTCTTGCCAGTTCATCAGCTTTTTCGTTACCTTCTATATTCCGGTATCCCGGGACCCAAATTAAGGTTACTCTATGATTTTCACTCAAGTTGGTGAGGCTATTCCTTCTTTGCTCCACCACTTTAGAGGTTGTTATAGTCGCGTCCAGCGCCTGGATTGCGGCTTGGCGAAAGAACCGCGATATTGCCCTTAAAAGAGAAATCTGCGATTAATAACCTACAGGCTTCCCCAATTGCTAGTACTTCCGCTTGGAAGACGCTGCTGGTATTAGGGAGACGCACAGATTTTTCAGTTTCAAGTCTATGAGAATATATACCAGCTCCAACACCACAATCCATTTTACTGCCATCTGTATAGACTGTGGTATCAAAGTTGTTTAGAGAGAATCCCTTATTCCATTATTTTTTAGATGGAAAGAGTGTGGCAAAATTCCTTTTGAAC
Organism: Anastrepha ludens; assembly: GCF_028408465.1. Classification (NCBI taxonomy): domain Eukaryota; kingdom Metazoa; phylum Arthropoda; class Insecta; order Diptera; family Tephritidae; genus Anastrepha; species Anastrepha ludens. The sequence continues at coordinate 20,549,630 of NC_071503.1, forward strand.
GTTACCATCGGGACGATGTAGTCAGTCCTCACCGAGGTTAACTGAGTTTGTCGTGATAATAGACTAGCGTGACCATAAGTTTTTCCTTTCCAGCGACCCGCTTCATTTAACCTAAATGCACTCATGGTTGCCGTCTTCTTTATATGTAGGTCTATTGGAATAACGTGTGTCAGTGCATTGAGAGCCTCTCTAGGACATGATCTGATTGCACCGACCGTTATTGCACAGGCTGATCTTTGTATTCTGCCGAGTAATTTGGTATTGTACTCTCTCCCTAGAACTTTCCACCAAACTACCGAACCATACGATATAATGGGTCGTATAACCGCCTTATACAGCCATAATGTATGCTTAGGTTGAAGACCCCATCTTCTTCCAAGCATACGTTTGCAGGCATATAAAGCAATTTCTGCTTTCCTTACCCGTTCTTCGACGTTTAACTTCCAGCTAAGTTTGGAGTCCAAAATTACCCCTAAATACTTTGCACTGGTTGATAAAGACAGAGTTTGTCCGTTGATATTTGGTAGGGTAAAAGTTGGTACCTTGTCTCTGGTGGTAAAAAGCATAAGTTCTGTTTTACGCGGGCTTAAACTTAGCCCACATCCTGTGGCCCAAGAGCTAAGCTCGCCTAACACCCTTTAGATGATCCCACTGATCGTATTTGGACACAGTCCTGACACCATTACCACAACATCATCAGCGTACGCCACCACTTTTACCCCACCTCTATTAAGTTTTGTTAAGACTTTGCTAATAACGCATAACCAGAGAAGGGGAGACAATACTCCCCCCTGTGGGATGCCTCTGTGGACCTTCTTGGTTAGGCTGATATTACCCATATTAGCTTTGATTATCCTGGTTTCTAGCATAGAGATGACCCAATTACTGATGCAACTGTCCACCTCCAGGACTATCAACGCCCGTTGGATGGCATCTGTGCTAACATTGTTAAAGGCGCCTTCGATATCCAAGAATGCCGCCATGGTATAATGTTTGCTCTCTAGAGAGCCCTCTATTGTTCCGATTACTTCGTGAAGCGCTGTCTCCGTAGATTTGCCTTTAAGGTATGAGTGTTGTGCAGTTGATATACCAGAGCTCTCCAAAGAGCTTCTGAGGTGCGTATCCAAAAGTCTTTCAAAAGTTTTTAACAGGAAAGACGAAAGACTGATTGGCCGGAAGTCCTTCGCTGATTCATGTCCTCTTCTACCTACTTTTGGTATGAAGACGACCTTGACTAGTTTCCAGCTATCTGGAATATGGCCTAAGTTTAAACACGCTTTAAAAATTTCCTCTAGCCATTGTAGGATACAGTCCAAGGTTTCCTGTAACATCTTTGGAATGATCCCATCTGGCCCCGGAGATTTAAAGGGTGAGAAAGATTTGATTGCCCATGCAACTTTTTCTTTGGTAATAATTTCATTTGCAAGATGCTGTGGATTATATTGGCTCCGCCTAATGTTTCCCCTCTCACTTTCGTAAGCGCTGCATCCCGGAAAATGCGTGTTTAGCAGAAGCTCTAGCGATTCTTCTGCTGTAGCAGTCCAAGTTCCATCAGGTTTCTTGACCCAAGAAGCCATTGAGTGGTCTTTGGAAAGAACACGGCTGAGCCAAGCAGAATCCCTGGTGGATTCGATTGACGAACGAAATTCCCTCCAGCTCTCTTGTTTGGCGGCCCTGATTGCCTTCTTGTACTGTCTCCGACTTTCTCTGTACAATTCCCAATTTCCCGTCGAGTAGCTGAGGTTAAACCTTGATCTAGATTTTTCCCTTAGTTTTAAGAGCTCACTGCTCCACCAAGGAGGGTGATTTTTTTTGCTAAATTTTATGGGGCAGGACGTTTTGTAGGCCCTACTAAATGCCTTTTCCAGTGTTATGCCCCTACTCTCAAGGTTTTCCCTGAGAGTGATTTGAGGGATAGGAGTCTGTCCTATCCTCCTGTTTACTACATTTTTGAACCTCTTCCAGTTGGTTCGTAAAGGATTTCGATACGGTAGGGGTGGATCTACCTTAAGATCCAAATCGTACAGGATCCAACTATGATCAGAAAAGGACCTTTTATTGGATACCCTCCAATTATCTACCCTTACTGAGCTATTTTCATACAGTAGAGTAACATCAATCACTTCCTCCCATCCTCTGAAGTACTCCGTACTAGGAAAGGTGAAAGTGGGAGTGCTACCCCTGTTACATACCGATAAGTTAGTATTAATAATAAAATTATATAAAGACTCAACTCGGTCGTTTGTCTCAGAGCTTCCACACAACGCATGCCTCGCGTTGGCATCCCATCCGAGCAGCAGGTTCTTGTTTCTGGCTTCACGCACAAGCCGACGAGCCTCCTCGGGTGGTGCTGGCCGATCATGTGCCATGTAGATGGAAGCCAAGATGATGCCGACACCGTCAGCGGCTTCTACCTCCACAGCCGTCACATGGTGATGGGATTAAAAATATGTTCAAATGTTTCTTAGCTCCAATACAAGATCTGGGGTTACCGAAACAGACCTAATTCGATTAACAACTGAATCTTCATCCGTCTCAAATCTCGCACAAGATGACGTCACTTCGGTAGAAGATATCTGTGAATTAATTCCTAGTTTCACTCTGAAGCGCATACGAGAGGGTTTAAGTTTGGTTGAGAAAATGAAATCTTTCTTTGCAACTCATGATCCTTCACTGGAGAGATCCAGCAAATAATAAGGGAAATAGATATTAATCTAGCGCCTTATTACGAAATTGAAAAGGAGCTTAAAAAAAACCACCCACCAAAAACTGATAACATATTTTGCAATTATAAAACCAGTAGAAGAACCACAAGGTCCCACAACTAGTTTCTTATCCAATAGCGAAAACTATGTTGAAGAAATATCTTCTGATGAAGCTATTGCTCCCTCAAAACGCCCACGTGCAAAGATCTTTGAAGACAGTGAAACAGATGAATTACCATATGAAGTTTGAAGAATAACAATAAAGTTTTTAATAAACCTTTAATTTGTTTTAGTTTGTTTTTAAAATTTTTTAATGTGCACATAATTATTTAAACTTGGTTTTTTGAATTTTGAAATATGTATGTACATATGTATTATTATTCATATCTTGTATTTTTAATTGTATAAGAAAGTCTGAACTTTAGTATTGAGTTGAATTATATGTGCATCTGTTATTTTGTATTTTATTTAAAAAAAAAACCTATTGGAACATAGCCCCCAAATTTATATGAAAACTATGTTTTAGATAACGGGGAATTAAATAACGCGCAATTCTTCTGGAACGTAACTATCGCGTTATACGAGGGATACCTGTATGTAATTTTGGATAGTTTGCTCTTTCTAAGTCACTATTGAACTTAGCATACACACATATGTATTTGTTTTCTACGATAAAATGCCTGTAGCTAGCCCTACACGTTAACATTCTTTGTTCCTTCATACAAACGAATTTTACTCAACTGCTGTTTAATTTAGCCAGTTGAGTATATTTTTTTTAACTTTTGGTAGAAAAGATGTGCGCAAATCTTTCTTTTAACGTTGATGTCTGTTCACTGCAAAAACACCTTGATCGCTACGAGAGAGCTGAATTCGACGCTGATGCATTCCAGCGCAAAAGGGAGAAGACTTACGGTGCCTGCTGAAAATTATTTGTAGCTCAACAAATACGAGTACCAGAGAACGTAAATTCATAGAGAAGGCTCAGGAACGAATGGGCAGGTTAAATGTCAAAACACATCAAAACGAGGGTAGGAAGTTAACAGAAGAGAGTTAACATAGCGGAGCGTAGTCAACAGAAATAAATATAGCGTTTGCATTGAAATGTAAAATGCCATGATTTGGTGCTTGGGAAAATAAAATAACAGAAGACTTGTACATTTTTCTGTCATGCTTATTTGCCGTCGGCATTTTGCATGCGCAAATGGATTATTTCTTGTGAGATGAATAAATTAATTCTAAGTAACGCAATATCACCGTAGGCCTACTTAGCTAGTATGCTCTATCAATTAGTGTTATATTTCATATTTCTCTAATAAATAATAATAATAATAATTCTAAGTATACGCATGCATGAATATGAAATTTTAAGTATCTTATTGACTAAATTGTATTGAATTTAGGTCTATTATCAAAATTATTCAAATATCATAACACAAAAAATAACTTTGTAAACCGTTCATTTACATCAAGGTTTATTATTCAGCAAAGTGTTGAATTAATAGAACATCTACCATCCATATTCATGTGGGCAGAAAAAAACATGACTCAAAACCCAGCTCATACACCTCTCATACACATCTACATATAAAGAACTCAAAGCAAATAGCCAAACGTATGCAAACATATTTCTAATATACATATGTATGTATGTATGCAAAAATCACATTTCTCTTTCATGCTTATTTCCCGTAGGCATTTTGCATGCGCAAATGGATTATTTCTTGAGAGATGAATAAATTAATTCTAAGTATATGCATGCATGAATGTGAAATTTTAAGTATCTAATTAACTAAATTGTATTGATATTAAGTGCATTATCAAAATAATTTCAAAATATTCACATAAAAAATTGGCTTTGTAAACCATTCATTTGCATCAACGGTTGTTATTCAACAATATGTGTCCCTTTTAAATTTTTATATCCATATGTATGTATATTCATATACTAAATAGATATAACATCTACCATCCATATTCATGTGGGCAGAAAAAAATCTTGACCTGCCTCAAAACATAGCTCATATGTATCTACCTATAACAAATTCAAAAGCAAATAGACAAACGTATGCAAACATATTCCTAACATATGCAAAAATACTCATCTAAACGTTATTCGCGTACATATACATATGTATGTATATATGCATATATGAATACATATGTTGGGACAATGTACATACATATGTACGTAAATGTTTCTATTCTAAGCAAAATAATGAATATTCGTATATACATATAACCGCACATACTTACTTTATGCCTCTACATGTGTATGCTTCCAAAACTAAAATTCTAAGCCTAGCGACTACAAGAACAAAATGCATTCGTATGCGTAGCTGTTGCGGCCATGATTTTTTACCCGCGACGGCGCTGAAGAGTTTCAAATATTAAAAAGCACAACAAAAACAAATTCATTCATAAGTTCGAGCTCATATTTCTACGAACAAAGTACTTTCACTCATAAAACGAGCCGCCCATATGCCAATTTTCTTGACCATTCGAAAATAGTCAATATTGGAATATTTCGCGTAGAATTATTTGCCAATATTTGGTAAATCTTGAATTTTTGTCAAGTCGAGTGGCCGCGCCTCCGTACATATGTATGCATCAATATATGTATGTAAATATGTGTTCTCAATTCTCGACAGCAATAGCAAATCGAAATATTTTTTCTGTCGCAAGTGCTCGCAGCCTCATATGTATGTATGTCTATGGAAGTTTGTATTCATGTATTTATGTGTATGCGTGTTGCTTTTGCACGTCCATATGAACGATTTTTCATATGCAGATATTCATTTGATTTAGCTGAACGAATATAATATATTATATTGATTTTGTAAGGAAATCCTGTCGAATTAAATTATTGGTATATGTTCATTTAAGTTCTTCTTACCAAATAAATATTATTATCCTTAAGAAAATGAAATACTAGTTTTTTAAATTTTTTATTTTTTATTTTTATTCACAAGTAATTTAAGTACTCTTATATGTATATGTATATATATTACAATGCTATAAATAATAGGTATTTACATTTCCTGAAATGAAAAAAAAATATAATATATAAAATTGTGAAAGCACGAATTACGAAATTGTTCTCATACTATAACAATTTCTCACACGACTTCGATATTGACATCGATTAAGTCATTGCAATTTACCAGATTTTTAAAACATTACTCTCAATCCATCGTGATTAAGTGAAAATTGTAGTGGTTTAAAAACCTAGGCTCAGGTGCTACCTGAAAAAGAAGATAAAAGGAAAACCTGAAAGATAGAGAAAAATCTGAAAGATGGAGAAAACCCTGAAAAATAAAAAAATCTGGAAAATCAGGATTCACCAGTCTCAAATCGGTGTCATCCGTGAAATTTTTAGACCTTATCAGGGCTTCGGAATGCAATTTTAAGTCTCCTTGTGTTTTCATCATAATGTGGGCGCATTTGTCGCATTTTAGCTTACACAGTAATTTTTGGTAAATACCATAGCCAGTGTAATAACGCTGCACCTGTACCTCAGCTATATTTTGTTCTTCGGCAAAATTCTCGTCTGCTACCTCTATATTTTCTAAAACGAGTTGCTCATTTAGCGGTTCTCCTACTTCTTCCTCAGCATGATGATCCTCAGTCCCTAAATTCCAGTCTAAATTAATATCATCATCATCCGAATTGCTCAATACTTGTGTTGCGCGTGAAACGCTCATTTTTTCGAAAATGCTTGGGTAAATATGAGCCTCCGTCAATTTTGGGCAAATTTTAAAATTGGAATTCTTTTGATCAATATCAAATAACTTCCTAATGACCTTAAAGCTTGCAGTGCCATGGGCGGTTGGAATATCATATTTCATATATACATTACAGATGGACTTTATGAGATGGCAATAGTCAAACATGCAAAAAATTTTATTGTTTTCGTGCATGAAAAAAGTGTTAATTTCAGAAATCTTCAATTGATTAAATAAAGTTATATTCGCGGGCCCTTGATCGCAAATCATAACTTTTATATTCAGTCCAATTTTCGTAATTGCGGAAATGGTACTCATCACAATTTGATGTAACTCTGTACCATTAAAACCATTTTTGGAAATATAGTAGGAAAATACATATGTACTTCCACTTAGAGCACAACCCTTTAACCATAAAAAAACAACATTTGTTCCCTATTCTGCTTTGACGTTGGCCTTCCCCATGGACCACAAACCCATCAATTATATCCCTACTTTTATTATAAGTAAGATCCGGCTTGATGCTAATTTCATCTAATAATAAAATGCATATGCGTTCTGTGCCGGACATTTTGCTAGCAATTTTGCTTAAATTGTTAACGACATTGGCATCGAAACCTGGAACTACATACCTGATGGAGCGACAAAGCAAAAGAGATGATTTGTGTGGTAAACAAAAACCTAGATCGTCACGCATAAAAGAATATGCTTTAGTGGACATATAGTTCAAATTTTGTGCCAATGCCTTTTCGTCCTCATTATACCAACCTTTTTTGGTACTGACGATCATTTTTGCAAAAGTTAAAGCATCGCTGCTACAACTTTCTTCCGCAATTATTGCACGTTTCAACAACTCAGAATATTTATTTTTTAGGTCATTATTTTCTTTTTCAAGCTCCTCAATACGTTTATTTAATTTGACCGCGTTACTCTGATAATAGCGAGCAGACTGAGCAAACCGTTCGCGAGTAGTTGTGGTTTCTAAGTCCACGCAGATCTGATTACTATAACTAGCCTGCCTGTTTTCCTCTAATATCGAATATTTCCCAAACTCTTCCAGAGTTAAATCTTCTTCTACTTGCTTAACTACCCTACTATAAGTTGCAGTGACGGGCGGGCAACCCCAATCAGAGCCAGCACTAGGCGAGCGACTTCTATTTACTGGCTCTAAATTGAAGCAAGGAAAAGCCCCTTTCAAGAGCTATATTTTGTAACCAATGTGGGTTCAAAATGGCGTTGGCAAATAAAAACCCTGTCAGTGCTTGACACTTGCACGTTGCAAGCCAAGGCCCAATTCTTACGGGTCTCTTCGTCCCTAGGAAACGCAAAAAGTATAGCTTTATCCTGAGGCACGCAGCTCTCGATACAGCAGCTCCTTTTTTTCTTTTTTTCGGTCCACTTGTTCGGTGGAACATCATCATAGCCTAATTAAAATTTTTATTTTAATTTTTACAAAATTTAAATTGAGGTATATTCAGTATAATCATATACATATATAAAACTAGAACCCGCACCCTCCGGGGATTTATAGTTTTCATCTAACATCCCAACCAAGTTTCATTAAATAAATCATTATACTTGGCCTAAAATTGCCCATACGGCATTATCCTAAACCCGATCTTTTAAATTAAAAAGTTTTTTATAAATATGTAAATAAAATAATGAGAAAGTGCGCATTCTAAATAAATAAATCCCTTCTCTGCTTTCTATTTCATGCATGCATGCATTGATGTGTATATTAAGCTTTTCAATAGGCACGAAGTATTGAAAACGACATCCAAGCATACGATTATCAGTTTATGTATGTACAGTAGGGTGTCCCAAAAAAATTAAAGTGTTTTTTTTTTAACGCATACCCTCTTATTTTGTTTGAATGGTCTCAAAACATCTAAAAATAAAGTTTCGTCTACTTAGAATCACGGCAACCCGTGCCGAGTTGCGCGGAAACCTAACGGTACTTGTATAGTACGGCGCGCACGAAGTGTCGGATTGATTGCGTGTAATTAATTAATTTTTTTCGTGTAGTCAACATGTCAGTGGAGTTACGAAGTTCCAAAACGGAGATATTTTTAATAGGGGACGTAAAACATCAAATTACCGGTTCTAAACTTCCCTCTAACGGGCAAGTACTGGCAGTTTTGTTCTATAATATTCGTGAAGTGAACCCAAGTGTCAATAAAAGTGCAAATATCACAATTCGTGAGTGTATTATTTATTGGGAAAAGGCACGTATACCGACCAGATCAATATCTAACTGTGTTAAGAAACTAGTTAACTTATACCAAGTTTGGAGAGAATTGCAAAAAAATACGAAAAAAACTCAAGAAGTGTTTGAACAGCGTCGACAGGAGTTTGCTTCAAACTTAAACAATTTGTTTGACATCGCACATACCGATACTCTTCAATTGATTAAAATAAATGAAGAAAAGATCTTCTTGCAGCGCCAAAGAGAACCAGGTGGGCCCGGTCACTTAGCCGGAGTGCACAAAAAAGTAACAAACAAAGAGGAAAGGACGCGCCTTCGAATCATCGAGGAGGAAAAGCGACGTGCTAAATATTTTTCACCTTAGCACCATCAACATCATCTTGCGAACCACCACTAGAAAAGTCATCTTCTGATTCTGAAATAATAGATTTAGAAGAAAATAGGCCCAGCGCAAGAGAAGCCTCCTCTCAGCCCGATAAAACTTCTATGCGGAAAAATATCATAACTCCCAAGTTATTTGCAGCATTAGACTGATGTCAGTTAAGTGTGAGGGATTCTGTCTTTATAATTGAAACTACTATTGCGGCTCTGGGGCACACTACGGATGAATTCCCTATAAGCAAGTCCTCCATCCATAGAGTTCGTACGGAAATGCGAAAAGAACGGGCTGAAGCTATAAAAATTGATTTTCAAAACAAGGTCCCGGGCACGGTAACTGTCCACTGGGACGGAAAACTGTTGCCAGCTCTAGATTCACGTAAAAGTATAGAAGAACGCCTACCGGTAGTTATTACGTACGATAATAAAGAACACATTATTGCTGTTCCTAAATTGGATAGCTCGACAGGAAGGGAACAGGCAGGCGCAGTTTGGGATGCTATTACGAACTGGAACCTTGAAGACAAAGCGCAGATTCTCTGTTGTGATACTACTGCTTCTAACACAGGCCGCATAAATGGAGCATGTATACTTCTCGAACAAAAACTGGGTAGATAAGTGCTTATTTTTGCTTGCCGTCATCACGTTTACGAATTGGTACTTAAAGGCGTGTTTGAAGCGAAAATCAGTCAAGTAACTACAAGCCCAGACATCCCATTATTCAAGAAACTCCGAGAAAACTGGAAAAATATCGATCCCGAGAAAGAACAAAGCTGTACAGAAAAGCTATCTTGTTTTAATGTTTCGGAAATTGACAAGCTGCTAGAATTCTACAAAACTGAATTAACCAAAGAAATCGTTAGAGATGACTATCGCGAATTAATTGAGCTTTCAATTATATTTCTTGGCGGCGATTCAGAGAAGAAGTATAAGATTCGGCTTCCAGGTGCTATGCACCAGGCTCGATGGATGGCGAGAGCCATTTATTCATTAAAAATATCGTTATTTAGCTCTCAATTCAGAATTTCAAACAAGGATAAGGCAGCTCTGTTGGACGTATGTCTGTTCATCGTGACATCCTACGTAAAACCCTGGTTCCAATGTATTTTAGCAGTAAAGGCGCCGTATCGGGATTTGTGTTTTTTGAAGGCAATGAAAAATTACGAAACAATAGACAAAAGCATTTCAAAAGCAGCTTTGCAGAAGTTTTGCCAGCATTTGTGGTATTTGACAGATGAAGTATCTATTCTGGCTTTATTCGATGATGATGTCGATCTAGAAACTAAAGTAAAAATGATTGCTAACTTAACTAGAGAACACCCAACAGCCCACAATAAACGTTACATTGCATCCAAAGAAGAACTCTGTGGCCCACTTTTTGGTACGCTAATTAAGCTTGGATTTTGTTCTATGACTAAGTTTGCTAGTAGGTATAATTTATAACTGATCTATCTGTTTTAATTTCAGAGAAAAACATTGATGACTTCGTCTGTGTCAAAAGCAAGTTCCTGTTTAATCGACTCCAGATTGCCGACAGTTTTCTGAACAAGTGCCCCTCTTCGTGGTCAAATGATGATTCGTTTCTTTAGGCTAAAAAGAAGCTGCTAGGACTGAAAGCAGTTAATGATACGGCAGAAAGAGTGGTTAAGTTAATGCAAGACTTCCGTGGTTTGATCACTGTTCAAGAGGAGCAAAAACAATTTTTATTACGTTGCGTACAAGAACACAGTCAGGTATATCCCGACTGTAAAAAGCAAACTTTGAAAAGAAAATTCGATGATTGATGTCCCTTTTATAATAAATAGAAAATAAATACGAAATATGTGTTGTATTTTTATTTATTTAATTAATCTAAAAATTCAATTAAACTTTTCTCTATTGTGAGCCTATAGCTTTCATACTAACTTTTAAACTTAAAGTTTGACATCAAGTCGGCACGGGTTAATGACATCCGATCTCAATAATATTTTATATTTAAGTTTTTAGAGTCAAATGGAAAAAAATAAAGGGTATGCGTATTGAAATTCCGAAAAAAAAATTCCCCCTTGTAGCCTGGGACACCCTAATGTACAGTGAACCAAAAAGAAATTGGGACACTAATATTTAAAAAAATATTCACAGATTTATAAGAAATAATAATATTGACGGTAACTCCGTTTATTTTTTCTTCACTGTACATACATATATGGAGACATAATAATAAATTAATTTACTTACCCAAGTTTAAAGTTGGAACCGCTCCATTCTTAAGATATTTTGGTCCCACGGCATCCTCCTCAAAATGTTTAATGCATACAAATGAATTATGCATTTGTATTTGCATTGAGGGTGAGATCCGCAAATTCTCCTTCCAAAAATTTAATAATTCCCGATTTTTGGGAAATGCAAATGAACGAACGTTTTGTTCACTAGTACACTCCCGAACACGACATTTTGAAGCTTTAGGCATTAGTTACTTATTAACAATTTCAAAATGTTTGCTTCACCGCGCACGTGCACTTACAATTGCTTTTCTTTTCGAATTAAAATTCAAACCAAAGTTCAATTGGTTACAAGCAATCATAAGAGCTTTTCAATATTTGGCGCAATTTTCATATATGTACATATGTATATACGTTTATCCAATCAAAATCAAATCTAATGCAATCATACATTTTTTCCAATATTTGGCGCAATTTTCATATATGTAAACCTAATATACATATGTCCTTTGCTAATACAGTGAAATTCCCCATTACGGACAGTCCTTATAACCGGACAGCTCCAATAACCGGACAAATTTTGGGTACACAGGTTTTTCATTCATTTTTTCATACAAATATCATCCTAATAAACGGACACTCTAATAACCGGACGCGGACAAAGTATTTCAAACCATTTTCATAAAAGAAATTTCTCATAAACGGACAAAATTCAAAAATATCACAGCAAGCTTTGTTGTTCATTATAAAAATGAAATAGGTGATTCTCCTTTTAACATGTATGCATACATTCAAGTCCTGTGTTTTAAACTAAGAGTAGTTTTCCATTCAGTTTGTTAAGTCAGTTGCATGCGAATGGTTGCGCTCAAAGTTCGTAATAATATGGCGCCGAAAAAGAAGGTACTTTCTATTAAAGAAAAAATGGAAATTATTAATGTTTTCGAAAAAGATAAATTATCAGTACGTGGAATTGCAAAAAGGTTAAGTACAGTGAGCCCAAAAATTTAATGGTAGGTATACGTTTCTTTTGCTTTGAAAGGTTCAATATTGGCAAAACACTAGCTGCTGGAATCAATAAAAATAAAGAAAAAATTCGTTCTAAATGGGAGTCTGGAGTTAATGTTCATCAAAAGCGAAGCTTTCTTAAAGAAGGCGGCTCTGAAATAGACAAGATGTGTTTTAATTGGTTCGCTAAAGCTAGAAGTCAAAACATTCCGATTTCTGGTCCAATTTTGAAAGCAAAGGCAATGGAAATTGCAGGCAAACTGGGTGTACCTAATTTTAATGCTTCAGATGGATGGTTAAACAAATGGCGAATAAAGAATAATGTTGCTTTCAAATGCGTATCTGGTGAAGCTGCAGATGTAAACCAGGATGGTGTCGAACAGTTTAGGACAAGACTGCCATCTCTGTTGACCGGTTACAAGCCCCAAGACATTTAGAACGCAGACGAAAGTGGGCTTTTTTTTCGAGCCTTATCTGACAAAACCCTCGCTCTTAAATCCGAAAAATGCGTGGGCGGTACACTATCAAAGGAAAGACTTACAATTTTGTTCTGTGCTAACATGGCTGGAGATAAGGAGCTGCTTTTGGTTATAGGTAAAGCAGCCCGTCCTCGATCTTTTAAACATGTTCCAATCGCAAAACTGCTAGTGGATTGGAAGTCTAATAAAAAAGCATGGATGACTCGAGAAGTAATGAGTGAATGGCTGCAGCAGTTCAATCGAAGAATGAAAGCCCAGAATCGAAAAATTATCTTGTTTTTAGATAAAGCGGCTTCTCACCCAAAGGAATTAAACATAACCAACATAAAAATTATTTTCTTGCCGCCAAATACAACGGCAGTTAGCCAACCCCTTGATCAAGGTTTAATCCAAAATTTTAATACTTTGTATAGAAGCTTAGTTTAAAAACACTAGTATGGAAATGTAAAGACTTGTACAATGTACTTAATCGATATATGTACATATATGTATTTATATGCAATACTAAAGTATGCAAATATTCTTTACTTCCAAAAATTTCTTAAATAAACTATGTACAATACAATTTATATGTGTGGTATATATTTTGTGACTTCATCCCTTATAAGCGGACATCTCCTATAGCCGGACAAAAACACTGCGACGGTGAGTGTCCGGTTATAAGGAATTTCACTGCATATGTATATAAACATGCATACATAAAATTTCGCGCAATTTTCATAACTTAATTACATACATATGTCCTATGCCAATATATGTATGTAAACATGCATACATACATGCATTTCTTTTCGAAATAGAATTCAAACCAAAGTTCAATTAGTTACAAGCAATCATAAGAGCTTTTCAATATTTGGCGCAATTTTCATATATGTACATATGTATATACATTTATCCAATCAAAATCAAATCTAGTGCAATCATACATTTTTTCCAATATTTGGCGCAATTTTCATATATGTAAACCTAATATACATACATATGTCCTATGCTAATATATGTATATAAACATGCATACATACAATTACGCGCAATTTTCATAAAAAAACCAAAAAGAACAAATCTGTAAACATGCATACAAATCATATGGACATATCAAATGAACAAATCTGTTCTGTACGCAAGCAAATGTAAGCTAATGTAAACTACATTTTTTCACACTTGCGTATCACTCTCTCCCTCTCATTTCTCTCCGGCAGCCATATTAATTAATTTCCTACTGTTAACTTGTGCTGATTTCATTTTCTTACCCATATTTTGTTAGAGCCCAAAATGAGGAACGGGCCGGGACTGCGCCTTCTCTATGAATTTACGTTCTCTGCGAGTACTATGTTACCTGAGGTCACGAGCATTTTTCAAATACGCTTATCTACCAACACAAACACTGACCTTCCGGTTATTATAAAGTTCAGCTCTCCAAAGAAGAAGGGAGTATTTCTCAGTTCGATTGTCCTTTTTAATCACAACAACGGCAAATTGGCACGCCGGCAAAGTTGGTGGTACGGGTGCTTTGTAAGAGAAGAAAAGGGCTAAAAATATGCCAGATCAATGTTCAGAGCCTATGTAGGAAATTTGGCGTGTTTAAGTAATACTTTGAGAATTCATTGATATTGTGTGGATATCAGAAACATGGTTCACTTCACATATGTGTGATGAACTCTTTGCAGTCAAAGTGACACAATTTACAGGCATGATAGACAAGGGCATGAAGGAGGAGTGACGATTCTTGTGAGGGAGTTATTGAAATGTTTTGTGAAGTCCAAATCTGGCGTAGATTTTTGTGTTGAATATGTTGTGTTGTTTGTCGAAATTGTTTGTAATAATTTTAAAGTTCTTGTTGGTACTTCGTACCGTCCAAACAAAAATGTTGACTGCCCCACAGCGAATACCATTGAGTAATTATCGTTATCTTATAAATATAATATTGTTGCTGGTGATTTCAACTGTAATTTGCGTAACTGACATAATGAGCATTTTTGGTATCCTACGAATTTTATTATATATAATGTCCAATAACAGGTGTTATTTTGAATAGCCCGCTATTTCGGTCGATTTCACTTTCGAAGCTGTCATTTTTTGATATTTGACAAGTGGAAACTATGCAATTAATAAAAATGAAACGATACACGCTTAAACAACGCATTCAATTATTCAAATGCCCTACAAAAATGGTGAAAATTTGGCAGAGACGGTTCGTAAAAGTCGAAAGTTTTTGGGTCATCGCGAAGCACCTTGTCGGGCCGCAATACAAAATTTGGTGAAAAAATTCGAGCTGTTGGGACAAGTTAGTGATGTGAAGAAGAAGAATCGCTCAAAAACAGCCGAAAATATTGCTGGTTTAGCCGAAATGGATGAATAAAACCCTGGTTTGTCCATGCCTCGTCGTTCTTTGGAAATAGGCATTCCACAAACGTCATCACACCTTATTTTGCATAAAGATTTGGGTCTTAAGGCTTATAAAGTCCAGTTAACACAAGAACTCAAGCCGGCCAATCATCAACAACGCCGTGGCTTTGCTGATTGCGTCGTTGAAATGCACGAAAATTATCCGGAACTCCATCGAAAAATCATCTTGAGGGATGAGGCCCATTTCCACCTCGGTGGCTTCGTCAACAGGCAAAATTGTCGGATCTGGGGCTCAGAAAATCCAAGAGTTATTGTTGAAAACCCTATATATGTATGGTCATATAATAAAATTCGTTTTAAGTTATTATAAAAGTGGTCAATGAGAGATACACTACTATTGGCGAAGTGCGTTGGTGTTACTGAATTCACCCGTGGGAGACCAAAAGTGCTCATTATGTCAGTTACGCAGTGTTGAAAAACAAATTACAGTTGAAATCACCAGCAACAAAAATATCATCATAAGATAACGATAATTTTTCAATGGTTTTCGATATATGTATGACCACTTATTTATGCCTTCTTCTTCCAAACATGACTTAATTTTCTTAACGTTTGGCTTCTGTGTCATTACAACTGATGACGTTCAGCACTTTAGCTTTAGATATTTGAAAAATATAGATTATGTTAGGCTTATCAATGACGTAAATAAAATTTACTGGCACTCTGTAAAGAATATGATATCTACCGACAATCAAATGCAATATTTGTAGAAGAATTTAGTAAATCTATTTAACGATTACGTTCGAAACAAGACAATGATTAAGCGAGATTATGACAATATTTGGTTTAATTCGGAAATTAAAAAAAGCTATAGAGATAATCGTTGGACAAGATACAAAACATACGATTGTCACAATCAGTTTTTAGCTATGAGGAAAGAATGGTTAGAAATGCCAAATCCAATTACTTTGCATTGGCAAACGTTTAGTATTACTAGCCACACTAGATATTCGAAATGCTTTTAACAATTTAAGTTAGGACGACGCAATTTAAGCCTTAGAGGTACAATTCAAGATCCCGAATAATCTATTGAAGATTATTCGTAGCTATCTAAGCAATAGCGTGCTCTTATACGAAATGCGAGAAGGATGCAAGACTAAACAAATAACAGCAGGTACGGCTCAATGATCAATACTTAGACCTTAACTTTGGAATATAAGTTACGATGAAATCCTTCGAATAGAGATGCCTGAGGATGTGCATTTAATAATCGCAGCTGTAATAATCGCTCGAAGCCAAAAGGAAGGTAAATCAGGTGATGATCCGAGTTCAGACATGGCTAGAGGACCATGGATTAAAGCTGGCCACAGAGAAAACAGAGCTAATCCTTCTAACCAACAGACGTATCCCATTAGAAGTAGATATACAAGTACTCGATGCCACTTTATCGACAAAAAGAGTGGTGAAATACCTAGGAGTGCACACAAGGCTAATTTACTGGCGCATATACTTAAATCACGATGCCACAAAAGCTGCCAAAAGAAACGGCATGTTAAGTAAGCTCATGGCAAACCTTGGAGGTCCAACGCAGATCAATCGAAATTTTTAATGGACATGATGAACTCGATTCTCTTATACGGATGCGAAATATGGGCAGATTCGCTAAGAGTGCAATGCGGGGGGAAAACTCTGCAATCCATGCAACGCACCTGCGCTCTCAGAGTGGTTTCTTCATGCAGAATGGTATCTGAAGCAGCGGTGAAAATTGGGTAGAAAGAAAGCATTGTGTGGTTAACTATTACCTTACGCAGTTCTTGTCCGGACATGGGTTCTTCTCATGGGAAAAGTGAGCCTTCCACACGGTTTATATGCGGGGCACACCTTCCTTAAATGCGAGAGCTGGAACATAGAGAGAACAGGTCTGCAACCGCTATTGGTGTATTTACACCTGAAGAAATTATCGAGAAAATGATGATGAAGTGGAAAGTTATGCTGAAGAGCATTTGGCATAGATTTCTCAAAACACGTTACCGTGGACGCAGGGTGAGTATGTAAGTGTCCTTCTTAGGACACAATATTGGCCCTATGCCTCGAAGCAATGCGGAAGCAGGCTCGGGGTGGAGGGAAAAATGCAAGAGAAGAGGAGGGATACTTTCAGTGGAATTCCCACACACATAGTAGCGACGTATGGTGCCAAGGCATTTTTAACCCTACCTCTCCGCCAAAAACAAAAAAAGGGCAATCGGCTGCAAACAAACTAGGCAAAGAATTAAATCTATTGGTCTGGTTAAAAGTAAAGTGAAAAATTGCCATCGACGACGTCGGACTGATGAACACACGAAAAGCTAAATTTTAGATAATTTGGTAGAGAGCTAGAAAAATCTATGTATGTTAGTGTTCGTGACTCGAGGTGCTGAAATATTTACAAATTTTTCATTTATCGAGCCACGAACACTAACATACATAGATTTTTCTAGCTCTCTACCAAATTATCTAAAATTTAGCTTGTCGTGTGTTCATCAGTCCGACGTCGTTGAATGTTTTCTCTCGATCAAGACCACTTGACTTGCTGTTTTTCTAAAAGCTGTTCTATTGATTCTACTTCCATATATTATTATTGTTTATTAAAATATAATTAAAATTATATAATAGATTAATCTAATATAAAGCTCTAGCTACCAGGGTTATCGGCTTACTTTCATGTATTGCTCACTGTTTTAACATAATACTAACATCGTCCATTTCCCCAAAATGATGGAAAACCGCTACAATTTTTCCCATCCCTAAAGCCGACGGTGAACTTAGGTCAATTGCACTTTCACCCTAACTTTCATTAATCATGCATAAATAGTTGAGCGCTTTTCTTTCTAAGAACTTTCTTTTACACAAACGGCAATCAGGTTTTCAAAAAGGACATAATTTTATAACTGCACTGATTGACGTCATCGAAGATATTCGTGAGTCCATTGACGATAAAAAACGTCTTTCTTACCCTACTTGGCCACTCAAAGGCATTCGATTCAGTTATTCATAGTATCTTATTAGCAAAACTCGACACATTTTTTGGGGTTTGCTCTTCTTCTATGCAGTTAATTGCCTCTATTCCAAAAAAAATAAGTTACAAGCTGTCTGTAGTGGGCCATTGATATCATCTGTTTTATAATTGCACAGGGGAGTTCCGCGAGGATCTATTGTACATTATCGACCTATCAGAAATATTTACCAAAATACACACTCACTTGTATGCAGATGATGTCCAGATTAATCGATCTTGCAATCTCAATGAAATAGATGACTGATCTTAAAATCAACCAAAATTTATGTCGCATAAACAAATGGGCATCCGATAATGCACTAATTCTCAACCCTAAGAAGTCTCAGGTGCTTGTTATCTCCAGAAGGCCCAACGGCGCTTCAACTTTTCCAAAAGTCTTATTTGACGGTATTACTATTAATTATGTGCATAGGGCTAAAAATCTCGGGATTCTTATCAACCAAGGATTAACTGGGGATAGTCAAGTAAATTTAGTCGTAGGTAAGATGTACGGAATGCTTCGTGCGCTCTGGACCACCCTACACTTTACTCCTCTACGCATTCCAATCTTAATTGCTCAAACATATTTTATGCCATCGTTATTATATGGTTGTGAAGTCTTTGTTAATTGTGGTTATGGCCGTAACCATAAGCTGAGTGTTTTGTTTAATAATATTACTCGTTACGTGCTCGGCATCAAGGGAAGAGACCGCGTTTCTCATCTCTCTTCTCTTCCATGTCCTTGGAGAAGCTTTTTCAGTTTTTCAGCTTAGATCCCTTTTACTTTTGCACAAAATCTCCTACTTGAAAGTACCTGAGTACCTAGCCCTCAGAATAACTGCCACGAAGTCAGTGAGAAACTATAAACTTTTCACTGCTAGATACAAAACACAAATGTCGGAAACACAGTTTTTGGTGCATTTGACTCATCTCTGAAACTCTCTTCTCCAAAATTTAGTATCTGTAAGTACCATGAACACATTTGGCCGCGAACTTCAGAAATGTATTAGTACTAAGAGAGATGACTAATAACACTGCGTTACAAAAACGAACTTTTTTCTGTCCTACGAACCAAATATACTTTTTCGGAAAGGGGAGAAAAAATAAAAATACACGTGTATCGGCGATTTTTATGTACACGTCAGAATTTTTTTTTTATGTATAAAATATAGAGCTCGTAGTCCGCCTGTGTGAAAAACTTTGGATCAATTTTTAACCCTTTTTCCGTGATCCAATCGCGCTGAATTTCTGCAGGCAGACTCGTGAAAATCTTTTTATTATGTAAAATTAAAAAAAAAAATTGTATCAATTCTCATATTTTCTTGAATCTTTTTTTTCTAAAAAACAAAAATTGTTTCTAAATTTTCGGCATAACTTGAAGGGACTCCAAATTTTTAAACAACTTATTAACCTTTAATTTATTGTTTCATACAACACACTCTGTGCCGTTTGTGTGTTTGTTACAGTTCCGGAAGTTCCGATCATCTGACAGTTGCGCTACTAGGAGACGTATAGGTACTTTGACAATTGTTTTAAGTTCTGTTGCGCGAAAACGACTTTCTGTATATTTCATCTTACGAAAAATGCAGGGCCCGACTCGAAATAACTTTTGTTACGTTTGTGGCTTATTCGCACCAAGTAAAAATTTTAAAAATATTATGCAAACAGTGGTTAATTCGTTTCAGAAAATATTCAAGACTGCTTATGTTCCTTACTTGTGGTATACTCCGGAAGTCGTGTGCGACTATTGCTATAGAAATTTATGCAAGTTTACTGATGGAAGGTCAACAATAAAGTACTCTGTACCAACAATTTGGCTACCACGTACGGAGCACTGCAGTGAACTGTGCTACTTTTGCGTAACTTTTACTCAAACTAAAGGGTACCAATCATTTCGCCGCAACAAAATTCGCTACGCTAATGTGGAATCGGTTATTCCAGCTGTTCTGTAGTCACCAGAAGAACGTATAGCGGCTTCAATGGATATTTTTGATGATGTTCCCGAATTAAGGGATGGAGAAGTAGCATCAACAATGCTATCAACATTTCTTGCATCGAATGCGAGATGCGAAGAACCAGAAGTATCGGAATTTGTACCAACAACCAGTGAACTTGGGACTGCAGTGCCGCATTTAGTAACGCAAGCCGACTTCAATGACCTGGTACGAGAAGGAAATTTGTCAAAGAGAACAGCCGAACTCTTTGCATCACGCTTTAAGCAGTGGAATATAGTGGCGGCTGATTTTAAAATAACAGCCGCTCGTGATCGACGTAGCAGTATTCCACAAAAAGTGCGAAACAGGTGTTTTATTCAAAAATTTATTACTCAAAAACAATTCATTTTAACTACTGGGCATTCAGCTCAATTAAAGTTTAAAGTGCCCTCTTGATTTGGAAAAAGTTTAAAAAAAATACACTTTTTGAAATATTGAATTTCGAAAAAATTTCGAATTTTTTTTTGCAAAATAAAAAATGTTTAACTACTTTGTTGCAATTGTTTCTACATGAAGTCGCTCGTACAAGTAATTACGATCATTTTGAACCAATAATAATTAAAATCAGTTCATTTTTGACTAAGTTATGTGCATTTAAAAAAAAAGTTTTTTATATAATTAAAAAAATCGATTTTTAGGCGAAAAACAATATTGCCGATAAATCTTACAATACAAAAATTTTTTTTCGGGCAAACAAAAAAATACGTGTCTCATTATTTTGACCAGAGAGCAACTTATTTGAGTTACATCGAAATTGAAGAACATGTCCCGAATAGCCCGGTTGAATTGAAATGGTATCAGTAATGTTAATTTGATTTGTTTTGATTATCGCGAACACCCTGTTTTTGGATGTTTGGGCGAGCTCCTCCTCCTATTTGTGGTGTTCGTCTTGATGTTGTTCCACAGTTGGCAGTGCTTTAGCTATTAAGTACAATAATTATTTATCCCTTAGCAATGTGTTTTTTAGCACATGCCACGAATTAAGATCTCTTTCAACCAGTATGAATAACTTTGCTAATCCGCTTTTCCAAACACCAGCTTTTGTGGGCCGTTCCATTACATTAACATAGCTCATTCTTCGAATTCCTGTGTCCATACTTCCACTGGAATCGCATTAGAATCATCAATAATTCTAATGGAATCCCCTAAATCACGTAATGTCATCGCAAATTTCGGTGGTTGATATGTTGCACTATTACTCATGCGCGTGCCATTGTGTGTGCGCCTCCGTTGTTTGCCTTTCGGATTCGTCGTTTTTCGCATATGCAGCTGAAGGAAAGCTGTAGTGGTTTGTAACTTCACCCCGATTTACTCTCAATTCGCTGTTGTTCTCGCTCTCCGTGTCGTCGTTATTAGCATCGGCTTCATCTTCATTCTCATCAGCTTCAGGGGGGGAAATTATTTCTCGTAAAGCTTATTATAGACGATTCCTAGCGCGTTGTAAATGGTTACTAGATCGCGACGCGTTCGTTCAAATTTGCATCCACGTATTGTGTTTCCAGCTCGAATTCTACGCTGCTTTCGTTGTAGGCAAAGCCGCAGAGCTCTCTGGGTCGTTGGTGTCGTTGCTTTCGCTTTCAAAATTGTATCAATGTAGCGTCGTTATTTTAGCTTTATTGCCACTGCGCAGGCTACTTTAACTCTTAGCTATCCAGTATGCTTTTGTAACGTACCTGACCAGTAGGGTCCAACAGACACATCAACTAAATTTAGGGCATATGAAGAAAAACCAATTTATTTTGAATGCAACGGAAGTATTTATCATTTAATATTAAACTTTTATGTATTACATGTTACAGGACAAATGTAACAACGGTTCTTTTTTTTTTGCCAAAGTTTTAGATTATTGAGCAGCTTCCTGATTTGATCCTACTATATACATTTTCCATCGCGGCTAAGTGATACCGCTATAGACCTTTCTTGTTTCGTCTGCGAATATGAGATGCTATTAATTTGGCTGCAATTCCTCGTAGAAAAAGTTTTATCTTTTTTTTCTTTCCGAATGAGGATTTTAATTTTTCCATAAAATTAGCAATGAAATGCCAACCATATCTATAATATTTTGAAATAATGCATTCGGCCATATATTTGTTTTTCGCCGAACTGAATATTCATGAACCATCTGGTCACATGAACCGCCTCCCTTAGTGGAATTATTTTACAAATTTACTTCAAACTTCATTTTTTTGTTCACATCTGTTTCTTTTGAATGATACATAGTAGACAAGAAAATGACTGTACGATTTTTTTTTCGATACATCCGAAACCAGTGTCATATTTTTATAAAAACCGAAGGCATTAGATTCGATGTCACGATTTGTGTTAGGTTCAAAATTTGGTGGTATACAAGCTTTATTTTTGCGGAATGTTCCAACAACTGTGAGTCCACTTTGTGTCAAAGATTTTGCTACATCAAGACTAGTAAAATAATTATCAAAATTAATATTTCTACTACTTCGGAAGTATTATTCACATAACTGGTTGACTATGTTATATACTAAATTTTCTGCGCTGTTCCCCTGTTGTCCTTCTTTTCCAAGATATGGTTTACCATATAGAGGGTAGCTAGTTTTACTGTCGCAGATCCACCAAATTTGTATGCCATATTTATCAGGTTTGCTGGATAGATATTGTTTGAATGACATCCATGCTCGAAAAGGTATAAGATATTCACCAATAGTGAGATTTTCTCCTGGTAAATACAACTTTTCTGAACTCCCATATTTTTCTAACAAGTGCAAGTTTATCTTTTCACTTCCTCAGAGATCTAGTGTTTTAATCATCGAATCTTAAGAAGCGCAGTAAGGTAGCTGATCTATTTTTTCCCATCGTAGCTCGAAATATCATATTGCAGAAATTGGGTTCCCAGTATTCTCTAAAATCTACACCTCCCTGCTTGTTGACGCCTGTTATCAATAAAAGACCAATAATGATTGTCTATCTTATCGTTATGTTTCCATTGATTTTGTAACACTCGAGATGCTTCCGCATTGGTATATTTCACATGGAGTTCCAATATCAGATCGTTGAAAAAAGGTTGAAACTATCTATCTCATCAATAATAATTTGGCCTGAAGGAAGAATACTACCGCGAATTAATTTGCGCCCAGGCGTTTGTTTGTCGAATTCTGACTTCCAAGTAGTTCGTCCCCTCCTTTATTAGTATCAATTGTGACGTATTCTTGTAGTGGTGCATCATCACTCTCATTACATAATTGTTCAGCGTCGTTTTCAGATGGTAGTTCTGTTTCGTCACTTTCACGGAAATGCGTTGAAAACAGACACTATTGAACTCCCCTATTGTATCTAGCAGACACCTGTGGGTTGGTGAGTTAGTACTTTAGTTTATTGCCAATAAATATTAAACTATATCTGTAAGAAATAATATATTTTAAATGCATTTTTAGATGTACATATAAAAATCTTTGGTTAGATTAGACAAAAACTGAATTTTCAAAATTTAATACTTTCGTTTTTATAAGACCAAGAAATCAAAAATGGAATCATTGATATCGAATTTGAAATATCTAAAACCACTTAGGTCGTTTGTTATTCTAATTAATGAATATTTGAAAAAGATGATATAACAAAACTTAAGCACGTCTTAACTTGGTGCGCGTTAGTCTTCGACTAGTTGTTGTTATATATGTTGATATGCAACATGTTGTCGATTTACAGCCATGCTGAACCTTTCAACTCCCTCATACATATGTTTTCATTGAAGAATTTTGGTGATTTCTATAGAAAATTAAAAAGCGTTTGTCGAATCACATATTATATTATTCATGTATATTTACGAGGGCGGGTCAATAAGTCCGTGACTTTTTGTATTTCTGACCTCATTACTGAAAAAGAAATACTGCTGCTGTCAACAGGCATCTGTCAGTTGACTCCTGTCAAAATTTGAACGTGTTGCTTCAGTTAGTTTGTGTTTTACAGCTACCATTATCATACTACCCAGTAATTCACAGTCGACCACAAACGCAATCGTGTAACAACTTCACAGGAAGGTTTGGCGTTGTTTCATCGCAATATGGAGGAGTTTTTGCGCCATTTTGTAACCGTGGACGAAACATGGATCCATCACCACACACCAGAGACCAAACAACAGTCGAAACAGTGGGTTTCTAAGGGTGAATCGGCTTAATAAGCACACGAAATTCAGTTTTTTCCATTTTCTCCTCAAACTACTGGGTAGTCTGATAAAGGTAGCTGTAAAACACAAACTAACTTGCGCAGTACGTTCAAATTTTGACAGGTGTCAACTGACAGATGCCTATTGACAGTAGCAGTATTTCTTTTTCAGTAAAGAGGTCAGAAATACAAAAAGTTACGGACTTATTGACCCGCCCTCGTATTATAGTAAATTTTTTTTTTTGATTTCTAATATTGCTACAACTTTAGTCAGTATTGCCGGATATTCACGATGTAAGTTTTTCGGATTAGAAGCAGTCTTTCGTCGGGGTCTGAGTTGGTTTTTTGGAGACTAAGACAAATAAGATTAGCCTCCGGTCTCAGGGGAAAATAGAGAGAGTTTCATATTAAGTAATAATTGGTTAGATTCAAATAGTTCTGTTTGACAGCAAGCTTTTTTTATATCTTGAGAGCTCCATCAATGGTGCCAAGTAATTACAAGCTAAGGTTTGGCTCATATGTATTTGTGGCTAGCTCCCTCTCTGGGTTCGGGTTTATTTGGTATACAGTTAGTAAGTGCCTATTAAATAACGTAATAAGATATTCTAACACATTTTTTTTTTATATAGGAAACACCTTACGTAATGATGCATTACGGCAAAAATTTTACTGGTAATGAGCGATTCTTTGGATTTTGTGTGGACATACTGGAGCTGATAGCGCGTAATATTGGTTTTGACTACATTCTTGACTTGGTACCTGATCGAAAGTATGGCGCTCAAGACCCATTTACAGGTGAATGGAACGGTATGGTGGCGCAGCTGATGAAATATGTAAGCAACACAATAATTTTTTCAAGTCAAACGAATGAGAAAAAAATTCAAATTATATGTGCGACGCGATTTCATTCATAAGGCTTTCTTAACTGGCTTCTCAGTACCGCATCCTGTCAACCAAATTTCCAAAGAGCTTGATCATGGATTCCGGCTGTATTATGCTGATGGGGTATAAATCGTACGACAAGGATCTGCATACCTTCTGCATCAGCCGCATGACTTTGATCTTTCAATTTAAGCACACAAAAATATCTGGCAGCTCCTTTCACAAGCGCTTAGCCTGAACTCGTGGCTTTGGCTTAGGTTAGAAATGGGCATTTAGTTGCTCTCATAGATCAAATCTTACGGTGTTTACAAAGACCATAGTAGCATCCATTTGTCAGTGTATGTACATAAATTCGTGGCAATTACACGTTTGTATTTGTATATAATCAAAATCGGGCTGCCGCCGTAGCCGAATGACCTTGTGCGTCACTACCATTCGGAATTCAGAGAGAGCGTAGGTTTCTTCATTTGTGAAACAACATCAAGACTCACGCCTCAAATAGGAGGAGGACCTCGGCCAAACACCCAAAAAGGGTGTACGCGCCAATTATATATATATATCGCCTTGTTGATGTTGGCCCATATATACTTTTGCTCCATGTTTGTTGATTTTAGGGGGCCATCATCAAATCGGCGCTTACACCTTTTTTCGGTGTTTGGCCGACCTCCTCCTATTTGTGGGGTGCGTCTTGATGTTGTTCCACAAATAGAGGGACCTACAGTTTCAAGCTGACTCCGAACGGCAGATATTTTTTAATGAGGAGCTTTTTCATGGCAGAAATACACTCGGAGGTTTGCCATTGCCTGCTGAGGGCGACCGCTATTAGGAACAATTTTTTCTTCATTGTGGTGTTTCATCATACACAAATAAAAAGTAAAAAGGAATTGAAAAAGAAAGAAACGGCTATGTACAATAGAATAATGGACCAAATACTATCAAAAAAGCTTCGGATCTGCTAGCATTGAATTTGACAGAATCAGCTGATAGGCTCACGAACCCCGATATTTCCACACGTATTCACACATTCGTCCAATCAGTCGTTGTGCAGACGGCATTGAACCAACATAAGCGGAGACTAAGCTGATTTTTTCGTATATCACAAAACAATCTCAGTTTATTTGCAAACACAGCGGATTCTGTCGAATTAGCTCAGAGTCAAATGACGGTCTGTTAATGAGCACACCTTATCAATTCTTTTCATCATGAATCTGTCAGGGATGACAGGGTTAACTGGCTCTAAACGAATTTGGCAGAATCAGGTGATGGACTGACGTAGCAAGAGTTATGCATCGGCTTGTTTACTAAAAAACTCTAAACGAATTTGGCAGAATCAGGTGATGGACTGACGTAGCAAGAGTTATGCATCGATTTGTTTACTAAAAAAACTAAGATTGTGGTGGTGATACACGAAAAAAAAAAAATAAATAAAAACAACCTCCGCCCATGTTGCGTTGTTTCCGTCTGAACACCGAGAGATTGGGCGAGTAGGAGAACACGTGTGAAGTAAACGGCAGATATCGCCTGCTAAAAATTCTGTGGTGTGGCGGGAGAAGTTGCTCGCACAATTTTGTTTTTCACCATAGTTATTCGTATATTATGTATATTTGAAGTGTACTATGTAACATACCGTTATTCGTCTCTGAGCGAATTTAACAGCTGGGCTGACGTCACTTGTGATGTATTTAACAAAACAGATACCAAACAAATCAGCACAGCAAATGGTCATATCATGCCAACCGTTTATTTACAAATACGGCGAATACAAACGAACGAAAGTGCGTAGTTTTATTGTGCATTATTTAAAATGAGTTTTTGTTTAACTAATACGCACATTTGTATTCACCGTAAACAAACAGTCGACATGGTACGGCTCAAATTTTTTTTTACCATAAACCTTGAACTCTATCATCCTTATGTATACTTTATATATACATATATTTAGTATATCTGGGATTGGGGAACGCAGAACAACTGAGATTGTGTTGGGGATAGTATCAGAAACAAGTCAACACAACCTAATTGTTTTGTTGATATCTGAAAAACAACTTATTGGAAGAAAGTAAGAGCCAAGGCGAATCTGCTCAAGGTGGTCGCAGAAGAACAAAAGCACAAAGTTACATGTACATATATTGTTTTTGCTTTTTGGACACAAGTGTCAAAATAATTATTTCCAAGGCTAATTGGGTTGTAAATAATAAAGATATGTAATCTAAGTTTTTCGAGTGTCGCGTTAAATTGTTCGAAGCATTGAAAAGAGATTCAGCCTACTGCTGGTTAATTTCAAAAACCGAGTCTAGGAAAACAAGCCCATCGCCCTCAGCAGCATCTGCACCTATCATACGTGAACGTATTAATCCCTCACTAGCTCTAGCTATAGCCAAGATCTGAAATATAAATTGAATCACATACAGGGTTTGATTGAAAAGTAATGAGCCGTATTTTTTATAGGCAGTTTTATTAAACCTGTTGGCTTATACAACTAATATTCTTCAAAATAGGACCCTTGAGCGTCAATACACCGCTGGTAGCGGCCCTTCCACTGCAGGAAACATTTTCCAAGCCCATCCGCCGGAATCGCGTTCAATTCGGCAGCCACAGTTTTTTGGATCGCCTCGATGGAGTCGAAACGCCTCCCCTTCAGCTTTCTTTCCAGGCGCGGGAACAAGAAGAAGTCCGGCGGGGACAGGTTTGGGCAGTAGGGAGGGTGGGGACGCACCGAAACCCCCATATTGGCCAATGCCGAGGTGCAGAGGAAGGCGGTGTGATCCGGGGCATTGTCGTGATGAAGGCTCCAATTGTTGACGAGGTCGGGCCGAACCCGGGTGACGCGGTTTTTCAGCCGAAGGAGCACTTTTTTGTAAAATGCCGCGTTTACAGTGCTTCCTGGAGGCACAAACTCCTTGTGGACGATGTTTAGCTTTACGAAAATTTTGATCGAGTAACGTTGCTCCAACGATCGCTGCATTTTCGCCACTGCAAAATCCTAACACACTTTTAAAACGGCTTTCACGCGCGGAGCGATGTTGACTGCACCGCTGTTGCCAGCGAACTGGGACCGGTTTCTAGTAGAAGGGGAAGGTCCAACGGTCATTTTCCCCAACCAGCCGATTCAGTTGATCGCTTGGCAGACGCTCCGCGTGGGAAGGCTCATTACTTTTCAATCGAACCCTGTAAGACAAAACTATTGCATACTCGTATGCAACTTTTTAAAATACTTAGGCATAAACCTTGTTGATTTAGTTAAATGGTTAATGGTTGTAAAGGGTTAAGGTATGACCCTTTAGCACTGCGACCATATTGATCTATTGTGCACCCTATGCTGTCTATTGACTGTTAAGTATGCTTATGAATTGTACCAGCTCCTTCTGTCTGTAAGCATGAACTTGTTTAAAAACCATTTCCTTCTATGCGTCAACCCCGGACATTCGATAATGAGATGTTCTATACACTCCTCATCTTCGCAGCAAAATCTGCAGGTGCTGGTGTTAGTTATGCCTAATTTATGTAAGTGTTTGTTGCAGGTGAAGTGACCCGTGAGGGCGCCTGTGAGAGTGCGAATGCTCTTTTTGTTTAACGTGAGGGCCATGTTAGCTCTTTTAGCGTTGAAACTTAGGAACTTTTTGGAGTGTCTAAGACCCTCTACGTTGTTCCAATGCTGATTTAGTAGAGTTTTGGCCCAGTATTTTACTTTTTGTTTAAGGTTGTTTTTGTTGAATCCGAACATAGGACTAGGTCCGATGAAGTTTTCATCTGCCCCTTTTTTGGCTTGAAAGTCTGCCTTTTCGTTGCCGTCATATCCCTCATATCCCGGTACACAAATTAATGAAACATTGTTTTTGGACGCCAGGTTATTGAGTGCCTTGTGGCATTCTAAGAGGGTTTTTGAGTTGTAGGTATAGCTATCTAAAGCTTTTAGAACTGATTGGCTGTCCGAGAGTATTTTGATCTTTACTCTCTTGTGGTTTCTACGTTGCATGATGTTTGCTGCTTCCATTTTTGCGTATAGTTCCGCTTGGAAGATAGTGGTGTCCCTGGTGAGAGTGTATGATTTGTGGATTCTGGGCCCCACTACTCCTGCTCCTACACCATAAGGTGTTTTTGATCCATCAGTGTACCATTTTTGTGAATCATCATTCATCCATATCGGGTTTGTTTTCCACTCGATCCTCTTAGGAAAGGTAACTGTGTATCCTTTTGTGAAACAGAGGGTTGGGTCAATGTGGTCTGAAACTTGAGCCATGCTTATGGTGTTTTTGATTTTATTTAGGATATTTAGGTGACCGGTGAGGTTGCCCAATTTGAAATTTTCTTTCATGTGTAGCATGAGTGCTTGCGTAGCTGCTTCCTCTTGGATTGCTATATGAAGTGGTGGGAGATTAAGGAGTGCTTCCATGCCAGCTATTGGGGTAGTTCTCATAGCCCCTGTGATGCATAGGCAAGCAAGCCTTTGTACTTTTCCCAGTTTGGTTATCGCTGTTTGTTGGATAGATTTGCTCCACCATACTAGTGCCCCATACAGTATGATTGGTCTAACCATTTGGGTGTATATCCAGAGGGCCATACTAGGGCTGAGGCCCCAGGCCCTCCCTAGTAGTTGTTTGGTTGTCCACAAGGATTTCGTGGCTTTTTTTGTTATAATATATTATTTATATGTGATTTTCAAGTGAGTTTTTTATCTAAGGTTAAACCTAGATATTTGACCTCATCCTTTAGTTCTATCACTGTTTCATTTATTTTCAATGCAGGAAACTCTAGCTTTGTTTTTCTTGTGAAGGGGATTATTGTGGTTTTGTTAGGGTTGATCTACAGCCCCTCCTTTTTACACCATTCCCATGTTGCGTTCAAGGCATTTTGCATTAAGTATGTTAGTGTCCTTTCATAGTTGCCTTTTATTGTAACAGATATGTCATCTGCATAGCCAACGGTTATAAATCCCTGTTTAGGTGCTGCAATAAGTCATCAACTAGTAGGGACCATAGCAGTGTGACATTAAGTTCAGCTTGGCCTAACGAGCCTTTAATAATCCTCTGATTAAGCATTTGGCTTATCCAATATGTTAATATTGGGTTTGCACCTCTTTTCTCGAGTGCTGTTTCCATGGATTTGTAATTTGCGTTGTCGAAGGCTCCCTCTATGTCCATAAAGGAACATAGGGCTATTTCTTTTGGATTTAGAGCCTTTTCTATATTGAAAACGAGTGTGTGCTGTGCTGTGACTGTGTATTTCCCTTTTTGGTAAGCAAATTGCAGCTTATGAAGGGTTTTTTTGAAGATTTAGTTAAACATCATTTCTAACTGAAAGTGGATTTAACAAATAAGTTTTAACATTTTGTAAAGAGTGTTGTCGATTCAATGATCTGCTTCCGCTGTGTTCTGACTACTAGTGATATACAGGGTCCGGCACTCCAACCAACTTCATACCGCTCGCGCAGCTGATGCTCGGGCATCAGCTGTCTGTTAATTGACTAAATGACAGTTCAGAGTATTGTTTACAAGCGCGCGGAAGCATTTTGCCGAGACTAAACGAAAAAAAAGGAAATCAGTAATGAATTTCAAACGTAATAGTGTGATTGCATTATATTTGGCTGGAAAATCACAACCATCGATTGTTCGTGAGTTCGAGTACCTTAAAGTAAATAAATTTTGCTTATAGCACCATTACACTGTACAATGATATCGGTAGCATCGCGAAACGTCATAGAGGTGGTCATCAAAAGACTGCAACATAACGTGAAATGGTTCAAAAAGTGACGAAGCGACTTGAGCGGAATCTTCGACGAAGTGCCAATCAAATGGCGAAAGAACTTAAAACATCTGACGGTAGCATCCGCCGCACACTAAAGAGAGCAACAAGCAGGACTTGAGAAAGTTGTTGCTCCGCTTAGCCGAAATCGGTTAATTTCCAAACATTGTGTTTTCTGACGAGAAAATTTTTCAAATTGAGCAGTTCGTAAACTCCCAAAACGATAGAGTTTATTTGGCCGACCGTTAATACCTGAATTGAGTCATCAATTGACCACCAGGAGGCAGCACCCACCACAGGTAATGATTTTGGCCACTGTAACTGCAGATGGGCGCTCTCCAATCATTTTCATCGAGCCTGGCGTCAAGGTAAATGCGAAATATTATCGGGAAAGTATTCTGGAGGTTGCTTTGAAGCTACGGATAGGCAAACATTTGGGTGGCAGACCATAGATATTTCAACAGGAGTCGGCATCGTCTCACAAAGCGCGAGTGAATCAAAAATGGTTAAAACACAACGTTCCGAACTTCATAACGTCCACAAAATGGCTCTCAAATACACCAGACGCGAATCTGATCGATTATTCCTTTTGGGTCATTTTGGGGAGCAAGGTCCGAACTAAAAGATTCACCAGCTTAGAGGCGCTGAAAAAATCCATTGTCCGAGAGTGGGCCAAAATACCTGCAAGTCACATTCGGGCAGCTTGCCATGCGTTTCTGCCTGTAATTGGCCAAGATGTCTCAAACTTCCTCGCGCTATAGCGCTGCACTCCAGAAGAAAGTGCTTTTGGGGTGTTCTGAGATTGGTCGCAAAAACGGCTGGAGTCCGCAGACCAAATCCCGATTATGGTCAGATGACTTCGCAGTCTGCAGTGGCCGTTAGTGCCTGTGAGGATTCTCAGATTATCCTTGAAGAGGGCTTTGCGTTTTTTATACCTTTTTTATAATATACCATTCAAGTACCACTGAGGATTTGATCTCACAGAACGGTAGGACTGTGATTGCCGCCTGACTGTCACTCAGAATGACAGTTTGCTCGTTCTGGACATTCCTATCTAAGTTTATCTCTAGACATAGGCAAATGGCGTACATCTCCTCTTGGAAGATGCTTGGAAAACTGCTCATCGGCACACACCATTTGGTTCTGGGGTCGTAACATCCAGGGCCTATGCCCTCTGAGGTCTTCGAGCCATCTGTGTGCCAGTACAAGGAACACTTTTGGAGATTCTTTTCAAATGCAGGTCTACTCGAGTTTAACTTATTCTTCAGTTGATTTCTAAACTTCTTTTCGAATTTGATCACCTTAGTGAAATCATCTCAGGGAGGCTGGGTTAGTGGGATCTGCAGCCCTTCCACTTCCATGTTTTTAGAAGAATCAGGGTACGCTTGGCTGATTTCTGAATGACTATATGAAGCGGTGTCAGCTCGAGTATCACCTCCATCGCAGCTGAGGACAGGTGCGCATCGCTTTCGTGATGCACCCGAATGATACACGCTGAAGCTAAGTTAGTGGGCCCGCACTGTCGAGGCAGTGACTCTCGATGCCCAAGCGCCCACTCCATATGTCACCATCGGTCTTATTATTATGACGTAGAACCATCTCAGGACTCTTGGGTTACAGCCCAAGATTTTCCTGCCAAAAGTTTGCAGATCATGACAGCTTTTATTGCACCAGCATGTCGTTTTCAGTTAAGCTTTGAATACAGGACAAGTCCAAGATACTTCACTTCGCTCTTTTTCTCGTGAAAAGGATGATGGCTGTTTTCGACGGGCTAATGTTCACATCTACCCCAGCACACCATATTTTTGTCAGGTCTAAAGCTCTGCAATATGTCGCGAAGAGTGTTTTCGGACCTGCCTCTCGCTCTATTTACATCGTCATACGCATATCCGCAGGCTGTTGCGGTTTCGGCTATCCTTGTCTGTAGCAGGGACTTTATCCATCTGCAGATGGGTCCCAGCACGCTTCTCTTTTCTAGTGCACGACATACTCATAAGTCGGAGGCATTATCGAAAGCTCCTTCGTAAGGCACAGAAAACTGTTTCCTCATTGTCAAAGTCACTCTGGATCTCCATACATAGCTGTGTCCCTAGACTTTCCTGCCTCGTACGCATGTTGGTTTTGATCTGATGTCATTATCGATAATCTTCTCCATTGCTTTTAATACAAAGGAGGTGGGACTGGTTGGTCTGAAGCACTTAGCCAGTGAATAGTCTGTTTTTCTACTTTTGGTATTTTTTTTTTGGGTAGGAGGTTAAAATCAAAATGTCAAAAACATCATCAAAGGCGCCGTCGCACCAGTGGTATGTGGGGCATGCTCCCACTGACACTATAACACTCCTCCTCCTCGGCTGATTTCCACCCTGGGACCGCTGTAAACATTTCATCAAGGTGGAGCCGCGTTTATGTCTATTGACACAACCAGGTACCTGCGTCCAGGTCCTTCTCTTGTGGGCGTATGGAGGTCTGACGTCAGCGATGGTGTTCACTCCCCCCACTGTTTTCATAAGTGGTTCTGGAGGAAATGGAAAATCGGAAAATTTGCGATAGCGCAATATTTACGAACTATCGTCTTGTCTTCTGTCTGATATTCTTGTGAGTGGTTAACTCAAGAATGGTTCCATGAGTAGAAGTCCACGCAAGTGGGGAAAGTTACTGATCGCCATTCACTTGGGAATGGCCAGGACGATTCTTCTGCATATGGTTCAAGCAGTTCACAACTGCCGGGATTAGCCCACGTATCCTCAGGGTAGCTTCCGAACACCCGTTCGGGAGTGAGCTAACGTGAGAAGGCGAAACATTCCAGGATAGCTGGTTGTGCGTTGGGTTTAGGACCCGCCACTTAAAAATCCCCCCCAATGAAAAGTTTAAAAAAGCCTCGGATGAGACCTCCCTGTACTGATGACGACCACTGCAAACGAAATAAGGATTACTATTTGAGGGCATGTACCTGGAATGTCTGGTCCCTTAATGGGGAAGGTGCCACTGCCCGGCTGGTTGATATCCTCGTGAGAGTAAAGGCTGACATCACTGCAATTCAAGAGATGCGATGGACGGGATAAGGCAAGAAAAGAGTAGGACCTTGTGACGTTTACTATAGCTGTCATGTAAAAGAGCGCAAATTCGGTGTTGGATTTGTTGTAGGAGAGAGACTTTGTCGCCGAGTACTGTCGTTCACTCCGGTGGACGAGCGTCTCGCAACAATCCGCATCAAAGCCCGTTTTTTTAAAATATCGCTAATTTGCGCCCACGCCCCGACGGAAGAGAAGGACGATGCGACCAAAGATTCCTCCTATGAGCGCTTAGAACGTTCCTATGAGCGCTGCCCCCGCCACGACATAAAAATCGTGCTTGGCGGCTTCAACGCCAGGGTGGGCAAGGAGGGAATTTTTGATCCCACAGTCGGAAAATTCAGCCTGCACAACGAAACATCCGGTAACGGACAGAGGCTGATCGACTTCGCCGGGGCCCGAAACATGGTAGTCTGCAGCACCAAATTCCATCATAGGAAGATTCACCAGGCCACCAGGCTGTCTCCTGATCGAAAAACACGAAACCAGATTGATCATGTTGTGATAGATGGAAGACACGCTTCTAGTGTATTAGATGTACGTACGATCCGAGGACCCAACATCCACTCGGATCATTACCTTGTTGCAACCAAACTGCGCACACGCCTCTGTGCAGCAAAAAACGTGCATCTACCTACGCAAAGAATGTTCAACATCGAAAAGCTGCAATCACAACAGACAGTAAGAAGACTCGCCCCTCGACTCTCACTCCTGCTCTCAGAGAGTACTGCCCAACAAACCGGCATGCACGAACAATGGAGCAACATTTCTCGTTCCCTACGTACCGCCGCCGAAGAAGGAATCGGATTCCGGCGAGCCCGAAAAACAATTGGTACGACGAGGAATGTCATGCTACCGCAGAAAGAAAGGCTGCCGCCTATAGAGCCACGCTGCGATCGGGCGCAACGCGAGCCATGTGGGATCGCTACAGAGAGCTAGAAAAGGAAGATAGACGTATTATCCGACAGAAGAAACGAGAGGCCGAAATACGTGAGTGCGAGGAGCTTGCGATGCTGGATAATAGGAACAACGCCAGAAAATTCTACCAGAAAGTTCGGCGGCTTACAGAAGGTTTTCAGACCGGGGCGTTTTCCTGTAAGAACAAAGACGGCGATCTGGTGACTGACGTACAGAACAATCTTAAATTATAGAGGGAACACTTCTCGAACCTAATAAACAGTGACAGCTGCGCATATCATAGAGAATGTGAAGATCCCGATACCCCGATCGTTGACGACGGAGTTGTCGTTCCGCTACCCGATCATGACGAGGTGAGAATAACGATAACGCGGCTAAAGAACAACAAAGCCGCGGGCGCCGACGGACTGCCGGCTGAGCTATTCAAACATGGCGGCGAGGAGCTGGTAAGGTGCATGCATCAGCTCCTATGCAAAATATGGTCGGATGAAAGCATGCCTGCCTATTGGAATTTAAGTGTGCTCTGCCCAATCCATAAGAAGGGCGATCCTGCAATTTGTGCCAATTACCGCGGGATTAGTCTTCATAATATCGCCTATAAGGTTTTGGCGAGCGTATTGTGTGAAGGGCTGAAGCCCACCGTCAACCAACTTTTTGGACCTTATCAGTGTTGCTTCAGACCTGGAAAGTCTACCATCGACCAAATATTCACAATACGCCAAATCTTGGAGTAGACCCATGAAAGGACAATCGACACACACCATCTTTTCGTTGACTTTAAAGCTGCATTCGACAGTACGGAAAGGAGTTACCTGTATGCCGCTATGTCTGAATTTGGTATCCCCGCAAAACTAATACGGCTATGTAAGATGACGTTGCTCAACAACAGCAGCGCCGTCAGAATTGGGATGGACGTCTCCGAGCCGTTTGATACCAAACGAGGTTTCGGACAGGGTGACTCGCTGTCGTGTGACTTCTTTAACCTGATGTTGGAGAGCATCGCACGAGCCGCAGAACTGAATCGCTCAGGCATAATATTTTATAAGAGCGTACAATTGTTGGCGTGTGCCGATGATATTGACATTATCGGCTTTAACAACCCCGCTGTTAGTTCTGCCTTCTCCAAACTGGATAAAGAGGCAAAGCGAATGGGTCTGGTGGTGAACGAGGACAAAACGAAGTACCTCCTTTCTTCAAACAAACAGTCGGCGCACTCGCGTATCGGCAACCACGTCACTGTAGACAGTTATAATTTTGAGGTTGTTAAAGACTACGTCTATTTAGGAACCAGCATTAACACCGATAACAATGTCAGCCGTGAAATGCAACTCAGAATCTCTCTTGCCAACAAGTGCTACTTTGGAATTAGTAGGCAACTGAGCAGTAAAGTCCTCTCTCGACGAACAAAACTAACACTCTACAAGGCTCTCATCACGCCCGTCCTAACGTATGGCGCTGAAGCTTGGACGATGACAACATACGATGAAGCGACGCTTGGAGTGTTTGAGAGAAAGATTCTGCGCAAGATTTTTGGACCTTTGCTCGTTGGCAACGGCGAATATCACAGGCGATGGAACGATGAGCTGTATGAGCTTTACGACGATTAAGAAGAAGAAGAAGATTGACTCAAGTGTCTGTGTTTGTCGTCATTCTGTCCGGAAACAGTACATCTCCATTTCGTAATTGCAGCTGTAGCTGCTGTTGCTGGGTCTTGCGCTCCCATTCGATGAATTGGAGTCGTAGCATAATTATTTCAGCAAACGCTCGAACCGCCACTCATTTAGCACTGGATGAGCACATGTCCTGTACGATGTCATTAGGATTAGCTGAGTGTCCCAAAACCCGTTCAAGTATTGAACGTTCTCGTGCGAAGCGATCACAATGAAAAGCCATGTGTTCCGCGCTTTCGATTGCATTAGGAAAGCTTGGGCAGAATGGGCTTGCTGCTATAATGCAGCCATGACCGGTGAGTATCTGCGTAAGGTAATAATCAGTTTCACCATGCTTTCTTTTTACCCACTGCTCGAGATGTGATATTAATTTGTACGTCCAGCGCCCTTTAAGTGACTCTTCCCATCTTCTTTGCAACTCATACATAGATCGCTCTCGTTCGATGGCTTTTTCTATTGCCGTTGCTCGCAATAGAGGCGGCGAAGCTCTCTTGCGTGAATATCAACTGGCAATTTTCCGGCTACAACACATATTGCATCGTCTGATACCGTTCTATACGCACATGAAACCCGTAATGTACTGCCTGTGTGTGCGCACCATTTCACGCATGTGAATGTTCTTTGCTTCTGCCCATACCGGTGCCGCGTAGAGTATGATTCAGTCCAAGACTGTTGATAACAATTTCCTTCTTTCCTCTTGTGGACCACCTATATTCGGTAGTATTTTTGTGAGAGCGCCCATTACCGCCGCTGCTTTATTATTAACTGCTGCTATATGTTGCTTAAAGCTCAATCTCGTGTCGATCATTACTCCTTGGTATTTTATTGCCTCCTTTGAGAGTATCTCGTGTCCACCAACTGAGAGTTTCATGGTTGCCTTTTTCTTCCGAGCACTGCCTCCACTATCAGCACTGCCTCCGTTTTTTGGGCTGCCAGCTCTAGACCTGCATTGCTGAGCCAACGCTATGCTCTCGTTGCCGCATCATTGCATTTTGCTTCTAGATGATCCAGTCGCTTGCCAATTACAACTAGCGCAATGTCGTCCGCACAACCTACGATTATTGTTTTTGCTGGAAGTTTTAATTTCAGAACCCCGTCATACATAATATTCCAAAGAGTTGGCCCCAAAACCGATCCTTGTTGAACTCCCCCTGTGACTTCATCTGTTTTTGGGCCATCATCAGTGTCATACCGTAAAATTCGTTTGCTGAAATAGCTTCGGATAATGCTCGGTAGGTAGCTTGGTATCTTCAAATTTTCCAGAGACAGCAGTATGTTGGACCAATTTGCCGAGTTTAACGCGTTTTTTATATCCAGCGTTATGACTGCGCAGAGCTTCATAGCAGTGTGTCCTCCGCTAATAGCTTCCCGGGTTATGTTTGTTACGATTCGGATCGCATCTAATGTTGATCGTGCACGCCGGAAACCAAATTGGTTATCGGAGAGACCGCCAGTGCTTTCTAAGTATTCCTGGAGCCTATCACATATGATACGTTGTAATATTTTCCCTGTTGTATCGAACATGCATAAAGGTCTGTATGCGGCAGGATGATCAGGTTGTTTTCCTGGATTAAGTAGCAAAAGTAAGCGCTGTAGCTTCCATCTGGTTGGAAAGGTTCCTTCTTCTAGGCATGTGGTATATAAGTTCGCAAATATTTGCGGGTTTGCCCGTATAGCTACCTTTAGTACATTATTTGGGACGACCAGGAGCCTTGAAGACTTTTATGCGTTTCAGCGTTTGCAAAATAACGTCTGTTGATACTCGTGGCACGTTTCTGCTTGTGTTGACAGCATATTCCTGATCACTACTTTGTGGGGGAAATAGTGCCACTACTATTTGCTCTAAAAGAATCGGACACGTTGGCTGTGGTGGTCTTGGCCCTCTGACGTTTCGCATCACAGTTTTATATGCCATGCCCCAGGGATCGTCGTCTGCACTGTGTCGCATTTCCTTAAATCAATTGTTTTTGCTTTTCCGAATAGCCTTCTTAAGGTGAAATTGTCGTGTACGATATTCTGCGTGCCGCTCGTTATAGTTTGGTCGATGGCGCGCTCTTTGTGCTTTTCTTCGTGCTTTGTTGCAGGCTTTCCGAAGGTCGGCTATTTCGGTAGTCCACCAGTAAGCAGGTTTCCGTTTGTTGTTGTATCGACACCTCGGCATCGACGCATCACACGCGAGTTCTATTTGTGCGGTCATTTGTTCCGCCATACTTTCTGCACTCACGCAGGAAAGGGAGGCGTTCTCCCAAACTGATTTAAACGGTACGGGGTCGAATGCCGTTCGTTTCCATTTTTACTGCCACTTTGATTTCACAAACTGCTGCGTCTCCCTGCCTATTTATAGCTAGATGGTCACTATGCGTGTATATAGATTCGTCTACTCTCCATTTGATACTTCTCGCCGTTATACAGTCTGCAAAGGCTAAGTCAATTATGGAGCGCCCTCTACTACAATCAAACGTGTATATTTCGGGGCTGTTTAGCAAGTCAAGGTCCAACCGCCCTCTTTGAGTTGTGTATGTGCTCCCCCTCGTTCTTGACCATGCGTTGAAATCTCCTGTGATGAGTATTGGGCGCTTACTTCTGCTCAACTTCTATAGCAGTCATTATGCGCTCAAACGCCTCAAGTGACCAACTCGGTGGTGCATAGCAGCTTACGTAGTAGATGTCCTCTAGTTTCAGCCATGTATATCCGCTACTAGGAGTGATCATCTTGGATTGGGGAAGTTTATCACTCATCACCCAAATCACCGTCTGCTTCTCCGAATCTACTACCCAGTTATCAGGGTCAATATTTTTGAAGGGTTCCGATATTAGCGCCACATCTATATTGTTTTCTGCAGCGTTTTGCCAAAGTAGGTCATGGACTTCTCGGCAGTGGTTGGTATTCAGTTGGAGTACCTTCATGTTTTTAAAGCGTTTTTCAGTAAGAGCGCTTCAACTTTTGAACTTTTTTTAATAAAACACGAACGGTTTGACTTTTTTAACTATTTTTTTTTTTTTGTTATCGAGTTTGAACATATACATTTAAGTATGAAATTCGATTTCTTTTGCATGACCACCGCGTGCACGTTTTACGAAGTCCAATCGTTGAACCCAATTTTCGACCACTCTTTTGCATAAATCGGCCGAAATTCCAGCAATTTCACGTTCAATATTGGCTCTGAGCTCACAAATCGTCGCCGGCTTGTTACTGTAGACCAGTCACAGAACCCCAAAGAAAATAGTCTATAGGCGTCAAATCACACGAGCGCGGCGGTTATTCGACCGGTCCATTTCTGGAAATAATGCGCTCATCGAACTTACTCTTCAACAAATCAATTGTAGCGTGTGCTGTGTGGCTTGTGGCCCCGTCCTGTTGAAACCACATGTCGTCTAAGTCCATACCATTCAATTGCGGCCAAAAATAATCGTTTATCATGTCGCGGTATCGATTTCCATTCACAGTAACGTGGCGATCGTTCTCGTCAACGAAAAAATATGGGCCAATCACGCCGCCGGCATGTAAACCGCACCAAACAGTGATTTTTTCGGGATGCAACGGTGCCTCATGAATCACGTGTGGATTGCTTTCTGCCCAGTAACGCATATTTTGCTTGTTGACAAAGCCATTGAATCAAAAGTGAGCTTCATCACTGAAGATGATTTTTTGGAAAATTTATAAATTTTCATAAAAAATTTGCACGATTATTTTCATAAAAAATTTGCACGATTTGCAATCGTTGCTCAAGTGTGTAGCGTTTCATGATGAAATGTATACTAATGAAGTTTACAAATGACAAGCGAAAAATAAAAAATATTGCGTCGTTCGCCCTCCCTATCGGAAAAAAGTTGAAGCGCACCTATTGAAAAACGCCTTATTTTGTGCACCGCCTCTTGATAGCGCGGGCATTTCCCACTTCCGGCCGCGTGTGGGCCCTCGCATAAAGCGCATTTTTCAGCGTTTGCGCATGATGCAGCTTGATGCCCTTCTATGCCGCACCGCCTACATAGTTTCGTGCGATCCTGTTCCCTGCATGCATTCGAAATATGGTCATACGACCAGCATTTATAGCATCTTTTTGGTGATATAACTTCTGCGAATCCATCCCACTTTAACGTGTCCGAGCGACAGTACCTTTTTGGCGTCCACTGCGTGAAGTAATATGTAGACCGATTCTGTGCCCCCATAGGTGTTGCGCCTACTCTTAATTGAGCTTTCAACTGGCTTTTTCACTTGTGCTTGTTCTGCGACTGCGTTTAAAAGCTCTTCGTTCGTGGTCAGACCAGGGATAAGTCCTTTACATTGGATTGTAATGGTGTGAGTTTTTAAATTGACGATAGCGACATCTTTTAGAGCATTTTCAATAGCTGTATGATTTTTTTTTTTTTTTTTTTTGGCGGTGAGGTTGGGTTAAAAATGCCTTCGCACCATATAGTAGCCGTCGCTACTACGTGTGTGGTGATTTCACTCAAAATATCCCTCCTCTTCTCTTGGAGTTTTCCCTCCACCCCGGGACTGCTTCCGCATTGCTTCGAGGTAGAGGGCCAAGACGGCGTCTTAAGAAGGACACTTACTTACTCACCCTGCGTCCAGGGTCGGCTGTTTTGAGAAACCTATGCTCAATGCTGTTCAGCATAACTTTCCATTTTGCGCTTCTTTTTTCGGATAATATCCTCTACAAAATTTGTGACGGCGTTCCATTTTTCTTCGTCTATCATCATTTTGTCGATAATTTCTTCAGGTGTAAATACATCAATAGCTCGTTGCAGACCTGTTCTCTCTACGTTCCACCTCTCGCATTTATAGAAGGTTTGCTCTGCATCATCATACTCAGTATCTCCATATATGCAGTTTGGTTGGCTCACTTTATCCATTCGGCACAAATACTTGCGAAAGGACCCATGTTCGGACAAAAACTGTGTGAGGTAATAGTTAACCTCACCGTGCTTTCTTTCTACCCACTTTTCTAGGTCGGGTATTAGTCTCGATGTTCATCTACCATACCGTTCAGAGTTCCATCTTGCCTGCCAAAGTGTGAGCGTTTGGACTCTAATATCGGAGAAACGTAGTACTGGGATTCCTGTGTATTTTACCTCCCATCTCCGTTTGCGCTCTTGTGCTAGAATATCTATTGGGATGGTTACGCTGATAACTAACACCGCTGCTTCAGATACTGTTCTATATGACGAAGCCTCTCTGAGAGCGCAGGTGCGTTGCACAGATTGCAAAGTTTTCCGCCGGCATTGCACCCTTATCGAATCTGCCCATATTTCGCATCCGTATAAGAAAATCGAGTTCGTCGTGTCCATTAAAAGTTTTCGCTTGTTCTGCGTTGGACCTCCAAGGTTTGCCATGAGCTTACTTAACCCGAATCTTCCCACGATTACCATATGGTAATGCAAACATGCCGTTGCAATTTTGCGTATTATGTCTGAACGAAATAACAAAAACAAAAAAGAATAACTGTATTTCACGCAGAATAAATGCAGCTCAGGGAAGAACATAAGTTTTTTGTTATTTTTAGTGCAGCTAGCAAAGCTATAAGGCGTCAAACTCAGGTGAAAAAAAAAGTGAATTATTGTGGTTTTTTAACATGGCACGTCGGTAAGTTTATGAATAACTTTTTGCTTTTTTGATATATTTCCAAAAAAATTGCATCAGTTTGTAGCTAATGAAATAAGCTAGTAAATGCAAGTTTAGTTTTGTTTGAAATTTGATTTTTTGTGTAACTTTTTTGTATTTTACTCAAGGCGTTACCATATGGTAACCGTGGGACGTCTAGGGTACAGGGTTTTAGTTACGTTTGGTGTAGTTTTTTTTTGAGATTTTTGATCATATTTATTGATATTTTGTGAATTACAGCGGTTTATCGTTGCAAGAAATGCTTGATTTCATTCAAGAACTCGATGAAGCAGAAGATCAAAATCAACTGTGTGATATTCCAACCACTCTTTATATCGAGCCTCCTGTGGATGGCAACGAATCTGGCGAAGATGACGCTGAAGATGATTGTGCGGGCATTCCAGATAATGTTTGTCCGGCTCAGCTAAGAGGTGGCTGCGAAGTTGTTATGGCTAGTGGGCGACGTATGCAAGGTTTCGATAAAGAGGAGGATATGGGAGGCATGTTTAGAGACGGTATAAGCATACCATAATTTTAATCTTATAAACTCTAAATTTTTCAGCACCAAATCCAGGAGATTTGCCTGTTATTGAGGTTGAAGACACTTATAATGAGATGGAAGATGAAGAAACAACGGCTAATCAATCAGAA
Organism: Anastrepha ludens; assembly: GCF_028408465.1. Taxonomy (NCBI): domain Eukaryota; kingdom Metazoa; phylum Arthropoda; class Insecta; order Diptera; family Tephritidae; genus Anastrepha; species Anastrepha ludens. Next base: position 20,592,373 of record NC_071503.1, read on the forward strand.
TCTCCAATGAGGAAGCGCTTACGTACAATTGAACCGAAACCTTCAAACGTTGCATTGCCATCAGGAAACAAGGAAACTGTATTTGAATGGATCAAGAAGAAATCGTCATCTCCAATTCCAATTTTTCCAAGCGCAAATTACGAAGATTGTCGCCATTCACTGCCACACGAACAGTTTGAAAAATTTTTTGAGGACATATTATTGGAACATATTTGCGAACAAAGTGTGTTATATTCGGTGGAACAGAATAGACCGAACCCAAATATAACAGTCAGCGAACTTAGAGCATTCATAGGCATATTGATCGTCACTGGCTACAATTATCACTCCAATTACAAACATTTGTGGAGTCAGGATGAAGACATTCGGAACAATCTTGTCAGTAACACCATGCGTCGGAATCGTTTTCAAGAGATTTTGAAAAATCTCCAATTCGAAGAAAATTCCAAGGCTTCTTCAAAATACGCCCCAAATCCTGACAAAATGTGGAAACTGCGTCCTCTTACGGATCATTTGAAAACAAAAATGATAGAAAATTTCCACAAACAAAACAACAAAATCTTTCTTTCTATTATGGTAAACATGGTGGATGCAAGCAATTTATAAAGGGCAAACTATTACGATTTGGATATAAAGTCTGGTCCCTATGTACTCCATCTGGTTATTTGGTGAATTTTGAAATTTACCAGGGGAAGAACCCTCGATCGAATTTGGAGTACGAAGCAAAGTTTAGAAAAAGCGCCGCTCCTTTAGTCAGCATGGTCGACGATTTTCCTGATGAATTGAAATCGCTGTCATTCCAGTTTTATTTCGATAACCTGTTTACTAGTTATATTCTGTTGGCATATCTCAAGTCATGCGGATAGAATGGTACTGGGACAATCCGAGAAAACAGAATTCCAGCAAGCTGTCCACTAATGCATAAAAAATACTTTAAGTCAATGGAAAGAGGTTACTCTGAATCAATTGAAATGAAAAGCACTGGTATTTGTTTGGTGAAATGGAAAGATAACAATGTTGTCTAGAGGTCGCACGAGGTTACTCTAAATCAATTGAAATGAAAAGCACTGGTATTTGTTTGGTGAAATGGAAAGATAACAATGTTGTCTAGAGGTCCCACGATTACCATATGGTAACGCTAGTTTTCCGCATTTTCCGGAAAATCGAAGCGAGGAAAATGGACTTCATTTTCGAGCTCAGGAGATCGAAATACATAAATATACAACATTTCACAAAAATCCAAAACAAAAAAAGTTATGGGACTTCCCGGGTTAACATGCCGCTTACTTTGACAGCTCTTGTGGCAGCATGGTTTATATGCGCCCAGTAGGTTAGCCTTGTGTCTAATTGCACTCCTAGGTACTTGACCACTCTTTTTGTCGATAAAGTGGCATCGAGTACTTGTATGCCTACTTCTAATGGGATACGTCTAGCCATGTCTGAACTCGGATCATCACCTGATTTAACTTCCTTTTGGCTTCGCCAGTGTTCCGGGCGATTATTACAGCTGCAATGTCATCTGCGTATCCCACCAAATGCACATCCTCAGGCATCTCTATTCGAAGGATTTCTTCGTAGCTTATATTCCAAAGATCAGGTCCGAGTATTGATCCTTGGGCCGCATCTGCTGTTATTTGTTTGGTCTTACACCCTTCTCGCGTTTCGTATAAGAGCACGCGATTGCTTAGATAGCTGCGAATAATCTTCAATATATTATTCGGGATCTTGAATTTTACCTTTAAGGCTTAAATTACGTCGTACCAACTTAAACTGTTGAAAGCATTTCTAATATCCAGTGTGGCTAATAATACTAAACGTTTGGAGTATCGATTACCTGCCTGGGCATGTTCTACGCTAGCTATTACATCTTGGATGGCTCCTAAGGTAGATCAGCCACTTCTAAAACCATGCTGCCTGTCGGAGAGGCCGCCGCTGTTCTCTACGGCTTCGCTAAGCCTATGCTTTATCAGTTTCTCAAATAGTTTTCCTGCGCTATCCAGCATACATAACGGTCTATAAGCAGACGCTAATGTTGGGTCTCCCTTACCCTTAATGATTAGTACTAGTTTTTGTTTTTTCCATATTTCTGGAAAAATGCCTTCTTTTAGGCATGCGTTGTATATGTTTAGCAGCAAAAAAGGGCGTTCGGTTGCCAATAGTTTCAACATTTCTGCAAATATGCCATTAGTCCTGGCGCTTTATTGCATTTCATTGCTTTTGCAGCATCCATAAGTTCTTCTTCTGTGAATGGGACAGGTTCCATTGTTTCACACTCGAGTTCTTCCCTCTCAGCACAGTGTGTTGGGAAGAGTGTGTCGACTATTTTGCTTACCATTTCGGTTTCCATATCAGCAGCAGGGGATTTGGTCCCTAGCTTTTTCATAATGATTTTGTAGTCCAACCCCCATGGGTTATTGTTAAGATCGTTTCGTAGCTCTTCCCATTTGTCTTTTTTGCTTTGGTTTATAGCTTTCCTAAATTCTTTTCTGTTCTTTTTATATTCTTCCGATTCCGTTATCGCCGGGCCCAATCTTCTGGCTCTAGTATACTTTCTACGCTTATGGATGCACATACTTCTAAGTTCTGCGATCTCATATGTCCACCAGTATACAGCATTTCTTTTTTTGTTCTTATCTATTTTAGGCATAGATGCGTTGCAACCTATCTTAATGCATTGCATTGTTGTCTTGACTAGTGTTTTTGCTGTACTATTCGTACAGATCGTCGTTTTATTTTCGTCAATAGTTGCAAGGAGCGTCGCTGGGTTTAGCTTGTTAATGTTCCATTTGCGTGTACTTTTATTTCGATTTTCACGCACTCTTTGGTTTTCCAATTCAATGCAAAACGTGATGTATTGATGGTCACTCCCATTGTAATTTTCCAGGAATCTCCAGTCTTTGCTTTCCGATGCAAGGGTTATGTCGGGTGTTGTGCCTTCACAACCTGACTTTCGGTACGTAGTCGTTCCTGGGTTGAGTACCACTAAACCTAGTCTGGCTGCCATGTCCAGCACTCGTCTACCTCTTGAGTTCGTTGTCGCCGAGCCCCATTCGGTTGCTTTTGAGTTGAAGTCTCCCGCTATTATTAGTCGTCCCTCTAAACTAAGGGCTTTGTCTTCAATACTTTCCAGTTTCCGGGTGAATTCATCTATATTGTCGTTCGGTGTAAGATAACATCTTATCATTGTGAATTGGCTGTTTTGAATGTAGACGAAACCATCGCCTGATCCTTTCGCGATTATTACGAAATTTGTGCCCCTAGGTAGCCAGATGGCGGCAGTTTCCGACTTGTCTTCGATCCAAGCTTTCTCGGATTGAGCGTATTGTTCGCTTATCAATACTGCTTGAACTCCTTTTTCTAAGACCAGCCTTTTGCTGACAGAACCGCGCCACTTAGGGCTAAGCTTGCTGTTTTCTGTGCTGGGGCAGAAATTGTCAGAGCCCTGCGCTCTTCGACTTCAAGCTTTGTGATCACGTCGGTTTGGGTGCGCTTTATAATGCTGCACATCCTCCTAATGTCACCATGGACATTTTTGCATGGTTCGACGTATGAAAGGAGGCCATCTATCTCATTGCCATTCGACAAGCGCATACAATGCATTTGGTTTGGGCATTGTGGCAATGCCTTGCACTTCATTGTCCGTCTTCTGTTTTTCTTTCTGTTGTGGCTGTTCTGTAGAATCATTTTTGCCGAGATGTGATTTTGGCGTCCCGACCAAGACACCGATGATACTACTTGGTTGCGCTGCTATTCTGTTTCCGCGACGCTGGTGGGCATGGGTGTTTCATTCTCCTTTGTATTTTCCATAGTTGCTGTTGCTTGTGGAGGAGACCGTCTAATCACAGAGCTCCTCTTAAATGCGTTTGCAGCTTCACCTGTCGGAGAGTGAGCATTTCTGTTTACATCAGGTACATGCGTCCCATCTTTGATGGTTTTTGAGTTTTTGTTTGTAATAAATTTGTTCATGCTATATGGGCCCCAACTCACAACCGCTATCTTGTACGTAGTTACCGCGTGTACGTAGTTACCGTAAGTCCCATAGTTATCTATGTAAACAAGGGGGCCATGCGAGGGTAGACTTATGGTTTACTTATGGGGTCCAGAGTTCAGAGTCAGACTTCATGGCGGAATTAATGGGGATCCATCTCAACCCAACCTACGTAGTCACTGAAGACTACGCGCTTTGAAAGGGACGGAGGAAGCTATGAACCCTTCTGAAAGCCATTTTTGCAAGATTTCACTCCTCATACTCAGGTAACAGAGATTCAAAGCCCCAGCCGTTGTTCGCGTTTAGCGATTAGTACAGCCGCTCCTTACGTGGAGAACACACGCTGACCAGAGAGCCGCTCAATATGAGTCAGACGTTCAAGAATTTTTGGGGTGCCTGTTTTGGTCCGCGAGTGGTATTTTATTTCCCACCTACCCTGCATATCTGCTGAGCGTTCCCCTATCCGCCACCTGGGGATACGTCCGAAGACAGTCCGGAGACATGCAACTCCACACGGACCTACCTTTGGTATGAAAGCCACTTGTGCCACCACACTGTTGGTATGTATGCCAGTGCAAGACTGTCTTACATTATCTCAACTATGTGTGGTGTAATTAGCTCCTCGCCCTGCTGTAGTACTACCGGGCGGATTCCATCAGCCCCCGAGGTCTTATATGAGTTGAAGCAGCTAGCGGCGTATCTTATGGATTACTGGGTAAACATTTGTTTAGCCAGTTTTCATTCCAAAGGGGGTCAGCCTCGAAAATATTATGTAGGAGTCCAGGATCTGAGTTACGGCTCCGGAAAATGTGTGGCCAACAAAACGCGTGCTCTCTCTATCTCACCACATGTATACATATATGAAATCTATCTTTTTAATATTGTACATAGTTTGATATCCACCCTTTCCTTAGCTACAGTTTTATGAAGCCTAGCTGCAATAGGTGTTGAGGTAATTTCCTCACAGAACTTTCTGAAACTACCCCTCTTTGCTTTCCTAATTTCCTACTATATGCGGTTAGAAGTGTAGCGTATTCGTCCCAGCACCCGGTGCGATTGGTTTTATTACATTGCCGTCGCCCCGCCTTCCGAAAGGCTGAGAGTTCCTTCGACAACCATGATGTCTTGGTTCGGTCTCAGGACAGCTGCATTCAAAGGCAGTACTAATGGAGTCGTTAAGACTCTCTACTTTTTCTTCCAGTATCCTATAGTTAGTGCCTGACCGCTTACTCATGTTGGGAATATTTATGCTTAGCAGATTTCTAAACTTGCCCCAGTCTGTGCTTCTCGGGTTTCTTCTTTTACATCAGGGACCTCTTGCCTGTTACAAAAGTCGATGTACACGCAAAGTTTTGTATATATAAATCGTTACTAACAATAAATTCAAGTAGGGACTCACCTCATCTGTTGCAGTCGGTGCTCCCCCACGCCTCGTTGTGCGCATTGGCGTCACATTCTAACAGGAGGGGTAGCTTTCTTCTGCTACAATAGCTTACCAGACTCCGTACCTCCTCTGGGCGAACGCTGATATTATCCCCCGCAAAGTATGCCGACGCTATAACGATGTCTTTCCCCGTCCATCAGCAGCTGTTCATGGATTGCAACCAGGTCCCGGCTCAAGAACTCTGTATTGCCAAAATAGTTAGTGTTTCTATTTAACACTCCATGCTCTAGGTCTCTCGCCAGAGAGATCTCAAATTACCTTTTTGTTGTTGTTATTTAGGTAACTAACTTGACCTCTGTAGGCGGCTCTTGAGCCAGTATTATGCACAGATCTTCCGAAGCAGACCATCGCGCCATGACTGCTGATGCCGCTACCGTACGATGAAGATTGATCTACGCTACTGTTAAGATTTGCGGCGCCATTATAGTGGAGTTCGACTCGGGAAAACTTCCCCTTTTGTCCAGGTCGAGCTTACCTTAGTCCAGTCTGTCCAGAAGTTCGTGTGTGGTGGGGATGTAGGCCGTAGTAACTTGCCTGGGTTGGGCTGGTCCAGTAATTTGCCTGGACCGTGTCGGCCCAGTGACTTGCCTGGGTTCTCCATTAGGAGGGGCTTCTACCATAGCTAGTATGGTAGACGCAGCGACCGTTTTGGCTGACGGATCGCTACCCTCGTCCATAACCATTTCTTCCGGCTGGGCTTCTTTATCCTCGGCAGGCCTTCTGCCTGAAGTAAACCCCACAAAAGGCCAGCGGGTGAGTTCATCCTTTAAAGACCTCATCCAATTTAGCCTCATGAAGCCGAGATAGATCTTCCTGCCCTAGTGTCTCCGCAGTATAGTTCTTGGGCACAAGACTCAGCTATTAGTTTTCCGCTTCCCTGATCTGGGGTGGTTGCAGTTATTTTCCTGCCTGCCCTGCGGCGGTATTGGTCCCGCTTGGCCATACATGCTCCAAGGGGTAGGTCAATTCTTAAGCCGTTTCTCCACAAGTTGATCAGCTGCTTTTGGGGTTTTGCCCAACTCTAACCAAATTTTTAAGCACATTTTCGATTGTTTGGGCTCCAATTTCATGAATGGCAACTTCGATTTCGTGTTTTAAGCATCACTCGTCTCTGGATGGTTCGCATAGCATTTGTTCTTAACGACTCTCCACAAAAAATAGTCCAACGGGCTTAAATCACAGCTCCGAGGCGGCCAATTGATATCGGAATTTCGGCTGATTATTCGGTTTTCAAAAACGGTAGCCAAAAGTTCGAGTGTAACTTTGGCAGTGTGACAAGTTGCACCGTCCTGTTGAAACCAAATGTCGTCCATGTCATCCTCTTCAATTTTTGGAAACAACTTGTTGAGCATGTCACGGTAACGCTCGCCATTTACTCTAACCACGGCTCCTTGCTCATTTTCGAAAAAAATGGCCCGATGATACCGCCAGACCAAAAACCGCACCAAACAGTGACTCGTTGTGGATGCATTTGCTTCTCTACAGTAACGTGTGGATTTTCTGAGCCCCAAATCCGTCAATTTCGCTTGTTGACGTAGCCACCGATGTGAAAATCAGAAAAGAAGAAGAAGACTCACCACTTTGGAAATAGGTTTTCAATATTTCCCAATTTTGTTTAAGCGTATAGCGTCTCATTTCGTAAATGTCAAAGCTTTAAGTAAATTATGAGCACATTTGACATGTCATTTGTGTTACCATTCTCAAAAAAATATGTGGTTCAAAAAGCAAACGCTATATGGCCCACCCTGTACCAACAAAGAACAACAAAGGCCGCTACCATTGAAGACGATCGACCAAAAGAAACGACCAAAGTGACCACCTATTTATGTGCAGAACGTGCAATACTTAAGCACATTAATCAATGCTTTGAATGATAGCATTCAAAACAACTTACTACACATCAACCACAAAACTTCTAAAAGAACGAAACACACATAATTACACATTTCATCCAAAAGAAGAAAAATGATATAAGGTTATACTGCGAAATATGCATCACTCTACAGATAATTATAACATTATATCTGAGCTCACTGAATAAATGTAGTTACTAACATACACAACATTTAAAAAAACGGGGCAAAACAACCATTTTCTATCTTCTTTGTGGAGCTTAAACTTAATGAAAATAACGAAGATACATACAACTTGACGAGCTTAGGTACTTCACTCTAAAATAAAATTTTAACCTCCGCATCAGAAAAGGACTTTGCCCCAGTGCATCAATTGCCAAAAATATGGGCATACAAAAAGTTATTGCACAAGAAGTCCAGTCTGCGAATTTTACTATTAATATAAATGGCAATAACATTAAATGTGGCCTATGTAAAAAGAAACACACTGTAAACTACAAAGGCTGCATGGTCTACAAATCCCTTAGAGTGCAACGTTTGCCAACTCTGCGAAAAAAGGAAATGCCTGCTCCACAAACAAGCCCAAATCAGCAAAACAACACAAGCGAACCCACTAGAAAAATCTCAGGGACTTATGCACAAGTAGTAGCATAGACAACAAATAACAAAGTAACAAATAAAACAAATATATACCTCAAAACGATGATACACAAGAATTGAAAACAATGAGAACTCAGCTAATCAATCAAATGCCGAACATAATAAACATTATCTAACTTCTCATCACCAAAATGGATGATCAAAGAAAATTACTTCACAATAGCCTTTGGGAATGCAAACGGACTAATCCAAAATATACAGAAAACTCAAAACTTCATCAGATCAGACAAAAAAGCATTGACGTACTAATTGTATCAGAAACACATTTTAGTAAGAAATCCAGGATATAAAAATTTTTTGTACAAATCATCCTGACAATGAAAAAACACGAAGGCACAGCTATTATTTGTATTAAGACAAAATATTATATATATGTAACGAAATGGAAGAATTGAAAATGGACTATCTACAAGCAACGACAATTCAAATTAATGACATTCATTGCTTACTAACTCTTTCAGCTGCATACTATCAACCAAAATTTAATAATATTATAATATAAAGCATTATGTCGACTACCAAAAGACACTTGGAAACAAATTTACAGCCGGATGTGATTTCAACGCAAAGAATATGATATGGGGCTCAAGACTGACCAATACTAAAGGAAAAGCTCTACTTGCCGCCATCAGAGAAACTCTGACGTTATAAGCACAGGGGAACCCATTTACTGGCCAACTTGTGTTAGTAAAGTACCCGACTTGCTAGACTTTTTCATAACAAAATCAATAATCCTGACAATTCAAAAACGCCTGCAACTAAAACTTAGTCGGACAACCTATAACTATCGAACAGACTAGGAGACTTTTATGGAAATAATGGAACAAAGCCTGGACAGGAAAATCCCATTAAAAACTACCAACGATATTGAAACTGCAATAGCTTTTTTAATGACACGACTATTATGTCACTAATCTGATCTCCACTGACTATACAATTTCAAAATATTGTCAACGACACAGAAAGGGTAGTATGAAAGAGACCGCGAGAGCGTACGCACGTATACGGAAAATATAGAAAAACCGCATCACTTCATATTCATTTTCATTAAATTCACTAAAATACATTGTAACAATATTCATATTCATTCCCATTAAATACTTTTATGAAATATAACCACTTGGTGTTCTAGCGTTTACACCTCAGAAGTGGGATTTTATCTCAAAAGCCTACAAAAGTAACAACGAAAGGGAGAAACGAATTCAAGGAAACGCTTTATCAACAAAGTCGGCGTTAAAAAGTACTCGTGCATCTAAGTGAAGCAGAGAAAACGTTCACTTGCTACATATGTACGCTGTAGTTGCTAAGGTTTCAGCAACAGCGCAGTAGAAGTGGGGGGAAAAAGGAAAAAGCAAGCAAAGAAAGAAGTTGCAAAAAGAGACGCAACAGAGTGACGGCGAGGCAAAGAACAGTCGCGAAGAGGAAGAAAAAGAACAAGCTCGTATAATCAAGACGTTTTAGTGAAAGTTAAGTTTGGAAAGACAGCCATGAATAAAGTAAAACTGAGCTCCTTAAAAGTAGTGCGATTTGATAAATTGCTACAAAATCAGAACATTTATGTTGTTGGGAATAAAGCGGCTAAATTAGCAAAGCTGGCTGAAATATATCCAGATGATGAAATAGATGTGGACGAAGTTGAAGACGGCGGTGTAAATACAGGTGCTCGTCGTAAAATGGACGAATTACGCGGTATGATATTGCAACTGACAAAAACGGTGAGCGATTTGGTAACCTCACGTGAAAGGCCAGATGCAAGTGCAAGTGCAGCACAAGGGACTGTAAGTATTTCGTCGACGCCATCAAATGAAAGTGCTGTCGGAAACGCAACAGGAGCAGCTGTCCACAATCAAACAAGTAATTTGCGTTAAATTTATGCTTTAATGCCAGAGTATGATCCATTGAAGAACAACGTAAGCAGTGAAGTTTTTGTCGAAAAAGTAATACAATTGCGTAGGGCATACGAATTGTCCCAGCAAGAGACATTGGTAGCAGCACAATCGAAATCGAAAGGAGTGGTTAGATTCATAAATAGTTTTTCAGTCATGGTCAGATCTCGTGCAAGTGTTCCAGCTTCAGTTACGTCAGCGCAAATGCACCACAATATGGCCCAACGGAAACGTCAACCCAAAGAGTCATTTGAAGAGTACTACTACATCATGTAGAGTATTGGTAGACGGGGACGGATGGATGAAGAATCTATAAACTCGTATATTATCGCGGCCTTAAATGATCCATCATTAACATGCACGTTATTAGCGCTTGTAATTAGCCAACTTGTAATGACTTATTGCGCCCATTGAAAGATATGGCTAATGCTCCAGGACCATCAAAGGCAAGCACGATGGACGAGAAAGGTAACAACGATAAAAATTCCGGATCAACGATTGAGAGAAAACTCAAATGTTACAACTGCAATCAATACGGGCACATTGCGTCAAAATGTCAGCAACCACAACAAAAGCAGAAGTGTACGAAGTGCAACAAGGTAGGCCACGATGCACAAGCGTGCCACAATGGAAAACCGACTGCTGCGAAATTAGTGGACGACTCCAAACGTTTATCAGTACAGCAAGTAAAGATGTTACATGGAATGGCAAGCAACTTAGAAGTTTACTAGATACAGGAAGTGACGTATCGTTAGTAGCAGCATCAAAGGTTCCTAGTGGCATGCCAAGATTTCCGTCTACGAAATGACTTCAGTGGAGCAGTTATATCAAGCAACGAGTTCGTCGAAGCAGTGTTAGTCATCGATGGAAACTCGATGTCTCGTTTATGACACATGATATTGTAATTGGTTGGGATATATTGTGAAAAGAAAGTTTCAGGCTAATCATCGAGTCGAGCGTCATGAAGGTTTATCAACGACGAGATCTGTCTTTTAACGTAAACGAAGCTTTAAACGAGGTAGATCTTCAAGAGGTCAAATGTGTGTCGCAGAAATACGATAGTTGTTTTACTGAGGATTTGTCCGATTTGGGACGATGCCAGACGGCAGAGATGGGAATCATCAGCAACACCGACCAACCGCTATACCAACGTCCAACCTTATCCAAAATCGTGAATGAGTTACTTGAACGTGGCATTATCAGGCCGAGCTCGTCAGTGGATGCAGCACCGGTGATTCCCGTTAAGAAGTCCAATGAAGGGGATAGGATGTGGGCCGACTTCAGGGCAATCAACGCTGTAATTGCGAAAAAGCATTTTCCGATGCCGAAAAACAATTATCCAAGCTGGTTGGAAGCACAGTCTTCACAACATTAGACATGACCGCAGAATATTACCAGATTCCATTGACGGAAGGAAGCAAACATTATACGGACATTATTCTAACACCAGATTATTTGAACATAACGTAATGCCGTTCGGTCTACGAAACGCACCAATGGTCTTCCAAGAAACGTTAACGAAATTGATAAGAGGAAGTACTAGCTGAATTTCTCCAAGCCGTGAATGAATCAGGGCTCACATTGAGACCATCAAAGTGTTATTTTATGGCTACAAGATATCCAACCAGGCGAAGAGAAAACCAAATGCATAAAAGAATTTCCTCAACCACGTACAACGACCGAAGTTAGACAATTTCTGCGTTTAACCGGATATTTCCGGAAGTTTGTCGAAGGGTACAGCATCATAGTGAAGCCATTAGCAAGTTTGCTGAAAATAAATGCAAAATACCAGTGGCCCAAAGAGCAAGAGGAATCGTTCACGAAGCTTAATAACCCTGCCTGTTCTAGTTGTGTTCGACACTATAAAAAACCACGAAGTGCACACTGACGCAAGTGTAATTGGAGTGTCAGGAATCTTGTTACAGTCCGATAACGAGAATTGGAAGCCGGTCCAATGCTATAGTTGCCAGTGTAGCGCATCCGCATAAGTTGGAGGTCCTCGCGATTGTGGAATCGTTGGAAAGATTCAGGGTGTATCTTCTCGGCACAACCTTCGTGGTGCGGACTGATTGTAATGCCGTAGTGACGACCAAAAAGGTTACACCATTGTGGCCACGAATAGCCAGGTGGTGGGTACGTCTGCAGGAGCTCGAGTTTTCTTGTGAGCATCGACCAGGTACTGAAATGCAGCATGTCGATACGGTAAGTAGATTGCCAGCAGAAGGACCGTCATGTCCATCAACAGTCGCGGATAAGGTATTATCCATCAGTAAAACTATGGAACCAGAGGATTGGGTATCCACCATAGAACTACAAGATAAGAAAATACGACGAATTTGCCCAGTTATCAAATGTGAAGAGGAGACAAGCGAACTTGAGCTAAAGCAGCTGAAAGAGGATTATGCCATGCGAAATTCACGGTTATTCCGAAAAGTGGAGGAGCATTACAAACTCGTTGTTCCACAGTCAGTACGATGGTGAGTAGTGAAAGCAAGTCATGACGATGCAGGGCATTTTGCACTGAAAAAAAAAAATTAGACCGCCTTAGAAAACATTTCTGGTTCTCACGAACGCGACGTTACGTAAAATTTTATATTGCTGCTTCCGAAGAATGTTGTTTGAATAAGTGCAAGGGAGGTAAGAGGGAAAGTGAACTTCATTTTGCCGACGTACTACCGATCCCATTCAGACGTTTGCACATCGACCATGTGGGTCCATTACCCAGGAGTAAATCGGGAAGCGTATGCGTGGTGGTTATTGTTTGCGGATTCAGCATATATGTACTGCTCAAAGCTGTCAGAAATAGTAAGAGTGAGCCAGTAATCAAAGCAATGGAGGAAAAAATGGCTATTTTCGGACAACCATTGCGTATTACCTCGGATCGTGGTACAGCCTTCACGTCGAAGCTGTTCGAGAGATTTCCCAACCAAAAGGGCCTCCAGCATGTCAAAAACCCTGTAGAAACTCCAAGAGGGAATGGGCAGGCTGAGCGCGCGAATAAAACTTTATTGAACGCTCTAAGATGTACAGAGGAAAATAACAAGGTACGGGATGAATCATTGATGGCAATCCAATGGAGGCTAAACTCGCAAAAGAATGAGGTAACGAAATATACCCCAAACGAACTTGTGATCTATTTCGATCCTAGGGATGTTAGTCACAACCGAATGATTCGAGCTATGTATGCTGAAGTTGTCCATGTGCCAGATATGGAGGAGAAACGCGACATAGCAGCTTCCAATATTATGACCGAACGTAATAAATGGAAAGAGAGATACAAACGATATCAACAACCACACAAGAACAAAGTTGGCGACTTGGTGGTGATTGACAATGTGTCCACAGCTACGGGTTAATCCCACAAACTCGATCCTGTGTACAAGGGTCCATACCAGGTGACGAAGGTATTAAACTCGTGGAAGATTTACCTGACACGATGGTAAATCAGCGCCACTATTGCAATGTACTGTCCACCTATCATCTCAAACCACGGTGCCGTAATAGTCCAGAACTCGACATTCATGATGGCGAAGGACCCTTGCCCTGGAAAGCGAGGAGTCAGGAGAGGCCGAGCTGTCAACGACACAGAAAGGGTAGGATGAAAGAGACCACTAGAGCGTACGCACGTATACGGAAGATATAGAAGAACCGCACCACTTCATATTCATTTTCATTAAATTCACTAAAATACATTGTAACAATATTCATTTTCATTCTCATTAAATACTTTTATTAAATATAACCACTTGGTGTTCTGGCATTTACACTATAAAATACATACTATAGCATTCCTGACGCAATAAAAAAGAAACTAAAGCAAAAGAGAAAACTGAGAAAAAAATGACAGACTACAAGATTTCCAGATAACAAAAAACAACTTAACTATATTAACTAACTAAAGAACTATTGAAACATGAAAAAGACAAAAAACTAAACAATTACCTTAAATATATATATAAATAATATTGACGCATGAAAATCTACAAACTATTAATTGTATAAGGCGACAAAAAAGATGGTCTGAGCTACAATACACCTCCCACCAATAAGAAACACAAACGTACTATGGGCCCGAACATCATCGGTAAAAGCGACTATTTTAGCTCAACATTTTAAAAATATATTTCAAAATGAAAATAAGACCGACTTCGATTGGACTCATACAACGAGGAAATTATTAAAAAAAAAATACTAACAGAGATAAAACAATTAATCTAGACATTAAAAAACAAAAACTACCCTGAATATGAAATCGTGTCGAGGAAAAGTGCAAAGCAAATGCCCGAGAGGGCAATCATTTGTCTTAGGAACGTTAAACGATGCTATAACTCTCCAATACTTCCCAAAGACATGGAAAATGGCCGAAATCAATGCGTCATCGTACTAACCAATAAGTCTGCTGCCGACAATATCAAAAATGTTTGAGAAGCTACTCTTTGATCGTAGAGAGCCTATCATAACAGAAATAAATTTAATTCCCCAACATCAGTTCGGGTTTAGACGAAAACATTTGACAACAAGTGCACAAAGTCACTCACAAAATTAATACAAACTTCAAAAATAAACAAGTATGTGTGGCTGTATACATATACAATATATCTCGACGTAGCTAAGGCCTTTGCCAAAGTATGGCACCCTGGAATAATGCGAAAACTCCAATCTTTGTTGCCAAATGACTACTTTCAAAAGTTACATCCAAGAAAGAAAACTTTATGTTAAGTATAACGACGCATGATCATACATTGAACCTATGAACGCAGCTATTCCCCAAGGCAGTGCATTGACCCACTCTGTATCTCATCCACACCGCTGACTTACCGGAACCGTCTTCAGGAAATAGCATGATTGCGACGTTTGCAGATGACACTGTACTAATGGCTCTTATAGAGACCCGAATATAGCAAAACGACGTAAACGAAACTCTGGATTGGTTTAAAAAATGGTATTTATACAGAAATTAATGGCGACAAAACAATTCAAGTCAATTACACGAACAGAAAGGTAACCATAGACTCATTAAAGAATAGTAACTCAAAACAAATCAAAGATCGATTAGCGTTAACACCTGTCAAATTGCTTGGCAAACATGGCCATAGCTAAACTTACGTCTGTCCAAGAGTATTATAAAGCTGAGTAGACTTCTAATCAGGACCTTAGTAGGGGCCCTCACAGGGCATTGTCTCATAGGAAATCATGCAAGGAGATTAGGCGTTTACACGCATGATTTCTGTCGTAGCTGCAGAAACGAGGAGGAGTTGGAAACAATTCAACACCTTTTTTGCACATGCCCAGCTCTAGCCAGAAGCAGGAACCGATTTTTTAAATCCTACTTCCTAACGAATATAGATAATCTATACACTTTAGGTATCAACAACCTTTTACGCTTTGTCCAAATCTCAGGATGGTTCAATATGGAGAGGGAAATGTAGCCCAGCCCCCGCGGCTCACAACGAACCCATTTCGTGGTCTAAGTGTCATCGTTGTCTCTATGTGCGATGCGGCTGCCAAACCTAGCCTAACCTAACTCTGACGCGAATACTGATACGAAAGCTAAATACTTAGGCATTACAATTGACTCTAAACTAAACTGGAAGGACCATATAATAAAAAAAAGAAATTAAATTAAAACTCGCTTTCGGCAACTGTACTGGCTGATAGACCTTAGTCAACGCTCTCGCTGTCTACAAAACGACAATTGCACCAAATTTGGAAGTATGGTACACAAGTTTCGGGAACAGCGCCTAAATCCAAGTTGAGAATACTGCAACGTGCCTAGACGAAGATACTTAGCACAATAATAAATGGACCATGGTATATACCAAACGCTGAGACTCAACGCGACTTAAACATCGACACAGTTGACGAGGCAAAACAAACTGGGGGTAGAAGGCACATAAGCAGACTTCCGACGCAAATCCGACGATGAAGAAGCTTCCCGCTGAAGAAAAGTTCAATGAGAAGGGACTTAAACGAAAAACACTATAATAACAAGAAATATATTTATGTACTTATCTAAATTGTCATAGCAAATATCTTAAAAATAAGTTACATATTCCTAAATGATCCTGAAGAACAATGGCCTTTACAATCACTTAACTATCCAAACATCTGTAAATCAAATGACATATTGTCGAAATAGGAAAGTGTAATATTTTTTGAAAGCAATGCAAAAACAAGATACTGGGTATGTGGTTACTGACCCACTCGTTTTCTTAACATCTAGGGCTGGTTCGTGGTACATCCCACGGCTGGTCGATGGCTTACCATCCTCACGCGAGTGTTCCTCAAAGAGCGACACTTCCGCCTTCGAGAGCGTCGCGAAGAGATGTTTGCCCAGTTTCTTCCTGGCCTTTTTGTTCTTGTTGGTGTTGGTATTATTTTTGTCTTTGTTTTTTTAGTATTTATTATTGTTCATCTTGCTCGTACGAAAAAGGCAAGGCAAGCTCGGCAGTCTTCAAATTTTTTGACGATCTCAAGGATCCGCCGCACCAGTGTCCCTTGCCGTGGTAAGGCCACAGTTAGTCCTCAATTCGGCGCGGTGTTGAGAACGCACCATTAAAATATAGTCGAATTTATCTCCTGGCTGCAAATCATTCAATGGACACGGTGACACATAACACCCTGGATTAGGAGGTGGCAGCTCTTTGTCATCGTTCTCAAGCGGTACCTGACATGAGGGTGAGTTATCGTTTGAACGACAATTCCTCGTGGTGTTTTGATCTTTTTTGGGATTGGATTATGCTCCAGCACCGTGTCAAGGTGCCTGCCGTAGCAGGAGTGGTGCTTCAAAAGATTCATTTCTACATCAGGTTCCTCATCTGCAGCGAGTTCGACTGGGTAATTTGCTCGGATGGTGAGAACATCTATTGATTCCGACAGCTCAGTTCTATCACCCGCAACATTTCCAGTGCTTGGCAAAAGCTCAGTATTCCGTGCTGTATACAAGTTATGGAAGAAATGATATTTAAAGTTATAAGTGAAATTAAATATTTTACCTAAGATGTATTACCGAAGCTTGTATTTGAATTCATATGGTGTCGTGTGATCCCTCAGACCTCCTTTGCTACGGATGGCTCCAAAGAAATACTCGAGTACATTTTGTTTTAGCCGGTGAGTTAAAATATATTCCACATTTGACTTTTTGCTAACAAAGTGCTATCTAGCGCTTTGTTTGTCATTAATATTCCTTTTTGAAACCATTATAACCCTTTCTTATTGGAACGGCATGAATTGGTTCATTTGTGCCAGTACTTTTACTTGGTTCGAAATAGCTGTTCCAAAAAGTTCCTTTAATTATGGAATAATTATTAAAAGGATGTATAATACCTTTCCAGGATAACCGAAAGTATTTTTATTTAAATTCGGGATATCAAACCAAACGTTAACAAGTGGTATAAATTCAGCTGTATCCATGGGCTTATATAGCTCAAACCTTACATAACACATGGACTGAAAAAGCGACCAGCCAGAAGTCACTGGGAGCCAAATTTGGCGAATACGGTGAAAGTGGGAGCAATTCGAAGTTCAATTCATGTAGTTTTCCTATTGTTTTGATTGAATTGTGACGCGGTGCGTTGTCTTGATGAAACAAAACAGTAAGCAAACGCGGCACCCACTTTGAACAGAGCTTTCTCATAGTCAAATGATCATTCAATATAAAGCCAACGCGTTCTCTTGATATCTTTACGGTGTCAGCTAATTCACGTAACTTCACTTTTCAATCATTCAAAACGCTTTTGAGGATTTTTTGATGTTACCACCTCATTTGGACGTGTGCTGTGTTGTGCATCATCGGTGTATCTGCGACTATGTTTGAAGTCAGCAAACCATCGTTTTATTGTTGTTTCTGATGGAGCGGAGTATTCATAACATTTTTTAAGTCATTGTCTGGCTAGAACGGTATTTTCCCCCATCAATGCAATGAATCTAGTGCCATCTTAATGTTAGGCCCGGGACTTTTCAGAACATGTGTTATATTAAAACAAAGTATCTGTGAACTTAAAACTTGTACTTTGTCACTTACTTTAGTTTTGTATTATTTGAATTCCCTTGCACATTGTTCGTAAATTTGCCACGGTGGATGATATGGAACAGAGTCCAGCAACAAGTGCTTCCTTCTACCGCAGGTTATAATATCTGAAGCACTGAAATGATTCCCTCATATCCTCTTAACAAGGCCTGCTCCACCAATATCCAGATTTTTATTTTTTTGTTTTTTATTTCTTAGCATTTAATTTAACTGTCACAATTATTTTGAATAACAATGAAATATGTAAACAAGGCACAAACGGTACAAACGTTTGAGAGAAGTAAGTTCGCCCCAGCGGAACTAATCAGCTGTTGTACTGATATTACCAGAGAATGCACATATTTATATTTATAGAGAAAGGAAAGAACGTAAATTCATATGAATTCATACGAATTTACGTTCTTTGGAGAAGGCTCAGGAACGAGCCCGACGTAAATGTCAAATGCTAACAAAACGCAGCTAAGAAATGTTTATTATGATATTTTTACACGACTGGGAAAAAGTTAACATACGAGAGTTAGCATAACGGATCGTAGTCTACAGAATTAAATATAGTGTTTGCATTGAAATATAAAATGCCATGATTTGGTGTTGGCAAAGCAAAATAACAACACGCTTGTATATTTTTCGCTCATACTTCTTTGCCGTCGCCATTTTGCATGCGCAAATGAATTATTTCTTGTGAGATGAATAAATTATTACTAGAGTAGAATGGGGTAAGATAGGTAATTTTTTTTTGGAGAGCTCTTGCTACGGTGTTTTTGCATTGATTTTGTAAAATAAGCAAGATTTTGAAAGGTTATTTATCTGCTAACATTTTGGTTATATTGACTTATGTTTGGCTAAATATTTTGGAAGCTGCATTCAATAAGACAAAGGTACTTTTTTCAATATTTTCTAAATCGGGGGGCACGATAGGTCACTATATGTGAGGGGAAAAGAACAATGTACAATACATGGCTTGGAAATTAACGTTTTAACATTTATTTATAGAGTATGAACACTGCACATGTTATAAAAGTTAGGAATTTTTCTTTAATTCATCACGCGAGCACGTAATGTTTCGAACGGAATTTTAAATTGTTTCGAGGCTGATCGAACACTACCGCCATCTCGGACTGCCGCGATTGCGTTTTTTACGTCCTCTTCACTTCGTTTTGGCGTTTTTCGCACATAATTACGCACCATTTTGCTGCAAAAACAATTAAAATTTATTTTATTCAATTAAAAGTAGTGACCTATAATGCCCCCAGACGGCTGACCTATAGTGCCCCCAAGCACATGTTTTATGTTAGTGTCGATATTTTTTTTTAAAACAAAAATATCAAAAAACTAACACATTATTCGTGTTCAGCATTATTTTCTACGTAAAATAAAACTCACCTGACAAATATTTACATACATTAAATGCACTGCGCCGTAGAATAAAAAAAATGCTATATCGGAGAAAAGCTCACAAAAAACTAAACGACGCCAGAACTAGGATAACTAATCAATGGTGACGGCCGAAATGATAGTCGCGAACGTTGTTCCCCACCACTATTCAATTCACATAAGACGAGTGACCTCTGCAAAAACAGTGCGACGAAAACCCCACCTACCTATTGTGTCCCCATACCTATCTTACCCCATTCTACTCTAAATATACATATATGTATGTATGTAAGTTTGAAAGTATGAATGTTAAATCTTAAGTATCTAATTAGCTTAATTGCATTGATATTAAGTGTATTACCAAAATTATCTCAAAATATCTAAATAAAAATTAACTTTCATATCTACATGCCAATGCATATACATCAGAGAACGTAAATTCATAGAGAAGGCGCAGTCCTGGCCCGTTCCTCATTTTGGGCTCTAACAAAACACGGGTAAGAAACTCAACCCAGAAATTACTTAACCACAAGTTAACAGTAGGAAATTAATTAATATGACTGCCGGAGCGAAATGAGAGTGATACGCAAGTGTGAAAAAAATGTAGTTTACATTATCTTACATTTGCTTGCGTACAGAATAGATTTGTTCATTTGATATGCCCATATGATTTGTATGCATGTTTACATATTAGATTTGTTCTTTTTGGTTTTTTATGACAATTGCGCGAAATTGTATTTATGCATGTTTATATACATTAGCATTATTCGCATACGACAGACAGACATATGTATATTGGGTATATGGAAAAGTTTTATTACACATTTTCTCGTTCATATATAATAATAAAAATCTTAAAACAACTGGTATTATTAACAACTTGTCGTCACTATATAAATTCGGTATGGATGATGATGATACTTTGGTTTTCTTTTAAATTCTTCAAGCATATCAAATTAATAATCTCCATAGAGAAATGATTCATTATGATGCACACAGGAAGATGGCATATGCAAATACAAATATGTGAATTTATATTCATATGCGCATATGTATATGCACATAGGGCTGAGCTTAGGCTACTGTGGGGGTCAGCAAGGTGGCGGATAGCTGAACGGCGTATAGATATGTAGGTTAGCTGCGAATACTTAATAAGCAGTCCCCGACCAAAAGCGGCAGAAATGGAGGGCATAGCTGAAAAGGCTATACTGCTCGGTGAAATCTCTGTGACGGGGCGAGTCGATACCGCCCAGAAATAAGTGTCGCCCAGAAATAAAATTATAAAGCGTCTGACTCAAATTGAGCGGCTTCTTAGGCAGCGTCTGCCTCTATGTGAGGAGCGGCTGAACGAGCACCTGTCAGTAAGTCTAAAATGATATGGGTAGGATCCCTGAATAATAAAACATGGATGGTAGTAAGAAAGATGCTAAAGTTACGGTGCAGGGTGTAAAAAACCCAGTGCCGGCGGTTTTGAGGAGTGAGCAAGCAGGCTCCCGGCCGTCGATATCCAACGACTGCAATGATACGATGGTGGTGCACTTGGCTAACGTATCAGATAATACTGCAAGGAAAATAGATAGCCCAGCTATAAATCCCTTCCAACGGGCATCAAAGCTGGCACGAACCCCAGAGAAGACATCACCTATGGTGCGTGATAAAAGATCAAGGTCATCTCCACTCGCCTTAAGCGAAAATATACCTGCAGAGACACCAGTCCAAGCCGAACGGGACTACCTTGCTAAACTAGGAGAGAGCATTTACAAACTCTCTGAATTGATGCGACATCCTCAGCGCTCGATAAATAATAGCATGCGGGACCTTCTTAGCACTATTACGAAGCTGCATGCATGTGCTAAAGTCGAAAACGCAGAGCTAAGGAAGAAAGCTAGCCAGAATCTGGTGAGGAGGAAAATGGTCGAAGCAACACCAAAGAGGCCACGTGAGGATAACTCTACACGGCGAAAGACGCCCCCAAAAAGGAGCACAATATCGCAAGAACTGGCCAAAAAAGCTGACGTTATTACGCCCTGGGAAAAAGATAAGAACCCAGCTAAAACTGCGAGAGTGGAAGCTCCAAGAGACGAGAACTGGGTGAAAGTCAAGTACAAGACGCGAAAGAGCAAAAACAAAAGCAAGAAAAAGATGAATCCCACTCCCAGACCAGATGCCATAGTTATCACAAAAACTGGCAACATGTCATATAGCGAATCAGAAAGGCAGCCAGAGGTGAGATACTGCAACTTATAAGAGCACAGACAGGGCGTGCCCGAGAACACAAACAAGGCATTGCTAAGTTACTGGGAGATCAGGCGGAAATAAAAGCGCCAACACATGAGCAGTCACTTGAAATACGGGACCTAGATGAAATAACCACGAAGGATGATATAGTCGATGCCATCCGCTCACAAATCAAGGAACTCAGTAACTTCAGCGAAGGCTCAATTAAAAATTTAAGACCGGCATATGCAGGTACCCAAACAGCCGCTATACGCCTTCCAGCGCTAGAAGCAGGGTACTTACTGAACGCAGAAAAAATCAAGGTTGGATGGGTTGTATGCAGAATTCGTGAAAAACTGAACCTTACGAAGTGTTATAGATGCCTAGAATATGGACATACTGCAACTAAATGTACAAATCCTGAAGACAGGAGTGAGTGCTGGAACCTTTTTGTATTGTGTGCAATAAAGCCGGAAGGTCAAACTTCAAGCACCAAAAGGGTAGCAAAAACTGCCCAATTTACCAGACAGCATGTAAAACAAAAAGAGAATGAGAGTGATCCAAATAAATTTCAATCACTGCAGGGAAGCTCAAGATCTTCTAACGCAAACATTGTACGAACAGCACGCAGACGTGACGGTAATATGTGAACAATACAACAAGCCAGACGCTGGAATGTGGGTTTCGGATGCAACAAGGAAGGCAGCCATATGGGTCCTAGGAGATAAGACGATCCAAGAGGGGCAACTTGCAGACAAAACCAGCTATACTAGAGCAAAAATTTCTGGTGTACATATATATAGCTGTTATATACCGCCGAGCCTACCTCAAGCAGCATGTGAAAAGATTCGTGACGAACTGGTCAGAGAAGCCCTGACAACAACGCGAAACTTAATAGCTGGATACTTCAATGCATGGGCCTTAGAATGGGGAAGTAAGTGTACAAACCAACGAGGGAAAGCACTGTTCAAAGCCTTCTCCTTACTTGACGTTGTGTTATTAAATACTGGAAGAAAGAACACTTTCGAGAAGAATGGTCGTGGATCCGTTATTGACATAGCTTTTATAAGCAGATCTCTAGCTTTAAGGACGAAATGGCAGATTTGCGACATTTATATCCACAGCGACCACTTGGCCATAATGATCGAAATAATGCAGCCGAAACAAAGAAAAGGAAAGAACAAGCCTGCTAAAAGAGCCCAGACAAAAGGGTGGAAGATCGAAACTATGGACGAAGAGATTTTTAAGCTTATGCTAAACGCTCATCCAACTAACATAAACGACGCGAACGAGCAAGCCCAACTACTGGTAACACGCCTGACCAAAGCCTGTGATGCTGCAATGATCAGGAAAAAACACACTCACATACGGTAACCGGCATACTGGTGGAACAGCGATGTAGCGGAACTCAGAGGCGCTTGCCACAAAGCTAGACGTCAATACCAAAGAAGCAGAGGAACAGGTGAAAAAGAAAGGCTGCGGGAAATCTTCAAAATGAAACGCAAGGGCCTCAAAAATGCGATTAAAAAAAGCAAGGCTTCCTGCTTCAAAGAACTTTGTGCCAAAGCTGATGAAAATCTGTGGGGAGGAGCGTATAAGTTGATGATGTCTAAGATTAGTGGTTGCAAAGGAAAAGCGCCGACTTGTCCTGTTATCTTAAAAATGGTTGTGGAAACCCTTTTTCCAGGACAAGAAGATGAGCAAAAATACCGACTACCAGCAGACGCATCTTTTATTACAGATATACCTACTGTTACGGAAACAGAGGTAAATACAGCCTTGGGTCGTTTTGGAAACACTAAAGCTCCAGGACTAGATGGAATACCTAACGAAGCTCTTAAACTCGCACTGAAAGAAGATGCAAAACTCTTCACGGAGACATATCAAAAGTGTTTTCGAGATGGTGTCTTCCCAAAAATTTGGAAACAGCAATGACTTGTCCTTTTGCCGAAACCTAATAAGACGCCGGGTCAACCAAGCTCGTATCGACCCCCCTGTATGATTGATACAATGGGCAAAATTCTAGAACGGCTTATTGCTGATCGTTTGGAGCAGCACCTTATTGAAAAAGAAGGCTTGTCCGACAGCCAATATGGTTTCCGCAGGGGGCGCTCGACAATTGATGCAATAAAAAAGCTTACATCAATAGCGGAAAATGCCATTGAAGGAACCAGATGGATGCATGGTACCAAGGAGTATTGCGCCGTCACAACATTAGACGTAAAAAATGCTTTTAACTCTGCATACTAGTCCCACATTATGCAAGCTTTAGGGAACCTGGACACGCCACCATTTCTATTGCGTTTGATAAAAAGCTACCTGTCAGATAGAATACTACTCTATGACACAGACGAAGGAGTTAAGCAATATAGAGTAACTGGGGGAGTACCGCAAGGCTCTGTGCTGGGCCCTCTGTTGTGGAATGTGCTCTACGATGGAATCCTCCCCATCCCTATACCAAAAGCAGCCCAATTAATCGGATACGCGGATGATATTGCGTTGGCGATAGTTGCAAAAGAGCTTCATCAAATCAAGACTTTATGTAGTGCGACAGTTCACAAACTAAAAAACTGGCTTACATCGTCAAACCTACAGCTTGCGGGCCAAAAAACTGAAGCAGTTTTGATTACAAGCAGGAAAAAATTGAGAACATCACACTAAGCATAGACGGGCATAACATCAACACCCAACCGTACCTGAAATACTTGGGAGTCATGATTGATGCACGCTTAAACTTCAAAGTGCACATTGAAAAAGCTTGTACGAAAGCAGCACGGGTAAACACGGCGCTATCTCGAATAATGGCTAACATAGGCGGGCCAAGCCAGAACAGAAGGATACTACTGGCAAAAGTTACCCAATCCATTGTAATGTATGCTGCACCGGTATGGGGACAAGCGCTAAAATACGAAACATACGGCAAGAGTACAAAATCTCTGTTTCGACTGAGCGCTATTAGAGTCGTAAGCGCTTTTCGCACTGAATCCAATGAACCTATTGGGGTAATCTCTGGCATAATGCCCTCAGATATAATGGCTCTGGAAAGTAAGAGAATATATGACAAAAGCCGAAGCCTTGGCAGGTCGTTAATAGCTGAGGAGCGCAAAGAAATCAGATACGAGAGTCTATCTAAATGGCAAAGACGCTGGGATATAACAACCAAAGGGAGATGGACACACCGACTCATTAGTAAAGTGCAGGCATGGGTAACGCATGTATGACGCAATTCCTGACAGGACATGGTTGTTTTAGAGAGTACCTCCAAAAATATGGCCATGATGATGGAGCTATATGCTCATTTTGTGCCAAGGCTAATGAAAATGCGGAGCATATTTTCTTTCACTGCCAAAGATATAGTAAAGAACTAGAGTTGTTGGAGAACCAAGTAGCAGAAAGAATAACACCGGACAATGTTGTTCCACATATGCTACAATCTAAAGAAGTATGGGATGGTATCAAAAATTTGTCAGCGTTCGTACTCAATGATTTGAGACAAATGGAGAGAAGGCGAAAAAGCGAAAGCATAACAATAGCTGAAATTCCATAGTAGTAGATGTAGTACCTTTTCTTGTAGTAGTAGATGTAGTAACTTTTCCTGTAGTAGTAGATTTCGTAACTTATGGTTGTGCTGTAGGACCACTTCCTAGATAAATTTATTTGGATGCAGGTAAACTGACGATACCAGACATAGAAACTTACATTTCTGTGGTATGGAGAGAGACATGGTGGATGGGGGAGTACTGTTATGACAGGGGTGGCTCTCTCATCAGATGACCTAAACAATGGGTGGTAACAAGCAGATGCTACTTTCGACGTATTACATCAGGACAATAACGGACATTGAGCTTAGTGCTCAAACCGCCTCCCGACGAATACTTAACGGTTGTACCGGGGGGACGGTACTTTGACGGTAGGAGGTTTAGTTCGGGTTAAAGTCCCACACTGACGGGGTTAGGCTTTCGATGCTTCCTCCTCGTAAAAAAAAAAAACAAATGTATATGTATATACAGTGTGTATGTGTGTAGGTGCACTTGTCACAACAAAAAAAAATATTACGATTCACTAAAACTTCTCAAGAAATCCAGCGCACATTCATAGGCACAGCATTGTATATACAGTAACCTTCAAATACTCTGATTTCAGAGTAAGTTTTGCAGATTATGCATATATTTTGTGCACTTTTTATCAATTGAAGAACTACATATGTACGTAAAGTAATATACTAATTAACTATTTGCCTACTATCAGACAGCATAAAATAATTGTTTCGAAATTTTTGTCCTAGTATTGAAATGTCCGACACAGAATTTTTTTATAAGCTACTTATGTAGTTTTCTGCAAGTTACTGTATGCTCATGCGCGCACTTGACGCACAGCAGCTGCGGTTGTCGAGCATTTTTAAAGACATATTTACATACATACATATATTGATGCATACATATGTACGGAGCCGCGGGCACTTTACTGGTCAAAAATTCAAGATTTACCAAATATTGGCAAATAATTCTACGCGAAATATTCCAATATTGACTATTTTCGAATGGTCTAGAAAATTGGCATATGGGCGGCTCGTTTTATGAATGGAAGTACGTTGCTCGTAGAAATATGAACTCGAACCTATCAATGAATTTGTTTTTGTTGTGCTTTTTAATATTTGAAACTGTTCAGCCGCTACGGCTGCGCCTATGAATTCATTTTGTTCTTGTAGTCGCCAGGCTTTGAATTTTAGTTTTAGAAACATAGGCATGTAGAGGCATATAGTGAGTGTGTGCGGTTATATGTACATACATGTGTATATACGAATATGCATTGCTTTGCTTACAATACAAACATCTACGTACATACATTGTCCCAATATATGTATTCATATAAGCATACATACATATGTATGTATATGTGAACGCATATGGCTTAGATGAGATTTTTGCTATTTTTTTGAGAATAATTTACTTAAAAGTTGGACATTTACGAAATGGGACGCTATACGCTTGAACAAAATTGGGAAATATTGAAAACCTATTTCCAAAGTGGTGAGTCTTCTTCTTCTTTTCTGATGAAGTTCATTTTCACATCGGTGGCTACGTCAATAAGCAAAATTGTCGGATTTGGGGCTCAGAAAATCCACACGTTGCTGTAGAGAAGCAAATGCATTCACAACGAGAAAATGAGCGAAGAGGATGACATGGAGGACATTTGGTTTCAACAGGATGGTGCAACTTGTCACACTGCCAAAGTTACACTCGAACTTTTGGCTACCGTTTTTGAAAACCGAATAATCAGCCGAAATTCCGATATCAATTGGCCGCCTCGGAGCTGTGATTTAAACCCGTTGGACTATTTTTTGTGGGGAGCCGTTAAGGACAAATGCCATTCATGAAATTGGAGCCCAAACAATCCAAAATGTGCTTAAAAATTGGGTTGATAGAATGGCCTACTGTAAAGCCAGTCGTGGCAGTCATTTGAACGATATTATTTTTCATTCATAAATTACAAAGTTCAATCTTCAATATAAGAAAAAAGTTTGAAAAAATATTGATTAGTTTTTTTTTATAACCGATTCAAAAAGCAAATTTTACATGGCCCACCCTATATGTTAGAAATATGCTTGCATATGTCTGTCTATTTGCTCTTGAATTTTTTATTTGTAGATATGCATATGAGCTGTGTTATGAGGCAGGTCAAGATTTTTTTCTGCCCACATACAGTTAGTAGCAGAAGTAAGTAAACACCGGACAGGTTTTCAATTTTCCCCTAATCGTTTCCTTCAAACAACCTAAGTTATATTATAACAAAATTGTATTTTATTTACATTAACGAAATACAAAAGTCATATTTGATCCAAATAATGACAACATTTTAAAAAGGAACAAAATTATAGTTTTTTATATTAAACTTTATAAAAATGCATGTCTCAAAAGTAAGTATAAAGTTCATCATATTATTAATTTGTGAAATCAAAAACATAATTGAAATCAAATCCTAGTATTTGGTAGGATTACCATTAGACTTTACATCGTTAAATATTCGATTGGGTTGGTATCCGGGGACTGTGAGGGGCTTTTCAACTGTTTTCGCACATTATATAACAGCCACTCTCGTACAATGTTGGATGTGTGCTTGGGGTCATTATCTTGCTGGAAGGTAAACGTTGCTCCAAGGCCCAATTTCGTAGCGCTTTCGTTTAAATTATTTTTCAAAATATTTAAATAACCATATCGATCCATAATATTTTCGATAAATAACAAGTTTCCAACCCCGTTCGCAGCTATACATCCCCAAACCATCACAGAGCCTCCTCCATGCTTCACAGTGCCGGTCATATTCTTTGGATCCAATTCCGCGTTAACTTTTCTGCAAACTTTTTCACGGCCATCAGATCCACATGGCCAATAGTTTGGGTGCTAACATGCGTAAAAGCATGCACAAATTTTACCAATCTACCAGCAAAACATTCATACTATAATAACCCTTTCTGTTATAATAAATATAAGTGTTTATTATTTCTAGGGCCTATAATTCTAACGTGTGTGCCATCTATGCAGCCAATAATGCCTGGGATATTAAATTGTTGATGAAAATCCAAAGCAATTTCACGCATTTCGTCTTTAGTAGGCCATTTTATCCACTGATTGCAAAGGCACTCCTCAAAAACATTCAATACTTCAGACAAGACGTGGGTAAAACTTGACTGCGATAAGCCAACATCCATTTGCCTCCCTACTCCTTTTTGGTATGCTCCTTCACCAAAAAATCTTAGAGCAGATGAAAGCTTTACGACTGTGTCTATTGCAAAACGTTTACGTGCCACTGGCAGACCACTGTGCAATACATCCAACAAATATTTGAACGCCGGCTTATTTATCCTATACAATTGGTGAAAGCTATGTATAAATAGTTAAAACGCGATTATTTATTTGGTTTACGAGTATAATTATGTGCATGTTTACCTTGCATTGGGTAATTCAAGGGGATTACACTTGTCGCGTAATATCCTCCTGGACACTCGTTCAGTCAATTGCTGACTGGTATTAGTTTCTTCTTCAATTAAACAAAGGCGCAAGTAAGCACTAATCATTACAATTTTAATATTTAACGCAAAAATAAAAATGTTTGACTACACAACAACAATTTTTTCTGCAAAAATTTGTAAACAAAACATGAGTGATGTTCAGAATAGCATATTCGAAATTCGAATATAAGGATTGATTCACATGAAATTAACGATACGTTCATGGGATTGATTTATTCACATGAAGTTTACAATAAGGCTGAATAATAAAAATAGCATAAAATGCATATATTGCGGGGAAAATCACAAAGCAAACTACCGCGGATATGCGATACATGAATCACTACAAGTCCACAGATATCCGGCACTACGCAAAAAGAGTATACAAAATGAAAAAGAACAAATGGATAATGAGACAATCGAAACAAACGCAAATACAACACGAGTGGTGCCAGGCATACCATACGCACAGGCAACAACAATCAACACAATACCAAAAGAACAGAATCAAACAAAAAATAACATCGAACATGTTCCAAAAAATAACGACGATATGATCGAACTAAAAGAAATGATGAGACAATTAATAACCCAAATGACAAGTATGATGAACATATAATATTAACACTGCTCGTTACCAAACTAGATGAACGAAAGGAATAAAATTAATTTAGCTACATGGAATGCGAATGGACTTGCTCGCCACGTTCTGGAACTTAAATCATTCTTAATAATATAAATAAATCAATCGATATAATGTTGATCTCTGAAACTCATGCAACTAACAAAACTTTTGTTAACATACCGAACTACGAGGGGTGCCTTTTATATGTCGGGATTAGAGAAAAAAAACAAATTTTAATCATCGAAAATCACTTTATTGTTTTTCAAAATATTCTCCATGAAGATCTATACACTTTTGCATGCGTTTGAAAAAATTGTCGAAGCACTTTTGCCACTCTGAATGAGGTACCTCCAAAACATGCATTGTGAATGCCGCAACCGCTTCTTTAGGTGTCGAAAAACGGTGACCTCTCAGTTTGTTTTTTACGTACGGGAATAAAAAGAAGTCATTCTGTGCCAAGTCAGGACTATACGGCGGATGACCCATTAATTCGATGTTTTGGGTGCTCAAAAATGCAGTTGTTTGAGCCGATGTGTGAGAGCTCGCATTGTCCTGGTGAAGAGTGATCCGTCTTTGGCGATTGGTTTTCCTAATTTCTTGGAAGACAACTGGCAAACAAATGGTTGTGTACCACTCAGAATTTACTGTTCTGCGTTGTTCTAGTGATACGGTTGCGACATGTCCAGTTTTTCCGAAAAAACAGGCGACCATTTGCTTGGAAGTGCTTCGTGCGCGAACAACTTTTGTTGGATTTGGCTCATCTTGAAACACCCATACAGTCGACTGCTGTTTACTTTCGGGCTCATACGCGTAAATCCATGATTCATCACCTGTCACGATGTCATAGACGTGTTTCGAAGTCCCGCGATCGTATTTTTTGAGCATTTCCTTCGACCAATCGACACGAGTCTTTTTTTGAGCGATTGACAAATTGTGTGGGATCCAACGCGAACAAATTTTTTTGACAGTCAAATGTTTATGCAATATTGAATGTATGCTGGTCCCACTAGTGCCTAAGATTGTCTCAATCTAACGTCACGTGGCGATCTTGCAGTATCAGTTCGCGCACTGCATCAATGGTTTTCGGAACAACAACTGATTTTGGACGACCTTCACGAAATTCGTCTTCGAGTGAACTACGACCACGATTGAATTCACCATACCATCGATAAACACTGGTCCTTGATGGAGCTTCATCGCCAAAAAATGAATTAAGTTCATCCATGCAATGTTGCTGAGTTAATCCACGTCGAAAGTTGTAAAAAATAGTCGCACGAAAATGTTCACAATTTAATTCCATTTTTGGACCGAGATGAATCTTTTAAGTTACTGTAAACAACACAAATAGCGCTGGTATTTCAAAATGTTCTGAGTACGTAAAAGCCAAAAAATGTCAAACTTTGCGATACAGCTGTCAGTTGTCAGATTGCCATACCAGGGTTGCCAAATCCTGACATATAAAAGGCACCCCTCATATAATATAAAATACAAAACTGAACACGACAACAAATCACACGGTGGGACAGCAATTATTATCAAAAGAAATATTATATACATTGAACTGGAGGTATACAGAGAAAAAACATCCAAGCCACCACAATAGCCATAGAAACACAAAAGGGCAAATAGCAATATCAGCAGTCTACTGTCCCCCAAATAAAGCAACACAAAATAACAATACCTGCATTATCTAAAATCGCTAGGGAATCGATTCTTATCCGGAGGAGACTACAATGCTAAAAACATTCTTTGGGGGTCAAGGTTAACAAATAAAAAAGGGAGGCAATTAATTGAAGCCATTAGAAAAAATAATAGTCGGTTTATTAGCACAGGTGAGCCAACCTACTGGGCAACAGATACGAAAAAACAACCGGACTTAATTGACTTCGGAATAATTAAAAATATCTCATATGAAAGTCTGACAATAAAGTCATGTTTAAAGCTATCCTCAGACCATCCACCATTATGACCTTACTTGGACCTATTGAAATAAAACAATCCCTGGGCCTTTATAGTTCTAGAACGAATTGGACTAATGCTTGCCAAATACTAGAGCAAAAACTCAAAACAAATATATCACTGAAAACTCAAGATGAAATTGACTCCGCTATTGTATATTTCAATGATAGCGTAATACAAGCAGTTGTTTCCTCTACACCAAAACCGAAAATGACACAGAAAGAAAATATCCCAACCTACATTAAACAGAAAATCGGCGAAAAAAGAAAACTCCGCAAAAAATGGCAAACCACCAGACATCCAGCAGATAAAACCAAACTTAATAAAGCGACAATTGAGCTAAAAGCATTACTTCTAAAACACAAGCAGAGTAAACTTCGAAATTATATGGCAAACCTGGGAACAGCAGCATCTACAAATTACTCCTTATGGAAAGCAACAAAACACATTAATGGCGCTGTAATACATAAACCTCCAATCAAAAAAGAAGCCGGCACATGGGCAAAAACAAGCAAAGAAAAAGCCGACACCCTAGCCAGACACTTGTCTAAACACATTTAAAAGCGAAATGGATAATCAAAACATTAACATTAAATCTGATAACATAATAAACGTTCCGCAAATCAAAACAAGAAAGATCACCATAAGCGAAATTAAAAATCAAATAAGACAGCTAAACGATAAAACAGCTCCAGGATATGATCTAATAAATGGAAAAATTTTAAAAGAGTTACCTGAAATAGCATTGCAATTCATAAGAAATATATTTAATTGCATGTTAGAGACTAAATACTTCTCACGACTATGGAAAATTGCTCAAATTACCGCCATACCCAAACCAGGAAAAGATGCCACCAAAACTACCTCATATCGACTCATCAACCTATTGCCAATTCTTTCAAAAGTGTTTGATAAAATATTGTCCGACCGACTGGAACCAATTTTCACAGCAAAAAAAGTGATACCAAGCTATCAATTCGGATTTAGACGGCAATACTCAACAGTCCAACAAATCCACAGGGTTGCTAACAAAATACTTAACGATATGAATGACAAAAAATATTGTATAGCTGTATACCTGGACATTGCAAAAGCCTTTGATAAAATTTGGCATAAAGGACTTTTGCATAAGCTCAAACGAATATTTCCACAAAACTACTTTGAACTTATGAAGGGCTACATAACTGATCGAAAATTTTATATAAGATATGAAGACAAATATTCCGATATTCTATCAATGACAGCTGGAGTACCGCAAGGCAGTGTATTAGGTCCTCTTTTATATCTTATATAAGTTAACACACAATATATTTTGCCTACCGTACAATCGTACAATCACCTTTTTACAATTAACTCACTCAGCAGTAGCGGAAGCGTTTACTGTTTCGCAATATCGTTGTCAATTCTTTTTGCAATAAAATTCTTACTAATTCAAACTTGGGAAAATAAATAATGCTTACGTAGCAAACTCACTCAGCGGTAGCGCAAACCCTTAAGCGGAAGCGTTTACTGTTTCACAATATCGTTGTCAATTCTTTTTGCAATAAAATTCTTACTAATTCAAACTTGGGAAAATAAATAATGCTTACGTAGCGTCTGGCTTGAGCAACGTCTTCCGGTAGAATTAAGTTATTCGTAGGTGTAGAGTTAAGTAAAATTTGTAAAGAATTTGAGTTTAATTCGGACAGTTAATAAAGGCGCACGCACCGCACTTAGTAAATTACCGTGTTTTTATTTTTTATTAAGGTTTTCCGCGCAAGGAAACCTAACTGGCGCCCGAGCAAAGTATTTTGCTAACTCGAAGTTAGCAAAACCGCGAGTGCGAGGAAAGAGGTCCCTGAGTAGTTTTTTCTTTTAATAAAAAAAGAAAAAAACCAAAAAGGACGCGTTTGAACACAAGCCGCCTTGTCCGCGAACAAAAATTTTTTAACAACGGTACTAGTGTGTTCAGTGCGTGCGAGGGGAAAGCTGGAATTACTCTAACAACCAACCGAAAAAAAGATTTAGGCGAATCAAAGTCAAGGCGCGACGCCATTGAAAAAGCTAAACAACATATACTTTGAACAAAAGCAACCGGCGGAACGTGGAAATCAACGTAGCAGAAACAACCAACTGAGTAGTGCGCCATCTAATGCAGCATTATCATCAAATTATCAAAACCAACGGAATATAAAAACCAACTGAGTGCATCATCTAAGGCAGCATTATGAAATTTATAGCCGAAATTCTAACGTAAGTCATAACGAATTAAATAAAGAAATATTGTGGAAAAATAAATCATTGAATAGTAAAAGAAAAATTTTAAATCCTGAAACGAAAGAAAGGATAAAATTAGGAGATAAGACATACTGATATTGTTTAGAAATTTTTTTTTAATTGAAATAGAAACAAAAAGCCGAAACAAAGCTTCAAAGAAATTTATTATAAAAACAGAAATTTAACCGAAAAATAAATTGGTGAATATTGAAAAGCAAATTTTGTAAATTTTAAAACGAAGAAAGGGTGAAAGTAAGAATCGCAGACTTTAATTTATTATTAAAAAGGAAAAAACATTTATTATCAAAACTAAAGCTGAAGTAAAGCTTCACGGGAATTTATTACTCGAAAAATGTCAAACCCAAGCAATCTGGTATGACCAGCTAGGCTAAGCACAAATAACACAGCCAATCCAAATCCTCAGGACCCATCCGACTCCAACAATCCTCCAACCCAAAGGCAAATAAATTTTTCAGATCTAAGAGAACTAGTTTCACAGATAACCTTAGAAGTCCTTAGCAGTCAAGCACCAACAATTGTGCAGGCCGCACTCAATCCCAACGCGAATTTTGTTAACATGGTAGACCAAACAATAGAAACACAACATCTAGATAGTTTAGGCGATCTCGACAGAATTCCCGACGTTGTTAAATGCTTAAGGGAATTTTCAGGCAGACCAGGGGAGTTTAACTCTTGGAGGAAAAGCGTGGAAAGAATACTCTGAATTTATGAGCCCTAACGCGGAACAGCAAAGTACTATGGAATCCTAAACATAATTAGGAACAAAATCGTAGGAAACGCTGATATCGCGTTAGAGTCCTACAATACGCCGTTGGACTGGACAGCCATCGCCAAATGCCTTACACTGCATTACGCAGATAAGATCGATGTGTCAACATTGGAATATCAGATGACAGGACTCGTTCAAGGCAACTCTGCAGTACAACAATTCTATCAGGCAGTGTACTCTCATTTATCCCTTATCCTCAACAAATTAGGTAGTCTGGACACAGGAAAAGAAGCCTTAAGCTTACTTACTGAGACTTATCGAGGAAAGGCCCTTGATACGTTTATCAGAGGTCTCAACGGAGATTCACCGAGACTGCTAGGTATGAGAGAGCCTGCGGACCTTCCGCAAGCTCTACATTTGTGTCTCAAACTAAAGAATCAGAAATTTCGAACTCATTATGCTCAAAATCAAAACGACTTACCACTAAGGAAGCAATCTTACTATTCACCACCACCTTTGCCACAGAGAGGCCCCAATAATCAAAGACAAAGACAGACTTTTTACCCCCAATTAGCTCTCGTACCTAGATTCCAAAATAACCCAAGATTTTTTAATTACGAGCAAGTACCAACAAATAGCAACCAGCCAAGACAACCCCCACCTAGACCCATAGCACCCAAACCACTACCACCGCCAGAGCCGATGGATATCGACCGAAGCATTCGCTCCCAACAAATAAATTACGCGAACAGACCTCAGACAAATCAATTCCTGGGGAAAAGACCACCCCAACCATCCTCTCAAAGGAATATCCAGCCTAACAAAACCCTACGCGTATTTCACATTGACGCAGGCAGCGAAGACACTTACGAAGGAAATGACGATTACGACCAGACATTGACAGAATACGTCGATTCCATAGAATCGGAAAACAGGGACGAAGAATTGGTATTAAGCGACGTACATTTCTTAGAATAACCAGCTCTTCGCTACCATACTTCGAATGTAGAACGAAGAGCGGAGAAGTGCTAAAATTTTTGGTGGACACAGGCTCCAGTAAAAACTATGTCCAACCGAGGTTAGTAAAACAAGAAATACCTAACGACACCCCATTCTTCGCAAAATCAGTTGCAGGAGACATAAAAATTCAATCGCATACTTATGTTAACTTATTCAATTTAGACGACAATCTCAAATTTTACGTCATGCCTACCCTAAAATCTTTCCATGCAATATTGGGAAACGACAGCTTGAGAGACCTGAATGCAGTCGTTTTTACTGACAAACACCTCATGGTTATCCGCGACAGAATCAAAATTCAACTTAAGCAACTTAGTAGCCAAAGTATAAACTCTATCGGACTACAAGACGAGCTCTTGACTGATTACCAAATGGAAACTGTAGACACTTTAGTAAAGCAATTTCCGAATCTCTTTTCGGAACCCGACGAAAAACTAACTTACACGACAAAAGTCACTGGAGAAATACGAACTACTACAGACACTCCTGTTTACAGTAAATTTTTCCCATATCCAGCTTCGCTTAAAAGTGGGGTGAAAAACAAATCAGTAAACTTCTAAGTGATGGAATAATATGGCCATCACGATCGCCGTATAATTCCCCAATTTGGATTGTGAATAAGAAACCAGATTCACAAGGGAATAAGCTGTATAGAATGGTGATCGACTATAGAAAGCTAAATTCACTGACAATACCAGACAGATATCCTATCCCAGAGATAGCAGACGTCCTGTCTCAGCTAGGCAATAGCAAGGTATTCTCTGTGCTCGACCTCAAAAGTGGATTCCATCAAATTCCACTTAGAGCCTCGGACGTAGAGAAAACCGCATTTTCCATAAACAATGGAAAATACGAGTTTACCCGTCTGCCATTTGGCTTAAAGAACGCACCCGCGGTATTCCAGCGTGCGTTAGACGACATCCTTCATGATTTTATTGTAAAGGTATGTTACGTCTTTATA
Source organism: Anastrepha ludens (assembly GCF_028408465.1). Classification (NCBI taxonomy): domain Eukaryota; kingdom Metazoa; phylum Arthropoda; class Insecta; order Diptera; family Tephritidae; genus Anastrepha; species Anastrepha ludens. Next base: position 20,628,384 of record NC_071503.1, read on the forward strand.
GACGACATCATCATTTACAGTAAGTCAGAAGAAGAGCATGTACGTCACATCGAAAGTATTTTCAAAACATTGGAAAACGCCAATATGAAGGTACAACTCGACAAGTGCCATTTCTTCAAACAGGAAGTGGAATTTTTGGGGTTTGTAATATCACAAACCGGCATAAAAACTAATCCAAAGAAAGTCGAGGCGATAGTTAATTTTCCTGTACTAAAAACTTTGAAAAACTTTAGATCGTTCCTTGGCCTCTCCGGCTACTATCGTCGGTTCATAAGAGACTACGCTAAATTGGCCAAACATTTAACAACAATGCTAAGAGGCGAAGAAGGCCATGTGTCAAAACGTCAATCCTCTAAAATTGCGATAAACCTCGATAGCGCAGCAAACGAGGCTTTTAACAAAATAAAAAACTCCCTAGTCTCAAAAGACATTTTACTATCCTACCCAGACTACGACAAAGAATTCGAACTCACCACGGACGCATCGGATTTCGCGCTTGGAGCTGTCCTTTCCCAAAAGGATAACCTTTATTTCTCGGACATTGAGTAAATCAGAGGAACATTACGCGGCAAATGAGAAGGAGATGCTCGCCAGCATCTGGGCCCTAAACTCTCTTCGAAATTACTTGTATGGCTCCGCCAAAGTAAAGATCTATACAGACCAACAACCGCTTACTTATGCGCTCAGCCATAAGAACAATAACAGCAAAATGAAGCGCTGGAAGGCTATACTCGAGGAGTATAACTATGAGCTTCATTACAAGCCAGGAAAAAGTATTTTGTGGCTGACGCCCTGTCAAGAATTCCATTAGAATCGGGAGTCCATACTATGTCAGAAATGACTAAAAGTGACAGCAGTTCAGGACAAAACCTTATCTGCAGCGTCGAAACCCCATTGAACGTCTTCAAGAACCAAATAATTCTAAACATAGATCCAACATCGGCATATGAATTCCAAATCGTTTTCCCTACAATTCACCGGCATACTATTACAGAAAATGAGTTCACCTCCAAGAACCTCGTTTCACTTTTAAAAAAATATTTAAATCCGTCGGTGATAAACGGCATCAAAGCTCCAGAGTCCCTGATGGGAAAGATTCAAGAGATTTCCCCAGATAATTTCGCAAAGTATAAAGTTAGGTTTACACAATTATTAGTAGAAGATATTAAAAATGAAAAGCAGCAGGAGGGAATTATTATAGAAACACACACAAGAGCGCATCGCAACGCTAAGGAAAACAAAGTCCAAATTCTGGAAAAGTATTATTTTCCCAGCATGAATAATAAAATTAATAGAATCGTAAAACAATGCTCAATCTGCAAACTTAACAAGTACGACCGGCAACCAATAAGACCAGAACTGAGAAAAACCCCCATACCTCCCTGTCCGTGTCAAATACTTCACATAGATATCTATAGAACTGAAAACAAACTGGTATTAACGGCAATCGATAAGTTCTCGAAATATGCCCAAGGACGAATTATAAGCTCTAGAGCCATAGAAGACATTAAAGAACCCCTTCGAGAAATCCTCTTCCTATTCGGAGTACCGGAAATGATAATATTCGATAATGAAAAATCCTTTAATTCCGCAGCAATCAAATTCATGCTAAAAGATCAATTAGGTATAAAAATATTCACATCGCCGCCATATACGAGCTCTGTGAATGGCCAGGTGGAACGGTTCCATTCCACTCTTACAGAGATCATGCGCTGTCTCAAAGCTGAAGGCACTTACAAAATATTTTCTGAACTCTTAGAAAGAGCGTTATATGAATACAACTTTACAATTCATAGCACAACAAGAAAGAAGCCTTTAGACTTATTTTTCGGACGAAAAATTAATACTGATCCGAAAACACTCGAGAAAGTACGACAGACTAACGTACAGAGACTCATAGACAAACAAAATAATGACGTAGATAACCACAATAAAAATCGCCAACCATCTCGAAAATATAACCAAGGAGATATCATATATGTTAGAATAAATAAACGTTTAGGAACGAAGCTTACCCCGAAATTTAAAAAAGAAATTGTGAAAGAGGACAAGTCACAGAAACAGGAAAAATTGTTCACAAGAGCAATATCAGAAGCTAAAATATCCATTAATCTTTTATAGATCACTCTTCGTCACCAGCATATTGACAAACGAACTGCAAATAACAAACTATACTCTATCGCACCTGGTCACAATTAACAATGGACAAGCAAAAATACAAGACGGGACATTTAAAATAATTCATGTTACAAGACTTGACCAATACGCATCATTCCTGAACAACATACGAACTTTCATGGAGGAAAACATTCCAAAAAGCAATTCCTTTTTCCCACTATTAAACCTTGAATTATCCCAAATTACCAATATCCTCAACTCAATAGAACCAATCCATAAATTCCGGAACAAAAGATCCATTAATATGCTTGGTACGGCCTGGAAGTATATTGCTGGGACACCGGACCATGATGATTTCGAAATGGTCAAAGACATTATAGATAAAAATAACATAAATAACAATAAGCATGTTTTGATAAATCAAACAAGCAATCAAGCAGCACTACTCTACTGTATGTTGTTAAAATCACGCTCACAAGCAGGGAGAATTATGTTAATATTATTTTGAAACCCGTAAAGAAGGAAAATAAAATAATTAAATTGAAATACGATGAAATTTTAAGAAACGAGGAAAACATATTTGGATTACTTGAGAATTGTAATCAAATTAATAGAATTAAATTATGTAAGAAAAGTCAATTGACTGACATTTCCAATGAACTTTGCATCCCCGCGCTCCTTAATGGTTTAAGCTCATCATGTTCAATTTCTGATGGGTACCATATTTCAAAAATAGACAAAATTTCAACTGGCATAATACTTTTAAACGACTTTAACGGCACGGTCAATAATAACACGCTTAATGGCACATTCTTACTAAAATTTTCGAATTCAACTGTAAAGATAAATAACCAAACAGAAATTGGGAAGCACCCCCTATGGAGGTTGCTCCACCGATAGTCCAACCAACGCCTATAGAAAAAGAATTCGTGAAAATACTTTCATTGGAGATGCTAAGTCAATTACACGTTAATAACACGGAGAAAATTAAATTACTTAAGTCGGACTCTACGTTTAATAAATACATAAATATTTTCTTATTTGCTATCATAACGATTTGCCTAATTTTTCTGAGGTTTTCCTTTAAAAAAAAGAGGGAAGTTATTTTTCAAACAACTATTCCGAGTCTAGAACTACCGCGACCCCCGGTAAAGCCTCCATTAAGTCGAAACTCACAAGTCAAAATTAACGATCTTCCGTACTTTTAACGATTGAGGACAATCGTTTTTAAGGGGGAAGAGTTAACACACAATATATTTTGCCTACCGTACAATCGTACAATCACCTTTTTACAATTAACTCACTCAGCAGTAGCGGAAGCGTTTACTGTTTCGCAATATCGTTGTCAATTCTTTTTGCAATAAAATTCTTACTAATTCAAACTTGGGAAAATAAATAATGCTTACTTAGCAAACTCACTCAGCGGGAGCGCAAACCCTTAAGCGGAAGCGTTTACTGTTTCACAATATCGTTGTCAATTCTTTTTGCAATAAAATTCTTACTAATTCAAACTTGGGAAAATAAATAATGCTTACGTAGCGTCTGGCTTGAGCAACGTCTTCCGGTAGAATTAAGTTATTCGTAGGTGTAGAGTTAAGTAAAATTTGTATGGAATTTGAGTTTAATTCGGTCAGTTAATAAAGGCGCACGCACCGCACCTAGTAAATTACCGTGTTTTTATTTTTTATTAAGGTTTTCCGCGCAAGGAAACCTAACTTACACACCGCAGATGTGCCAACTCCGACAACAGATAATATAATGATAGCAACGTTCGCGGATGATACTGTATTAATGGCATCAAACAATGATGAAAAACTGGCGACCTTTACACTTCAAAAATTAATAAACAATACAGTAAATTGGTTCGACGAATGGGGCATAGAAGTTAATAAAGACAAAACTATACAAGTTATATATGTATACAAACAAAAAGACATCAAAATATAATCTACATTTAATAAAGATACAATTAAACTTAGTTGTCCCATATATGTATGCAAATACGTTTCTTTGAAAATTTCCTTTATTTATTTCAAAGTTTTATACTATCTACATAGAATATGCATGCATCCAAATGTATGCATATTACTCCCTGAAATAAAATGTAAATTGAAAAAAAATTTCGTTTGCCAAAGGAACAAATAAATGCATATTCAAACGTAAATCTGACCAAATCATGGCATTTTATATTTCAATGCAAACGCTATGCAGAGAACGTTAATCTATAGAGAAGTCTCACGGACTACGAATAGTGTGAATTGTCAAAAATAAAGTCTAACCACCACCGGGGTGTGGTGAAACTTTTAACAGAGCTGATTACAGTGAATTCTCACTTTAGTATATTAGCTCTGCACAGTTTTTGGCTTCTGTAGGAAATCAAATTGACGAATAGCCGACGGCATTTTGCAAGGAATTTGCTTGTGCATTTCTATTTTTTCTTGATAAACGAAAATCTATTTAATTTCGAACAAATAAAATTGATAGATGAATGAATATGATTTGAATTCATTGTATGCGCCAACATTTAAAATCAAAGTTACTGTAATTTTTGTTGATTTAATTTACAAAAATACAATATAAAACGACCTCACATTTGGTGTGTGCGTTTTAGTAAATTTAAAACTAAAGAAATTTGATGAAGATTTTTACTAATTTTTTGAGTCGAAATTATTTCATAGAGCATACAAGTGTTTTGATATACAGTGAAACCTCCCCTTGCGGACACCTCCAATAAGCGGACACTCCCCATAACCGGACAAAAACTGAGGAACCAAGCTTTATGTTGTGTTTTTAGAACGAATTCCACTCTAATAACCGGACGCGGACGCTTTTTCTCATTTTTTTTGTTCTAATCACCTCTCGAAAGCGGACGCGGACCTCTCGGTAACGGACAAGCAAAATATATCACTGAACAAATGTGTAAAGAAAATAATAAAAACCTCTCATAAGCGGGCGCGATACTCTAATCCACGGACAACAAAGATAGTAGATAGACAATAGTTGAAATAAAAGATATTAAAAGAATATGGATGGGCGGTGATAACGTCAACAAAAAGAAAAAGTTCTTAAACGCGGATGGCTCAAAAATTGACCATTTGAGTTTCGAATGGTTCGTTAAGGCCAGAAGCCAAAATATACCAATATCGGGTATTATTATAAAGGGAAAAGCAGAAGAAATCGCTGGCCGATTAGGTATTCAAAAATGTTCTGCGTCAAATGGATGGTTGGAGAAATTACGTAGACATCAAAGAATATGTGGGGAATCTTCCGAGGTTAATTTCGAGGATTGTGTGCCAATATGGTTGGAGATAAAGAAAATCCATTGGTTATCGGAAAAGCAGCATGCCCACGCGCCTTTAAAAGAGGCAATTTAGGAAGTTTGCCAGTGGAATGGAAGTCAAGCCGGAAAGCTTGGATGTCTCGTGAAATTATGTGTGAGTGGCTAAAAATGCTTGATAAAAAAATGGGCTGCCAGAAGAGAAAAATTTTATTATTTTTGGACAATGCTACAACTCACCCTCGAGATATTAAATTAGATAACATAAAGTTGATCTTTTTACCTGCTAACACAACATCCGTTTGTCAGCCCCTGGATCAGGGTATAATACAAAATTTTAAGTGTCATTACAGATGCCATATAATCAAACATATTTTGACAAAATTAGGAGACATTCCAATAGACAGACTTTCAAAAACTTTTGACATTTTGGAGGCTTTTTTTTATTAAATCTTCACGGCAGAAACAATTAAGAATTGTTTTTCGAAAGCCGGGTTTCAAAAAGCTCCGCTTGAATGTTCTGACTTCGAGGCAGAGGATGATATTCCCATATCGACACTAGCGGCTTTGATAAAGATTTTAAATGAAAATCAGCAAGGTCAGTATACAGAAGAGTTTTTGTTAATCGACGAAGTTGTTAATACAGAAGACAATAATATTGACGTTGTCATTGACGAAATGAATACTGAGGAATTATCTGACGGAGAAAGCGAAGACTCAAATCATGTATGTGTCCAGGATGAATGTTAGATCAAGTCATATCCTGAAGCATTAGAACAACTGCGTCGCATTAAACAATTTCTAAGATACGATATTACTGGATTTCAATACGCCAAGACTTTAGAATGTCATCTTCAAAACCTTTTTCTGAAACATAAACAGGAGAATCTACGACAGACTACGGTATATGAATTTTTCAAGCCTAAAATATAAATACCTATGTTCAATCAAATATGTACATTCAAAAGTGTAAATATACTCATTGTTCCCAATATAAAAATGTACATACGTACATATATATTTTTCAATAAATATGAAAAACACTGAACGTACCATAAAAGAGCATAAAAAAATTATTTAAAGAGGTGGGATAGTAATTTTAACCTAGAGTTTTTTTTCAACCCCCATAAGCGGACACTCCCCATAAGCGGACGAAAATTGTGGAACCGTGAGTGTCCGCTTGTGGGAGGTTTCACTGTATATATAATATATATACCATCACTATATACATACGTATATTATGTTATTTATGTTTTTATTTCAAAATTATTTTCTTGTATATACAGTCGAACTTCTCTACAGTGAACTTCCATATAATGAAGCTCTCCTTATAATGAACTGGTTTCGAAGACACTGCTTTTTCGTTCTACTTTCGGTGTATTTTTGTCTCCTTATAATGAATTTCTACATAGTGAAGTTTTCTATATAATGAACAAATTTTACAGCTGGAAATTCAAGCGTCCTAAGTTTTTGTCTCCATATAGTGAATTTTTTCAAAAGTTTTCTGTTGCAAAAAATTACAGTTAGATGTGGACAAACTGTAATGAGGGGAATCCCAAAATTAAAACAGAAAGAGCTGAGCTATTACAGTTTTATTCAGTGATTGAAGTTAAAATGACGCATCGAAGCAGCATTTTGCTTGAAAAAAAGTTATTAATGATTAACAAAGTTAATGAAGGAAAGAAAAAAAAAGATATTGCCAATGAATTCGGAGTTCTTCCCAGCACTTTATCAAATATTTTAAAAAATAAGGAAGTGATTTTAAAAAATGCGGAGGATTTGGCAGTAAATACCAAACACAAAAGACTTCGACCTTGTCATTTTGAGGATATTGACGAAGCATGCTGAAATGGTTACTCGTTGCACGTGGTAAGAATCTCCCTTTATCTGGACCATTATTGAAGCAAAAGGCCAAAGATTTTGCGGAAGCACTAGGACACCACGAATTTGAGGCAAGTACAGGTTGGTTAGACAAGTTCAAAAGTCGGCATGGCGTTATTCAAAAGACATTATGTGGGGAAAGTGCTGACGCCAACATAGAAAACCGTGATGAATGGGTAACGAACGTCTTACCGAAATTAATTGAAAATTACAACATTAACGACATTTTTAATGCCGACGAGACTGCTTTGTTTTTCAAATGCTTGCCAACTAAAACACTGGCATTCAAAAATGAAAAATGCTTTGGTGGGAAGCAGAGCAAGGAGAGAATAACTGTCCTGGTGGGAAGCAATATGACTGGATCAGAAAAGCTAAAATTGCTGGTAATCGGAAAGGCCAAAAATCCGAGGTGCTTCAAGGGAATAAAATCTTTAGGTGTCGATTATGAGTTTAACAAAAAAGCATGGATGACCAGTGAGATTTTTACGAAATGGATTGTAAAACTCGACAAATGTTGTGATCAAAACAGAAAGGTGTTGTTTTTTGTTGATAACTACACTGCCCACCCTAAAGATGTAAGAGACAAGTTGAGAAACATTCATCTCGCTTATTTTCCTCCCAACATGACTTCGTTACTGCAACCAATGGACCAAGGCATTAACTACAACATGAAACAACATTACAGAAAAAGAAATTTTAACGAATATATTGACTCAAGTGGATGAGGGAAATTCTGTTATGGCCCTAGACTTGCTGCAAACAGTTCGAAATCTTAGCAATGTATGGAATGTCTATGTTAAACCAGAAACAATTGCCAACTGTTTGAAAAAGGCTGGATTTTCAAAAGATGCTATGCAGATTCCATTTGAGCATTGGGATGAAGAGGACCTTCTTTCAATATCGGATTTGGCTGCTTTACAGTCTTCATTTAAAAAAGTAGCAAATATCGAAGAATCGTTTGATGACTAAGTAAATGTTGATAATGGTGTGCAGACTTCGGACAACCCACCCGAAGAAGATATTCTCAACAGCATTTTTGAAAGTCGCGGAGTTCCAGCTGAACCTGGTAAGCATTTATCTTTTTATAGTCAAACAAAAATTTAATATGTAAATATTATTTCAGATAACGATGAACACGATTTGACCGTTGAAGAATTGGCAGAAACTGAGGAGGCATTACCTACGTTGATACAAGCTACTTCATCCATTAGCGTAATTAGAACCTTTGTGGAAATGAGGAGTGACGTGCCGATTAATGTTTTCAACTCTCTACATGATTTGGAAGCTTTTATTGAAAATGAAAAATGGAAGACTGTAATTCAAACCAAACTCACTGATTATTTTAAATAAAATTGCATAAAAAATCAATGTTTCTTTATAATGAAGTTTCTATATAGTGAAGTGATTTTCAGGTCCCGTGCGAATTCACTATATGGAAGTTCGACTGTATATTCCTTTTTCTCTTATGCAGAATAACTTTTTTAAAATTCAAAACTTACATTATTAACAATATACTTTTCATCTCACAGCCAGTTTGGAGTTGTCCTTTTTGCCCCTGTTTACAGCTACTTGGGATCCTTACTCGGCTTCGTGAAGATGTCCCTAGGTTGAAAAACTCCGGGGAAGTTGGTCCTATGATGATTAGGTGGAGATGGCACACAGAGTTTTCATAATAAAGTTCACGGTTGCAGTTTATTTGTTTTTTATTATTAAAAGTAATACTAATTTTTTGCACGTATTTTGTACTTTTGTTATTTAACATATTTTTCCTTTTATCCTTTTTTTTATAATTTTTTCTTTTTTATCCTTTTCTTTTATAAAGGATTCTCCGAATTCACTACTGATCAAAGGCCCATTGCGTTGGACGCCAATTAAACTAATTATTATTATTTTAGTTTTTTAAAATATACTTCAGGCAAATTGCCTGAAGTGTTCTTTATTATTCTGTGGTTTATTACAAATAGATGAACATAACTTGCATACGCACTGCAGCAACCATGACCTATCTCACGACGCATCGCCTTATCATATTTACATTTGAATATGCGTTTATTTTGTTCCTTTGGCAAACTAATTTTTTTCAATTTACATTTTATTAAAGGGAATAATATATGTGTGCATTTTCTAGATGTTATAAAACTTTGAAATAAATAAAGGAAAACTTCAAAGAAACGTAGTTGCATGTATGGGTCAACTAAGTTCAATTGCATCCCAGCAAAACCTGCGTGACCGAAACTCTAACACAGTTACACTTTTTTGTATGTTACAAACACATATATATGCACGCAAGTTTTGCTGGGGCGTGACCGAAACTCTAACACAATTACACATATGCACTCGTATTTGTTTGAAAGTCGACTTTTTTTTTTGGTTCTCCGTCACCTTGGGAAAATGTGTAAGCAGTAAACAAACTTTATTCATATTTTTTTTACTCATTTTTGCATCAGTAAAATTAAACAAACGCCGTAGCCGGATGGGTTGGTGCGTGACTACTATTCAGAATTCACAGAGAGAACGTCAGTTCGAACCTCGGTGAAACCAAAATTAATAAAAACATTTTTCTAATAGCGGTCGCCCCTCGGCAGGCAATGGCAAAACACCGAGTGTAATTTCTGCCATGAAAAAAAGCTCCTCATAAACATATCATAAAACAAAATAAAATAAATGTATAAAAATTTTTTTTTTTTGTAATTCGAACCAAGGATTTTGGATCGGAAGCCCACACTGCTATCCGCTCGGCTATCGCGCTATGCTGTCGGCGCTGGCCTAAAAGTTATTTTGTTGTCGCTACGTTTATATGTAACTGCCACTGAAACGAGTCCATATGTATGAAAGGGATAGAAAATCACACGTACACAAAGTTTTTGGCACGATTTTCCCAACGCTCTTAACAAAGTGATTGTAAAGAGGCGTGGTTAGTGACCGTTTAACGGTCACGCGTACCGGTAACGTGACCGGTCACGTAACCGGGACTCTTCTTGCTGGGATCTTATTATAATTATAGTGTTGAGCGCATATGTATGCACAGTAGTTTACACTAATGCAGTACCCAGCAAAACCTGCGTGACCGAAACTTTAACACAATTACACTTTTTTGTATGTTACAAACACATATGCACTCGTATTTGTTTGAAAATCGATTTTTTTTTTTATTCTCCGTCACATTTGTAAAATGTGTAAGCAGTAAGCAAACTTCATTCATATATTTTTTCTCATTTTTGCATCAATAGAAAAAAAAACAAAAAAAAACGGCAAGTGGCTGTCAAAGCAATAAGTCAAAAAGATATCTTTTCTCTCTTTTTGATATCAAAGTAGGCCGAGAATCAAATTGTCAACCTTTGGCAAATGTGTAAGCAGTAAGCAAACTTCATTCATATATTTTTTCTCATTTTTGCATCAGTCAAAGTAAGCAAACGCCGTGGCCGAATGGGTTGGTGCGCGACTACTATTCAGAATTCACAGAGAGAACGTCAGTTCGAATCTCGGTGAAAGCAAAATGAATAAAAACATTTTTCTAATAGCGGTCGTGCATCAGCAGGCAATGGCAAAACACCGAGTGTATTTTTCTGCCATGAAAAAAATCTCCTCATAAACATATCATAAAACAAAATAAAATAAATGTATAAAAAAAATTTTTTTTTTCTGATTCGAACCAAGGATTTTGGATCGGAAGCCCACATTGCTAGCCGCTAGGCTATCGCGCTGTGCTGCCGGCGCGGGCCTAAAAGTTATTTTGTTCGTCGCTACGTTTATATGAAACTGGCACTGAAACGAATTCATATGTATGAAAGGGATAGAAAATCACACGTACACAAAGTTTTTGGCACGATTTTCCCAACGCTCTTAACAACGTGATTGTAAAGAGGTGTGGTTAGTGACCGTTTAACGGTCACGCGTGCCGGATACGTGATCGGTAACATGACCGGCACTCTTCTTGCTGGGTAGTATCCAAACTCATCATCAAATCGTAGTGGTGGTTGTCATTTCCGTTTTTCTATTCATCGCAATCCAAAAATTCCTCACGTCCTTCAACTTTTATATCATCATTACTATTCACTTTATCTATCATAGTCTTGTCCGGGGATTCCGAAGTATTCAATTTTCTTTCTCTTTCTTCTTCTGTCTTTTCATCACTCTCATCTTCAAATCCACATAATGTCACATCTTCTTCTATTATATCACAATGTCTGGCTACTATTACTTTGTTGTTAATCAATACTCTATATCCAGTGTAACTATTGTATATCCAAGTAAAATTCCTGTTTCTGCTTTCTTGTCCCATTTAGATTTCCTCCGTTCTTGTGGTATTCGAACAAACACTCTACTGCCATACATTTTCAGGCTTTCTCTTGAAAAATATTTCATATGGTGTTTTTCTCTCTACAGTGTTAGTTAAAGTCCTATTCTTCAAATATGCTGCTCCCCTGATTACTTCTGGCCTATATTTTCTGTTAAGTTTAGCTTCTGATAAAAGACATCTTCCCATGTCCATTAAGGAACGATGGTAACGCTCAGCTGTACCATTTAACTCGCGCACATAAGCTGGACAAGGTTTTATGAGTATTCCTTTCTCTCTGGCAAACTGGGAAAACTCTAGCATTAATGTACTCCTTGCCATTGTCACAATGTAGTTCTTTTACAACATCAAGCAATCATATACCTCATCTTCTGTCCGGATACAATAAACTTTAACCAGTTTGCTATACTCATCAATAAAGCTTAAAAAGTATTTTTCTCCATGGTTTCCTGTAGTTTGGTGTGGGCCATTAAAATCTGTGTGGACAATCTGTAGTATTTCTTCAGCTTTTCTTCTGTTATTGTGAAAAGGTAAGTTATGCATTTTATTTTCTATACATATAGCACACTTTAAATATTCTGGTTCTATCTCTTTAGGTAATCCATCCAATGATTAATTTTTGCACCTTATTCCCAAGTTATTAAAGTTGATATGTCCTAACTTGTGGTGCAGTTTTTCTTTTGAAGTCATCTGACTTTTACTAATATTAGCTTCCTTTTCATTTTATATAGTGTCGCATCCTTGATTATAATAGCTAATATATTAAATCTCCAAAGGGGTTGTATATTTTAGATAACCTTCCTTTAGATGGATCTGAATTTTTATCTGTAATTCTTAAGTAGCTAAGTAAATTTGCCTTCATTTTTTTTACATACAACACATTTGTCAGCTTTACCTCAGATCTTTGTCCATAAACCGGGAAATAAACATTGACTTTTTGTTGCCTCCAACAACTTTTGTTGCCTCTAATATTCTTCCATCTCCAATTGTATTTCTTCTGATTTCTTTAATGTTTCACTGGTCTCAAAATACCCATCAGTATTACAATAATTATGTGGTCCGTGCAACCATTATCAAAAATCCACTATATTTGTCCCCTTTTAGTAACTAATATCAAGAAAATTATATTTTTGTGCATTAAATCGTGGGTACGTTTGTGCAGTCGTTCCTGCATTTAACATCGCGACAGTTCTAACCCGTCGTTACTTTTCTGTTACTTAAAAATGAAAAATAAAAAAAATGTCGAATTCTACTACAACCTGCGATTCCGCTCTCAATGCCATTAAACGGTATATGGCAAAAAGTATTGATGAGGCATTCACACATGCAAGTTACCTCCAGTTATTGAGTGAACAGTGGGATCTTTTTAACGTTGCTCAAGACGCTGTAGAAATAACTTGTGGTGCCGATGTTATTGAAATTGAAGAAAATGTGCTTATCATGGTACCGATGGGCACGTGAGAATAGTTACGTTGAAAACACTGCATGGTGAATTGGTTCGCCCAGTAGTCAAACTTCGTGTGAAGTTGGCAGTCTTCCATCGGACGCGTCCCCAGGTGACGGATAGGGGAATGCTCGGCAGATATGCAGTGTAGGTGGGAAATAAAATACCACCCGTGGACCAAAACATGTAGAGCGGGCGTCTGTCTGGTAACAAGCGGCTCGCTATATAAATGTGACCTTTGATTAGTAGTCCCCACTGCCTTAAGAAAGGGGTTAGTCGTTGGGCTAACAACCCACACTTACAAAAATGTTTATGTTAAGAAACGTTCACAGCCTTGGATAAATAAAACTGATCATGGTAAACGACCTGGAACGTTCGAACTCTTCTAAGAGCAGGAGCAAAGCAGGAAGCAGCGATGCAAATGAGTAATTTCCACGTAGATATCTTAGCTCTTCAAGAGCTGCGTTGGAAACAACAGGGAGAAATCAGGAAAAAAGAATACAGGCTTTTCTATAGTGGAATGTCAAACAGAAGCGGTCAATGCGGCACTGGCTTTCTACTGTCACAAAAAATGTCGAAATACTTCTTTGGCTGTACACCAATAAATGAACGCATATGCTTCCTGCGCATTAAAGGGCAATTTAACAATGTGACCATCTTCTCAATATATGCTCCCACGGAGGAAGCGGATGACTTGACAAAGGACTCTTTCTATGCAATTCTAGAGTCTTCAATGATAAAAGCTTGTTCATATGACACTATCATCGTGTTAGGCGATTTTAACGCACGAATCGGCAAGGAGGAACACTTCAGACGTGTTGCGGGCCCACACATCCTTTATAATGTGACGTCATGCAATGGAGAAAGGCTCTGTCAGTTCGCAACTAGCACGAATATGTATCTAAGTAGTACTCATATCCCGCACAAGAATATTCACAATGGGACTTTGACAATCCCTGGAACCTCCTTATCCAATCAAATTGACCATGTTTTAATATCGAGACGGTGGAAATCCTCAATAACAGACGTTCACTCATACCGCAGGGCAAATATTGATAGCGATCTGTGCACAAGCAAGAAAACGGTTTAACGAGACCAAAATTGAACACAGGACAACTTGCAAACCCTACTAACGCCAAAATATTTCAAAACTTATTTCTGCACCAGTATGAGCCGCGCGCCCAAAATGAAAATATCGATTACTAACGCCGCTACTGAAAGCATAGGAAAGCTGACTTAAACAGAAAACAATTAATGATTCGACGCTGAATGCGCCCAGGCAATAGCTAAAAGAATGAAGCTCGGCTAAGAATGCTAAGAAGGCCTACCAGAGCAAATAAAGAGGCATACAAAGAGAGAACTGTCGCCACTTAATTATGCCGCGCCAAAAGAAAGCAGTCGCAAAAGAGGGAACAACTCGTGACGGATTATCACACCAAAGACATTAGAAAATTTTACAAGCGTGTCAAACAACAAACCAAAGACTTTCTGCCTAGTCTTAACATCTGTAAGGATAAAAACGGAGTTATATTATCTGAAGAAAGTAGCGTTATCGAACGGTGGAAAGAATTCTTTTCAGATCTATATAACCCCGTTACAGCAAGGCCATCATCTCTCATAAACTTTACGTCCGACAATAATGCGGCGGAGCCGGAACCAACCGGAAATTGATAAAGCTATTACTCATATAAGTAACAATAAGGCTCCTGGGGCAGATGGCATTCCCATAGAGCTTCTGAAGTACCTCGACGACAACGGGCGTGAAGTTCTGCTACACCTCTTTTTAAGAATATGGCACCGAGGCAGCATTCCGGAAGCAAGGCGTGTAGGGCTGGTAACTCCTATTCACAAAAAAGGAGACAAATTAAACTGTGAAAACTACCGTGGAATCACTCTCCTAAATTGCACACATAAGTTCTTTTCTCAAATCCTCGCATTCCGGCTAACTGCGGAAGCAAAAAAGATCTTGGGCGAATACCAAGGCGGATTTCGCCCAGGACTATCAACTCATTATGTTAAAGCAAAATCTTTTGAAAAGTGCTATGAATGCTACTTAGACGTACACATCCTGTTCGTCGATTTCAAACAAGCCTTTGATAGTATCTTCCGAGACAAAATCCCAGAAGCGCTCTCCAACTTGGGTATCAGCGACAAACTTATTCAGCTGGTCATGGCAACACTAACTAACACCATTGGAAAAGTAGTTGTACAACAAGCAGTGTCAACGCCCTTCGAAATCTCCTGTGGCGTAAAACAAGGCGACGCGCTTTCCACATCTTTATTTAATATTCTTCTTCACTATGCGATGAAAAACGAAGTCAAGTTTGGAAACCTTTTTAGTCGCTCAGGAATAACAAACGCGTACGCGGATGATATCGCATTAGTGGCAAGAAACCAAAGATATCTCATTGAAACCTTCTGTAATATTGAATTTCGTGCAAAATCAGTAGGCCTTAGAATAAATGAAAGCAAAACTAAATATCTGAAGGTCTCCCCATTAACCTTTGAAGGTGTTCAACACTTCAAACATTTGGGAGTGTTAATAAAACATGACAACAGTACGACAACAGTTACGACACAATACAAGACAGAATAATGGCAGCAAACAAAGCATTTTACGCCCACACAAAATTGCTGAAGTCCAAACTGCTCACACATGAATGAAAACTCCGCCTCTACCAGTCAATAATACTACCGGTTCTGTCCTACGGCTGCGAGTGCTGGACATTGACAAGCAAAGACGAAAGTAGCTTAAGAGTTTTCGAACGAAAAGTACTCCGAAGGGTGTTTGGCCCCATACGCTGCAACGTTGGAAGGTACCGAATACGCTACAACGATGAGTTGCTAAACTTATGCCAGGGACAAGACGTCGTGAAATACATTAAATCCCAAAGACTTCAATGGTTAGGGCACACTGTGCGCATGGAAGACAGCCGCCCCCAAAAATCTTTTTTATTAACGAGTTGTCTAATGACCCGAGCCCGAGGACGTCCAAGGTTAACCTGGCTTGACCAAGCCATAGCCGACCTGAAAAAGCTACGAGTTAGGAGCTGGAGATCTGTTGCTATGAACCGTGCAGATTGGAAGAGGATTGTGGATGAAGCTAAAGCTCACCCTGAGCTGTAATCGCTACCTGGTGATGATGATGATAGAGTCAAACTTTGCCTTTTGCCAACGAAAGGAGATTTATTTCATGAAGAAACTAATAACTTATCGTAAATGTTTTCCAAAGCTTTCCATTTTCTTTTTACTATTTTATTTTGAACTTATTAAGATAGTTCAAGGGTGGCAGTATGTTGAGTCCAACTTAGTATTCGATTAAAATAAATTCCTTTCTTCTCCTCGCTTTTGTGAAATATGTTTTCTTTATAAACACTTTAATGTTTTTCGACTCTTGTTATTTGTTCTAATTTTCTGCGAAAAAAAGTAGGCATTGTTTGAAATGAAATGTGTATATATAGAAAAAATTTTGTAAAATAAAGTGAGAGAAAAATTGGAATTTTGAAGCAACGAGTTTCATTAGTGGACTTTAAGGATACAAGACTCTCCCCGCAACAATTTGTAGCCGCAGACAAGATTCTCCCCGTATATAGAATTCTTCCCGCATCAATTTCATTATTGGTCCTTCCCGCAACATTATTGGTCCTTCCCTCATCATTAAGTTTAATGCGTATTGCTGCCATAATTTTTTGAAACCTCAGT
Source organism: Anastrepha ludens (assembly GCF_028408465.1). Classification (NCBI taxonomy): domain Eukaryota; kingdom Metazoa; phylum Arthropoda; class Insecta; order Diptera; family Tephritidae; genus Anastrepha; species Anastrepha ludens. Next base: position 20,645,103 of record NC_071503.1, read on the forward strand.
AAACTACGTTTACGGATTTCCTCCAACTGTTTACTATAAGCAGCTAATTGCGCAATTAAATTAGCTATTCTTCTCCTTGTATTTTCTTCGTCAATAATAATTAAATAAACCAAAAGAACCGAAATATTTTACCTAAATAACTTCTATGAAGAAAAACCTTTCACAATAGTATTGACAGCTGACTGTTAATTTTGCAGTTAATAATACGTTCACATATAAATCCGTGATTAAAAAGTGCGATTTCCAATAAAAAAATTTTCTCCCAAAATCTGAGATTATAAAATAATCCTAGATAATAACGATACTTTTTGACATACAAACCAACTGTGTTATCGATAATTATTATTACGAATGTGAGGAGAAACATCAAAATAAAAACTAAATGAAATGGACCCCGGCAAAGAAAACAGGTCTGTAAACATGATTCTAATCAAATTTTTGTTAAATATTATTATGGATTCATTTTATAGAAAAAAGCGATCGCATTGGTATAGATAGTCGGTCGAGTTTCTTTTGGAGTTGTGGGAGGAGAAGCTGCCGCAACTACGAGGCTGCAAGAGAAATACACATGTACATAAATATATGCAGACATGGGCGTGGAAATGGCGACATAAGGCTTTGTGTTCTCGTCAAGGGAAATAATGGTTAAATTACACAATTTAACAAATAAATATAGGTAATTTTGTTCAATAGCAATTGTTAGTGTGTAATTTTAAAAATAGTGCTCTTGTTTTACAGAGATGAGAAGAAAGTTGTTTGGCCTTTGGGCGGAACCCCATCTGCGTGGGATTACTACGATAAAGTGCACCATATCCTTGGCGGATACAAATATTTTATCCTAGAAGCAATTGTAGAAGAGTGTGTAGGTTAGTGCGGTGAAGCTTTATAATCTCATGCCTATATTAATTGTTTTTTTTAATGTATTATTTAATAAGGGGAGACCCTTCAAATTGAGACAGAGGAAGAATGCAGAAGCTCTTCTCAAATACAAGCACCTTCGATTGAATTTGCATTGGAATTGCCCGAGAAATTCAAGAACTGAAGAATGATAGTAGAGAAGCCCTGCAAATTCAGAGGGAACGGAATAGTATGCTCGAAAAACTTTTAGAGCCCTTAAAGCAAAATAGGTAGTGGAATTTTTGATCGCTTCCAAAATGAATACAAATTAAAGAAAACCACACCAAAAAAAAAAAAAAACTAGAGATTTTAAAAGAAAAATTAAAAAAAAATGTGATAAATGAATTATTTTTATTTTATGTTTGCAGAATACGAATTTTAAGTTTACAGAAGGAATTGTTAGTACTTTAAGTAGGTTTAGTTAATTTAATAATAAAAAAATGAGTTGAAAAAGAAAAATATGAAATAAATGAAATTTAAGATGAAGATAAAAACGAGGCGATTAATTCTCGAATTTGTTCTGCGCTGACGTTGGGGTCTTGAGTATAGTGCGTATGTTCTGGTTGCTCTCGTTGATTTACGAATTCGAAATTTGTTTGGCTTTGGATCCACATTACGGTCATTTACAAAATTGTGCAAAATACAGCAACTTTTTTTTATTGACGATGCATTTTTGATGTCACTAACAATGCCTTTACCAATTCTTCTAAACCTTGCTTTCAACTGACCGAAAGCATTCTCTATTACTCTTCTAGTCTTGGAAAGTTGGTAAATAAAAATCTGTTCGCTGTATGCGGCCGCTCAGTTGTAAGGATAAGGCTTTATTAGAAACTCTGTAAAGTGAAACGCTGAGTCTCCTAGCACAGCGACTGGAACATTTGTACCAAAAATTGGTTTCGTATTCTCGCTGAGAACAGGGCTTTGAAGAATTTTCCTTAATAACGACTGCTCGAAAATTTGAGAATCATTGCAGCGGCCGGGTGCCACAACATTTATATACATAAACCTATACCTATGAAAATTAAAGGTCGGTATTTTCATCGAACTTATACACAATATAAACAGTTCACCTGTAGTAAAAAAAACACAATTACTTATGTGTGTCCATAAACGCTTCGGTCTGTTCCTGCTTATTATACAATGTAATATCGAATTTTGCATGCGTATTGCTGTCATAATTTTTTGCAACCTCAGTAAACGTCGCTTACGGATTTCCTTCAACTGTTTATTATTAGCAGCCAATTGAGCAATTAAATTAGCTATTAATTCTCCTGGTATTTTCTTCATATCGTTAATAATAATTAATGAAACCAAAAATACCGAAATATTCCACCAAAACAATTACTATGAAGAAAAACCTCTGAAAGCAGTATTGACAGCTGATTGTCAATTTTGCAGTTAATCTGCCATATGTGAACGCGTAGATTAGTTTGGTGGATTTATTGGTAATTAATGCATATGTGAATATATTATTAATTCAAGAGCCGTGGGTGTCTAAAGGACAAATACGGGGCTTGGGAGATATAAAGTGGGGATCTATCCTTCATAAAGAGGGAGAGGTCCGTCCGGGTACGTGTATTATTATGCCGAAAGCGGTTGATTGCACTTTGTTAAGACAATTCTGTTGTCAAGACTTAGTTGCAGTTAAAATAAAGTATCGATTAGAGGGGAAAGAAGTGGAGACAATTGTCGTCTCGGCCTATTTTCCTGCGACTCTATTCTCTCTCCCCCTACGAGGGAGTTTATGGAAGTTGTAAGATATGCTGAATCTATGGGATTAGGTGTAATTGTGGGATGTGACTCAAATTTACAGAACACACTCTGGGGTTGCATAAAATGTAACTTCATGGGGCATAAACTCATGGAATTCATTCTGTCATCTCGCTTGGTCATACAGAACGTTGGCACCAGTCGGAATTTTGTGACCAGCAGAAGGTAGGAAGTGATAGATATGACATTATATAACGATAAAATATCAGATCATACCACTGGTTGGAAATTACTCGATAAAGATTCCCTGTCGGACCACCGCTATATAGAGTTCAGGCTTGTGACCGAGACAATCTCGACCTCAGCAGGCCGGAATCCTCGAAAAGCGGATTGGACACGATATGAGGATCTCACTAAAGAGGAAATCCGTGATGTTCCCAAACTCCGGACAATAAGTACGATTGAAGAAGTCACAAACTCATTGGGGCGAACTTTGATCGAGTGTTATAACAAGGTGTGCCCGGAACGTAGGAGAAGGGAGGGCAAGACAGTCCCTTTGTGGAACGCCGAACTCGCAAAACTCCGGAAAACTTTCAGGAAACTTCTTAACAGAGCTCTTAAAACTCAGTTGGAAGAAGATTGGACTGTCTACCGAAAGCTGAGGAAGGAATATAAAAAGAAAATTAGATCATCTAAATTGGACTCTTACAGAACCTTCTGCAGTGAACTGGCGGGACGGAAGAGTTCAGCGAGGTTATGCAAAGCCCTCCAAGGAGACCGGACGGCTAGGCTAGACTCACTGCTCAAACCAGATGGTACTTATACGGACTCAAAATCAGAAGTGCACGATGTTCTCTTTTCAACACATTTCCTTGGCTCCAGGAATATTATTGGCCAAAGCTCTATCGATTAATCTGATCATGTCAATATAATTACCAGCAGACGTGACTGGTTTATTGCATCCAGGATAGTTAACGAGGAAACGATAAGGTTCGCCTTGTCGTCATTCGAAATCTTTAGGTCCCCAGGACCCGATGGCATTTACCCAATCATGCTCAAGCGAGGCGGAGAACAACTAATAAAGGCTTTGAAAAGAATCTCTGCGGCATGTCTTGCGCACGCTTATGCTCCACAACTGTGGCGTTTGGGGAAAGTTGCATTTGTCCCACAGCCAGGCAAAGACAGCTACGCTTTACCAACAAGTTTCAGACCTAATATCGCTTATGCTTAAGGGTCTGGAACGTAAGGTGGAGAAGCACTTTAGGACGAGGGTTCTAAGTCGAAACCCTCTCAACGTCAGACAACATGCTTATCAAAGTGGGAAATTTTGCGAATCGGTTCTGCACGAGTGCGTTAGCATAATCGAAAAAGGGCTGGAAACAAGTGAGTACACTCTTGGCGTGTTTGTGGACGTTGAAGGAGCTTTCGACAATGCTACCTTTGACTCTATGTGCTCTTCTATCAGAAGTCATGGATTAGAAGAAATCATTGTCTGATGGGTCCACTCTATGCTATCCAAAAGACTGCTTACCATGGATAGAGAAAGCGAGGAAGGACTCAAGGTTGAGGTTAAGAAGGGATACCCACAAGGCGGTGTACTCTCTTCCCTTCTATGGTGCTTCGTGGTGGACTCTCTTCTTAATGATCTGCAGGAAATTGGACACATCCAAGCCTACGCAGACGATGTGTGCGTATTAATCTCAGGACGATCATTTGAAGATATATGCAATAAAATGCAGGTAGCTCTAAATAAGATTGAGTATTGGTGCGAAATGCATGGTCTTTCGGTGAATCCTACAAAAAGTACCTTAGTGCTTTTCACTAGGAAACGCAATATGGAAGGCCTGTTACTACCCACATTGAAAGGAGTCACACTGCAACTGTCTTCTAAGGTTAAATATTTAGGAGTAATCCTGGATAGTAAATTTACCTGGAAGAAGCACGTCGAGCAGAAGGTCTCTCGAAGACTAAAAGTCTTGTGGTCTGTAAAAGAACCTTTGGCAAGACATGGGGTTTAAGACCGGCTATAGTACACTGGCTGTACATCACCCTGATTAGACCCATTATTACATACGCCTCTGTAGTATGGCGGAAAGCCACAATGGTTAATTCCAGAGTAAAACCCCTAAACAGGCTACAGAGAAGTGTGTGCTTGGATATCACAGGTGCCATGAGCACAACATCTAGTGATGCTCTTAATGCCATTCTGAACTTGCAACCTCATGATCTTCAAATTCGAAAGGAAGCAATGGAGGCGGCGTACAGGCTCAAGTTAAATGGAGTCTGGGGAAATGAAGTAAGCACTGGCCACTGTCAGATATACCACCAGCTGTCGGAGCGGTAAACACAGTTCTCGAGGCCGGTGGACAATCGGGTGCCTGTCGTTAGCTTCGGTAGGAAGTATGATGTTTTGATTCCAGATAGAGATCAATGGTTAAGTCCAGAGAACCTATTAATTGGATACCAGCACAGTTTCTACACCGACGGATCCAAAACCAGTGATGGAAGCGGATCTGGATGGCACTTAGACGAAGACACTAAGTACTTCTTTGCCACAGGACAGATGGCTACGATATTCCTTACGGAAGTCTATGCCATCTTGAATGTAGCGTACTGGCTAATTGAGAAAAAATGGCGGGGCAACAAAATTGGAATTTGTAGTGACCGTCAAGCTGCACTGAAAGCCCTTGCTAACCCACGCTGCTCTTCGAAGTTAGTCGGTGAATGTAAGACAAAACTGAACAGTGTTGCAAAATACAACAAGGTTTGTCTTATTTGGGTACCTGGACATTGTGGTATTGCAGGGAATGAGTTAACTGATAAATTGGCAAATGAAGGCTCTGCAAGTATGCCATTAGGCCCTGAACCCTTTCTAGGTGTCAATTTCGCATCGATTCATTTATGGATTGACGACTTCATGAGGTCTATTCACAGAGGTCGTTGGTCTGAGTTGAACTCGTGCGGAGTAGCCAAGTGCTTTGTGAAAGAACCAAATAGGAAAACAGCGACCTTCCTCCTAAAACCCTGCAAGAAGGACGTGGGAGTACTGGTGGGTGTAATCACGGGGCACAACGTCTGTGGTCAGCATATGGCTACCATGGGGGTTCTAGACAGCTCGATAAGGTAGGATATGCATCCTGTCGTGAGAATGACGACACTGCAGAGCAGTTTCTCTGCAGCTGTCATGCATTTTCCAGAAGCATACTTTGGATATTGGGTTGCGATACACTGAGTATGGGCAAAGTTCATACTCTTCCTCTTCCGGATCTCTTAAAATTAATCAATGAATCCAAGAGATTTGTGGAAGAGTGACCTCCAACGAGTTTATCCGTTTTTACCATCCACCTTCTATCTTTCCTATCTCTATTCTTTCTACTGATTTCTATCCGGGTGTAGTACAATGCTGTACTGACTGAGTGCTTGGACCTGTCCAACCCCCCACATATCTAATCTAATCTTATCTAATCTAATCTAATCTAATCTAATCTAATCTAATCTAATCTAATCTAATCTAATCTATATGTGAACGTACTTTAACATACTCTAAGGCATATACATTAATATATGTATTTACGTATGCACCCTTGATGCCCTAGCCTATGTACGTACATATTTGTATTCTGAACTCCCAGAAAAACTATGATTATAATCATTAATTAGTATACACGAAGCTAAATGTGTTGTCGTCTGCAGTATTTTATTTGCGAAAAGCTTATGGTCAAACGCAAACAGGGACACAAAAAGTTACACCAGAGAATGCTTCTAAGCTTACAGCAGTAAGTCAAATACGGACTAGCTATGTGCCGGACATTGCTATACTCACCGAACCCTATAAACACGGAAATGGCAACGAGTGGGTCTTCGGCACACCGGGCGAATCAGCTATCTGGAGTGGTGGAATGAATTGGTCATGGATGACAAAACAAACACAACTCGCGACTTTGTATGAGCTCGTGTTGGAAATTAATGTATTTACAGTTGCTCTCTTCCACCCAGCTCAACCGTGGCTGATCATTCTGGAAGATCTCTCAAATGACATTAAAGATCAAAACCCAGTTATCGTAGCTTTAACTTGAATGCTTGGACAGTGAATTGGGGATGCCCCCGAACCACCCCTAGAGGAAAAGTCCTCCTAGACACATTTGCCATGCTTGACAATAGCTTATGAATTTTGGAAATTATATTAGCAAGCATATCAAAGAGCAGGGAAGGGTCAATAATCGGCCTCACGTCGGCTCCAGCCTCGTATTAGCACGAAATAGTCCCTTAGGCAACATTACATTGATAAGGATCATTTCGCAATATTTTGCGTCATAATCAAACACAATAGGCCTACGTCACCTAAATCTTACGACGTGAGATACAGAGTTGGAACTTTAGGCGCTGAAGTGTTTGAGATAATGTTGGCAAACTTTACGGTCACTGAAAACGCGACTTAAAAGACAAATCAAGTCATAAAGGAACTCACTAAACCATGTGACGCAGCTACGAGTAAAACAAGGCCTAATAAATACCACAGAGAGCCCGTTTACTGGTGCATGGAAGAAATTTTTCAGGCACGCGAAGAATGCAATAAAGAAAGACGAACATACCAGCCTTCACGAGGAACGACCAGTTTTGAAGAAAACATACTCCTCTACAAAGAAAAATGCAATTAAGAGCAACAAACCCCTGTGCTTCCAAAAATTATGCGATAATGCTGACAACTACCCATGGGGATTTGCATATGAACTTGTTATGAAAACAAAACGAAATCCTCGAAACTGCTGCCCACGACATGCACGGTTATCCTGCACAACGAGGTCGAATCATTGTTCTTCCAGCAGGATGGTATAGCAGCCAACGTTGCTAATCGTAGTGAAGACGACGAAAATCGGTGCTTAAGCGGCAGCGATGAATTTTCGCACATTTGCAAGCAGATTAAAAACAACAATGCCCCCGGACCCGATGCGATTCCGAATTATGATGAGTACGAGAGGTCCTAAGCAGGTTTCTAGGAGAGTACTTAGCAGTGTGGTAGCCTGCGTCGAAGCAACAAACTGTAGCTCATACATTAAAGACATTAAATCGGTATACCGGTGACGTGCCTTCAGGGTGTGCTGCGCATTCCGCACAGTATCCGAGGTTGCTGTATTAGTCCTAACGGGTATGCTACCGGTTAAGTTGACTGCTTTCGAATTCGTTGAGATAAAAAAACAACAAGCGGATCCAGCCCAGCTGACCAACCGAAAGGCTGAACGGGAGCGAAGCATCCGTACGTGGCAGGAGGATTGGAAGAACTCTATGAACGGATGATCGATCGATCCGAGTATCTTCCCATGGATAAATTGAAAACATGTACAGATAGACTTCCACATACATCCTTTAAATCTTATCTGCATAAATTTACGCATGAAGACGAACCGTACTGCACTTTTTGTGTCAATCTAGTTGAAGATGCAGACCACGTTTATTTGTCTACCCTCGTTTGAGTTCGAAAGGGGAGAATTGAGTATTAGGGTCTGGAAGCCAATAATTGATAGTAACCTAGTAGATATTATACTTGACTCAAAAGAAAATTGTTCCGCTGTCAGTAATATGGCAGGAATAGTAATTACAAAACTGCGTCGCGAAGAACGACAGCGCAGATATTCAGGCAATATCGCCGCTACGGTTGTCCCGCAAGAGAGAAACGGGGCAGGGGTGGGGTTTTAGTGGATGAGTCGAAAGACAACTCTCACACTTTTCGGCTTTGAATGCTTTTTGCCACCTCCATAAAAAAAACATCAGTGCACTCACTTCATCCTCTACATGTTCTACATGCGTATGTTTCCAAAGCTAAAATTCAAAGCCTTGCGACCACAACAACAAAATACATTCATAGGCACAGCCGTAGCGGCCTATAATATATAATAATTATTTTAGTCGCGGCAACGCTGAACAGTTTCAAATATTGTAAAGCACAACAAAAACAAATGCATTGATAAGTTCGAGCTCATATTTTTAGGATTAAAGTACATTCATTCATAAAATATTCAATACTGAAATAGTTCTTATAGAAATATTTTAGAATTTTGGAGAATCGTAAATTTTTGTCATGCCGAATGGCCGCGGCTCCGTATATATGTTAACATCCATATATGTATTAGATTGGGCCGAAAAAAAATTTTTTTTAGGATCGAATTCTAATAATGCGGAAGAGTGGCCCTGTTAGACTAGTAAAGTGTGTGCCAAATTTCAGCGCAATCGAACGATATCTTCTGTCGCCGGCAGAGGGCTCAAATTTTGAAATTTCAGCTTAAATTCTGAACAATTTTAACTTTTTTGAAAATACTATTTGTTTAATTCACTACACTCCAGTCTGTTTGTTTGAACAAGCAATACGTTTATGGAGCTCCCAGTAGCACGTCCTTGTACTGCGAGTTGAATTGAAGTTACAGCAATTACTTTGTCTATTTTTTCTTCCGCTTTATTCCAAAGATATTGTTTCGTATAAAAGCATTTAATTATAATCTTTTATTAAAAGTTTATATGACGACAATGGCATTAACCAAAATTTCCCTAAGACAAAAGTTTAATTGCCCATTGTTTGGAAGTCCTAAAGATTTGCTAGATCATCAACTACCAAGTTATGAAGATGTAATGAGATGTTGTTTTTTCAAAGATGGGAACTGGGAGTACAGTCAGGAGAAAACAGAGAGCCGGCCTTTTTGATCATAGCCGGACAAGTTGCCAAGAAAATCATTTGTATTTATAACAAGGCTTCTATTCCCACAGTTTCACATTCCCGCGTAATTAACATGATAGATAAGTATCAGAAAATGTACAGAGAAATTGAAAAGGGTTTGTATTCTGCACATAGAAGTCCTGCTTTGAAAAAACGTGCTGATGACTTTAAGGCGAATGCTTCCCGACTTTTTGATATTTCAGCTTGTAAGTGTCAAGATTTTACAACTCGCTCATGTCCAAGAGAAAAAAAAGTTCCTCAAAAAGAGCAAGATTTTCTGTCAGACCAAAGAGGTGCTCTTATAAGCAGCATTGGAATAGTGGACATACATACCTGAAACAAAGAAACTTATAGAAAGACAACGACGCCGCGATGAGATGACCAAGCAAATTACTAGTAAAAAATTCTGTGGTCCAGAAAACTATCCCTCTTGCTCTACGTTCTGCTGCAATATATCGGAAGTGAATGATGGTTCCGAAAGTGACACCACTAATTCTGATACTACACAGCCGAACTTATTCATTGGTTTTGATTCGACCTCTACTTCTCAAATGCGTATGAGATTACAGGAAACTGCAGTTATAAGCCAGCGATATGGCGTAATTAATAAAGCAGCGGCAATGCTTGTTAATTCAGTACTTAAAGGTGTTGGTTCGATCTCTTCCGAATCACGAAACCTCATAACAGATAAAAACAAAATTAGACGCGAGAAAAACCTAGTTCGCCGTGAAATACAACTCAAAGGTCGCGTCAATGCCGTTGCTGCAAAGGTACTATATTTTGATGGTCGAAAAGACGACACGTATATTCAGGTCAAAAGGGGAGACAGATTCTACCGTCAGGTGATCAAAGAAGAACATATTTCGATTTTATCTGAGCCTGGATCGCAATATTTAACTCACGTTACACCGAAGTCAGGCAGCGCTGTGGATATTACAGACAGCGTTTATGAAGCGGTTATGAAAGAGAATGGTTTCGAGGAATTAACAATAGTAGGTTGTGATGGAACCGCAGTTAATACCGGACCAAAAGAAGGGATCTTAAAATATCTGGAGGACAAACTGGAACGTTCGATTCAGTGGCCGGTAAGCTTCCTCCATTTCAATGAACTACCGTTCCGACGTATTTTCCAGTTCAAAGATGGTGTCGCTTCTGGGCGGCAATCATTTAGTGGTTAAATTGGCTCAACACTAAACGGTTGCGAACACCTTGAAGTGGTGAAATATGCACCTATTAGTTGTGAATTAACCGACATCTTAACTATGGATCTCAACAAAGATCAAAAGTATTTGCTGGAAATATCAAAGGCAATCCAAAGAGGTACTTGCCCGGAACTTATATTTTGTGATGCTGTTCGAGTCAACCACGCTCGCTGGCTTACGTGTGCTAATAGAATTTCGGGTTTGTATATTTCAACAGTTCGACCTGCAGCTAAGCTCAAAGATCTTGTAAAATATTTACTGACCGTCTATGTCCCAATGTGGTTTAAAATATGAAATAATAGCTCTTTTGAAAACAGGCCAAGGCTCCTGTTTGAAACTTTCAGACGGACTCGGTACCGATGTGGTTAATGCTTCTATTTCTCGGAATGCATATTTTGCTCTTCCGAAAAAAATCCTTTTAACAGTGATAACTGATGAGAGACGAGAAATTCGCCTAGATGCTCTCGAAAAAATTTTGCAAGCGCGGAATAGTTTACTACATACATGTCGCACTCTACCCAATCTCGATTTTGATGCTGATGATTACAGATTTTATCATCCAACAATGTGTATGAAAATTGGGCGTTCTCTAAATATCCATGGCACACACTTGCGGTGGAGCGAATTGTGAAGCTCGTTACTGAAGCATCGCTTCAAGTATGCGGAAGAGACGCTCGGGATGGATTCATTCGGTGTACTTTAGCATCCCGTCAAAGTATGCCTCAGTTTGACAACAAAGCACAATACACCCTCTGATTTGATAAATAAGAAATTAACTATTGCTTAACGTTTAAAAAACGCAGAGTTTCTTGAAATACTTTTTATTTTATAATTTTTTATCAATATTACAAAATGTGGACAAAAAGAGAAAAACTTTGGAAAACATGAAATGAATTATTTTTTTAAGTTTAAAAACCGCAGTGTTTTCTTGAAATACTTTTTATTTTATTATTTTCTTACAATATTATAAAACTGGAAAAAAAGAAAAAACAGTTAAAAAAAAAACAATAAAAAAAAAAAATAATAAAAATTAAAAAAAAAAAAATTAAATTAAGAAATCAAAAAAATAGAAGCCCAAAGTGCAGCAATCTGGTGGGTTCTGGGCTACAAAAACATTTATGTACTCGTATTTTCGCAATAAAAAGTAGGAAAAAAGTTGCACAATCAATAACGTTTTATTATTATTTTATAGTGTACAGGTGCTTAATCTTGGATAAATATGTCTAATTAGTTTATAGTCCTTATTTTTGGAATAAAATTTGCTCCGGAATGTATGCGTAGAGAAAAAAAATATCCGGGAAAAATAAAATTTTTCAGAATATCAACGACAGAAGATATAGTTCAATTGGGCTGAAATTTGGCACACACTTTATTAGTCTAGCAGTGCAACTTTTCCGAACTATTAGAATTCGATCCTAAAAAAGAATTTTTTTCGGCCCACTCTAATATGTATGCCTCTAAATTCTCGACAGCCGCAGCTGCTGTGCGTCAACTACTCGCGGGAACGTACAGTAAGATGCAGAAAACAACAAGTAGCTTATAAAAAAGTTCTGTCCCGGACATTTCGAATCTAAAGAAAATTTCGAAACAATTCGCTTTTGTTCTTTGATAGTAAGTAAATAATTAATTAGCAGTTTACTTAACGTATTTAGTTCTCCAATTGATAAAAAGTGCACAAAAACATATGTATGTATATAAAAGGTTTTTTAATAAGAGGTGATATTTTGATATTCAAAGCAAAATGCTATTTTTTAATATAAATGATGGGATGCATATTTCATTATAAAGAGGAAGGTGTGCCGTTAATAGTGGAAAATAACATTAGGCAAATGACCACCACGACCACGCCTACAAGACAATATCCTTTTCTTGAAATTTTCCATAGCCGAATTGCAAAGTGTATGCTCTATGTCCTCGATAGCCTCACGAATTCCATCTTTGAGGTCTTGAATCGACCCTGAGCTGTTGGCGTAGACTTTGTCTTTCACGTGGCCTCAAAGAAAAAAGTCACAAGGTGTTAAATCACAAGATCTCGGTGGCCAATTATGATCACCTCTTCGAGAGATAACACGGTCCGGAAACTTTTCCCCTAAAAGATCAATGGTTTCGTTGCTTGTGTGGCACATAGCGCCGTCTTGTTGAAAATAAGCGTTGTCCATATCTTCTTCTTCTTCTTAATTGGCGCTATAACCGCTTACGTGATTTTGGCCGAGTTTAACAAAGCGCGCCAGTCGTTTCTTTCTCGTGCTAACCGGCGCCAGTTGGACACACCAAGTGAAGCCAAGTCCTTCTCCACCTGATCTTTCCAACGCAGAGGAGGCCGCCCTCTTCCTCTGCTACCACCAGCTGGTACCGCATCGAATACTTTCAAAGCCGGAGCGTTTGTATCCATTCGGACGACATGACCCAGCAAACGTAGCCGCTGGATCTTTATTCGCTGCGCTATGTCTATGTCGTCGTAAAGCTCATACAGCTCATCGTTCCATCGTCTGCGATATTCGCTGTTGCCAACGTGCAAAGGTCCAAAAATCTTACGCAGAATCTTTCTCTCGAACACTCCAAGCGTCGCTTCATCGGATGTTGTCATCGTCCAAGCTTCTGCGCCATACGTTAGGACGGGCATGATGAGAGTCTTGTAGAGTGTTAGTTCCATATCACTACCTTCCAATTCCGGCCATAAAAAATCGTTAATCATCTCTCGACAGCGCAATCTATTCACCTGTAGCACCTGTTATTGGAAAGCCCTATAGCTTCAAAGTTTGAAACTTACTCTGAAAGCGAGTGTGACTTATTGGGAGGTTACTGTACATACCTTCAGCCTTTGGATGAAGCCGAAAGTACCGAATATTTAATATTGAAGAAATCACTGAGGCTTCTGTCAGTTGCGTTGATCAATTTGCGCCTTTTACTTCGAAGCTTTAATACATATACTTCGTAATTAATGTAACAATTATTCTTCATTCAAAAAGCCTAAAAACATGTCTGGGGAATTATGAACAATTTTTTCACGCTTAATCATCATTATATTTGTCACAATGATGTGCCTATGAACGTGCATTCGGGCATTTTTTGCGAATCGTAATATTTCTGTTGTGCCAAGTGCGCGCAGCCGCATACATATGTATATGAATTCACATATTTGTATATGCATCTGCCATCTTCATGTGTGCCTGCTAATGAATCATTTCTCTATGAAGGAATTAATTTGATTTGCTTGAAGGAGTTTAAATGATCAGGATGCATCTTACCAAATTTATACTGAGTAAGGCCATGTCAAGTGATCCTGGAAAATTTCACTAAGTCACGGATTTTAGGGCAAGATGTCTCGTTGTTTAGTCAAAGTCATGTTAACGCTGTTCTATAAGTATTTCGCGCAAATTCCAATTTTAGCAATTGTTATTAACAATCAAAGTTTTAAGCAAGATTAAATTGAAATATTAATTACTCCACAACTACAGTAGATAATGACGTGAAATTTTGCATACCATTCAAGTATTATCTGTACTATGTTTTAAGTGTTAATAACTCTTTTTATTGTGACAAGTAGATAAATAAACAATAACTTTTTGTAAACAATTGCATTTTTACATGTTTTATTCACGCTGTTAAACAATCGGACTTACGCATAGTTGTGCGGAAAACACTTACCTTCAATAATCTGAAAATAGAATTTTGTACTTCTACTTCATTTCCCAGATATTGACTGTTTTGTAACTTGATGCGCTCGACGGTGGCATTGCTGCCATCGGCTGATCGGCCGCGCGGCGGTTTGAGGAACCGCGCAAACTGAAGTAGCGTACAACTAATTTCATTAAAATAATTGTATTGTATTATATATACATATCAAGTAGGGAAATAACTTGCATATCATTTATTTATTATTATTTTTGAAAAATATTCAAGGGTGTACCCTATAAAAAGAAGAACATGCATGTTAGTATAGTGAAATATCTAATTTGTGGCTTTGAGTGAAAAAGTCTATAAGTAGCTTTTGTTTTATTTAATAAATTTAATAGCCTCCATAAATCGGCTAAAAAAGTTAGATTCATACAAAAAGCATCATTATTATTATGTAAGAACAAGTTTTTATTGGTGAATGACTACATTAATACATTCCTATGTAATTCATTTATTAGAAACATGCATTTGAGTAATTTTCTGACATTGTTACAAAATTTGACATGCCAATGTAGAATATTGTATAGTTTATATTATGCGTTAAAAGTCCGAAAGATTCCAAATATAGCACATTTTTACCATAATATGACAGTTGTATTTACTTTTCTTACTTTAATTTGCTGATATTTTCAAACAAAGAATCGTCAGTTACCGGTCAGTGTTCACCCATTGACTGTATGTGATTTGTTTAACTTTATTTTCGGTCAAAATTTGTTTAATGTGTTCCATGACTGCTGATACTCCGGGACATGCTTTGCAATCACGCAAAAAACAATAGGGCGTCGAATTTTCGCAGACACACTGTTTTATCAAATCGCCCTTATTCTCCTTGAAATTTACTTTACATTTTTTTAATTCATGCCTGATCCCATAAATTTTCAAAGCCACATTCTGTTGCGTTTTACACACGCAAACATTATGCGTCCCACTTTGCCCAGCGACAATGCATTCGCGAGACGAAAGTTCTATGAATTTTGAAAGACCAATTAATGCCTCAGGGTATTCTATTCTAAATTGTTCGTGCAGATCATTCAGATTAAAAAGTAACAACCTTTTTTGTTCTTTTGTTTTTTTACCGTTATCAAAAACAGAGTTGCAGTCTTTTATTCCAGGTCTACTTGAATAATCAGACAAGTAGAAATTACGCACTTTTTCGACAGTCAAGTCTGAAATTTTTTTCCACGTGTTTTACCTGGCACAAATGCAAAGCGATTTTTTTTCTCAATTTTTTAGATTTCGATGCCATTCTTTTTGAAATAGAAAATGTACTGCAAATTTTTTTCACGGTCCAATTGTCTGGAATTGTTATGAGAATTTTGAGTTTTATCGTTGATACTGTTCTTTTGAAGTAAAGTGTCTTTAATATTTTTCACAAAAGCTGAGTATGGATTTTCTGTTTTTTCTGATTTTTTAATTCTGCATTCTCTGTTTCTTTTCCGGAATTAATGAATCTGCAACAATTTCTTTGAGTTCCTTATAACATAAATCAGAATACTTTTTTTTTTAATTGGTGGTTCGCCTAGGTCTTGCTGAATTTTGTTCACTTTATCGAATTTCAAAGAATGATCAATGTTCTTCATTCCGAAATTTTCTTCGTCCGAATCGTCAAAAGAATCTATAGCGCTATCCGACGTCTCACTTTCTGCACTTTGAGTAAGACTGAAAAAAGAAACGTGGCGATTTACTCTAGCGGAGTCAGCAATTTTAAAGCTTTTATTAACTTTTACATTAAAAATTTAAGTGTTTTTATTCATAAGTTATCGTTGTAAATTCATTCAATAGTCCCGAGGTTAAAAATAGCAATAAAAGAAAAAAATTTGGAAAGTATGTAAATATCTAACGAAATGCACATTATACAAGCAAACATCCATTCACTCTGAAAAGAAATGATTTTCAATCGAGATTCAAATCTTGTTTTCAGAAGCAGACTACAATAGTTAATTTACAGTATGTGACATATTAATTTCTAATGTGATAATGTAAGCGATAATAATTGAATAACTACTCGAAGAATATAGAATAAATATTACAGCTCACCTCAAGTTTTGACAATGTTATCTTCCGCCAGGAGAACGATTAGGTTGTCCGTTGCAGTCTGTGACTGCTGCAGATTAATTTGGACAACCTTTACACCCATTTTTATTGGATCCCTTTTTCGGACTCGGTGTCATCTTGCTGCATGCCTGTCAGCAGTTCGTTGGCACCATCGACCTCATCCTGCTCCTCTTCCGGGTTCGCAGAACGGAATATCTTCAGCTGGGCCTTCCTAATGCCAAACCAAAGTTTGTTTTCCACTTTCTCCAGTATTCCCAGACTTTCTTCTGTAATTAGAAGGAGGAAAGACATGCTGTGCCTTTGCGGAGCCTTCGCTTTGATGATCAACCAATCGGTCATCGTCACCGAGCGATTAAGCGCCTGAAGGTAGGGGATTAATTGATTGGCTTCAAACTCTATGTTTGGTACCCAGATGCGAGTTCTCGGCCTTCGTGGAATCTCGCTAGCCGGAATTAGCTTGAGTTTCAGGCCTTCCCAGCTGTTCTGGATTTTACCAATAACGATTGTCAGAAAATGCAGGGAGAATTGGTCATCGCATGTAATGACACGGTAACCGCGGACTACCTGCACCGAGTCGAAACCTGGTGTTTGACCCTCCAGGTTCACCATGACATGGTCAACAACTATGCGAGACAACCGTGCCTCAAGCTCTGACCACTTGTTAAGCACTGGTTTTCCGCGGTTAGAGGTTTCATCTACCAATGCCCTTTGAAAATGGTCCCGCCCCACCTCACTAGATCGCTGGGTAGGTTTGGAGGCAACTGCACCCTGATCCGATATCTTGTGGTTCTTTGTTTCGAATCTTGCCAAGGATAGCGAGAGACCTCTGGTAGAGTTTTTACCTCGAGGGATCTTTATTACCACGCTTTTCCCCATTGCTTTAGCGGATATTGTTGGTTGATTTATGGTTGTTGGCGTACTGTGGCCCACAGCTTTGCCCTCAACTGTTTCTTGGCTGGAGGCCAAGAGCTCATCCTCAGTTCGTCCGGGCTCGTACGTCTTGTCCATTTGTCTGGCTGTTTTTAAAGTGCACCCGTCCCTTTCTTCTGTCTATGTGTTTGCTTGTCATGTGGTTTTGTCCGCGAGTTCGTTTTTTTATCAGTCCGTGGAGTCGATGCGTCCGTATGTTTTCCAGTGATTTTGTCCATTTGTTTTTCCGTCATCCGAATTGTTATTTTTTTGTTTGAGCATTTCATCTGGTTCGTACGGTCACCTGCCCCGCCAAGGGAGCTGCGCATGTCGCCATGATCGGTGACCAAAGAGGATTAAGGGTCGACCATGGCAGCGCCCCATACCATGGCAAGGCCGCCGTTACAGCCTAGGCTGCCTGATATCAGAAGGGCTCCGTTCGAAGACAGCTTTATTTAGTCTCCCGGCTGCCAAACCTACCCAAGGAGGAGGGAGTTTTTTTTAACGAAGTTTACGCCTTCGACCTGTGTGGTTCGCGGGAGACCTACTCTCCTGCCTTCCATATCTGGGAGGCGTTCGCCAATCCACCACCTGGGGACGCGCCCTATAGGGATAACAGGTTCCCCCAAGGGCAAGCTACTTCGTCTTGCCATAAATTCTGTGGCAAATTTTACAAAGCATTCGGCGAGAACAAATTCGCAGAAAAAAGTTCCTTTATTTTTGCTTTTGTTCGTATGCGTTGTCTACTCATAAATTATACTCAGTTTCGTGGAAAATTTCGCTTGTTAAAAATGGAGTGGGGAGATAAGGAGAATCGCACTGCAGTGATTGCATTACACAAGTGTGGTAAAAGTGAAAGTGAGATTTACGAATTGCTGAAAAAACTTAATATTTCGAGAATGTTTGTTTCGAAGTTTTCACAAAATTTAGCTTGTGGTAGTAATAAAAATAAACACAGCCAATGCTTATACCACTGTTTTGTTTACGAATACTGTGAATACAAATGTGCAATGCTGCGAATTCTTTTGTTAAATAAAAATTTCCATTTGAATTGATTTTCAAATTTGTATATATAAATTTAATTTAAAACACACAACTTTTCACAATTGGCTAACCACGCATCATTTTTTCCACGGTATCCGAATTGGCTGTGTTGATTTTTATGGTATGTCAGAATTATAAACCAAATTTTGTGAAACACATCCTTAGTGACGTAGAATCCTCCTAACATTTCCTTCTGGGCTACACATAGTGTGAATTGTCAAAAATGAAGCCTAACCGCCGCCGTGATGAATTTTTAATAGAGCTGATTACAGTGAATTCCTTTTTTAGTATATTGGCTCTGCACAGCTTCTGTAGGAAATCAAATTGACTAATGGGCTATTACTCCATACTGGAATATTTCTTATAGAAATATTTGCAAATATTTGGTGAATCGTGAATTTTTGCCATGTCGAATGGCCACGGCTCTGTATACATGTTTGCACCCATATATGTATGTAAATATGTGTCCTAAATGCCCACCAGCCGAAGCTGCTCTGCGTCAACTACGCGCCTGAGCTCACAGTAAGATGCAGACGCCTAATGAGTAGAGGACCTTCAAAGTTATACTTAAAAATATAAATCCTTCAACATGCACCAAAGAAATTGCAGAGAAACTAAAAGAGGTTGGCCACAAATCAATATCAATCTTCAATATCAAGCACAGAAATACAAAACAACATCTTCCAATGTTCATTATTGAATTGAAACCAAGCCCGAACAATAAAGAAATTTATGATATCGAGTACTTATTCAATACATTGTATTGTTCATCAGCTAACTGTCAGCAGTACGGCCACACTAAAACCTACTGCCGGAGAAAACCCGTCTGCATTAAATGTTCTGGAGTCCGCTTGTCTGCGGATTGTTCGCACAAAACGAGAACAGAGGACGTCAAATGCGCCTTATTAGAAGGAAATCATCTAGCGAATTACAAAGGCTGCATGAAATACAAGAACCTTCAAAAACCCAAATGTCCGCCTTTGAGAAAAAAGGATGAAAACACCGCACTGGCTCACCCAGCCATGCACCAAACTAACTCTCATACTCACAAATTTTCAAACATGTTGCACACAATACGAATGCCTCTTCAATCCCTCAGCCCAAAGAAACAACATCCGGCTCCTCAATTGAAATGCGATATATGATCGGGCTTCTCAAGCAAGTCTCATCAATGATGAATCTGCTCGTTTCTCTCACGACTCAAATATTAAACCCTTGAATATTATCCTCTGAAATGCCAATGGTCTATCTAAACATACTATATGTATTGCAATTAAAAACTCTGGTCAAATCACACGCCATAGATATTATCCTGATCTCTGAAATTCACTTTACAGATAGAAGCTATTTTTGAATCTCAAACTGCAAGTTATATCACACAATGCACCCCGATAAAAAAGCTCATGCTGGCTCTGCTATTCTCATAAAAAGGAATATGAAGCATTACCGCATAAACTCTTTTTGCATAGAAGCTTTTCGAGCCACAAATATAGTTGTAAAGAGTTCGAATGGCCCTATCACAATCTCATCAGTGTATAGCTCCCCCAAGCATGCTCTGAAAACAGAGAAGTATGAAAAATTCTTTGAAAACCTTGGAAACAAGTTTCTAACTGTAGGAGACTATAAAGCCAAACACACTCATTGGGGATCCCGTCTCTCTATCTCAAAAGGTCGCGAACTATTAACAGCCATCACGAAATTGAACCTCACAACAGCTTCTTCGGACTCTCCAACGTATTGACCCACTGACACAAATAAAAGATCAGATCTCATCGACTTTTGTGTATCGAAAGGTGTTCCAGCTATTAAAATAACCTTCAGCTCATGTTACGAACTATCCTCTGATCACTCTCCCATATTTGTCACAATAAATAAAGATTCAGCTGAATTGCTTACTAGTGTCTCCCCAACAGTAAAACCAGCAGGACTTATTTCCAAGCCTTTATTACTTCGACCATTAACTTCAAACACCCACTAAAGAGCAATGAATTGTAAACGCTGTCGAGCATTTCAATGATTGTGTTCCACATCCACCATGGAATTCAATGCACTGTCTCACTAAGCAAAACTGTACTAAGATATCTCTTGAAGTAAAAGAAAACTGGAAATAGAAACGATAAGCAAGAAAAACATGGCAAAGAAGTAGATACATTAAGGATAAACAAACACCTAACTCCCTTACTCATGAATTGAAACAACTCCATAAAAAAGAACATAACTCCCAGCTCTAGAATTATCTCAGCAAACTTAATGCAACCTCAGCCACTAATTACTCTCTGTGGAAAGCAACAAAATATTTTATAAAAGCCAACTCTAGCACAATCATCCATTAAAATGGCAACTAACAAATGGGCTAAAGCAGATCTGGAGAAGGCAAGCACATTGGTACACTTGATCCAAATGTTCTGTCCCAAAATAATCGAACCCTCTCCAAGCACTGCTCAAAAAGTAAAAGGTACCCTAGAACACCCGCACGAAATGGGCCCACCCATAAAAACTCTCGAAAAGTGAGGTTAAAGAAGTGATAAAAAAACTTAAACAAAAGAAGGACCCTGGATATGACTTCATAACAGGAGGGGTACTGACATAACTCCCAGAAGAAGTACTCACTTTCCTTACGTACATACACAATTCTATTGCATTATCTGGTTTTGTTCCACCTCAAAGGAAAGTAGCTCAAGAAACATGATCCTCAAACCAGGAAAAAGCGCCGAGCAAGTCGAATCATATCGGCCCTCCCTTTGGACTCCCTTTTCCTCAAAAGAATGATACCTATAATTAAAAAACGAAATATCATCTCAAATACTTACTCAGATATATTGAAACCGATATGAACATACGGCATTCAACTTTGGGGCACTGCAGCAACTCCAATATCGAAATACTTCAAAGATTCCAGTCGAAAACCCTCAGAATGATTTCAAACGCCCCCTGATTATATCACAAATGTGCAAATTCATAGTGATCTCAAAGTATCCACAATAATTGGAGAAATAAGAAAATATGCCACATCAGACAACAGACGACTACAATCGCAAATTGCAAATCCCATAACCTTCACCAGACTTAAGAGAAAATATAAAAAATACGTCTTTTTTTATTAAATTCGTCTAAATTATTATTTATCATAAAATTAGTAAATGGTTGCACCACTGGGTGTATTCCATAAATGTTTTTTTTTCTGTTAAATTAATTAAATAGCTTGAAGTAAAAATATTGCTTAATGTTTAAGAAACAGATCGCAATAAGGAAATGGATTTGAAAAAAAAGTATGTAGTTTATAAAAAAGTGCTGTCCTGGACATTTCGGTACTAAAGAAAATTTCACAACAATTATTTTTTGTTCTACTATCAAGGTAAATAATTAATTTGTATGTTACCTCACGTATGCACTAAGGTTATAATTATTTAAAAGTGCACAAAAAAACTTTGAAACTAGAGCCCGGCTTATTTGGATATTATTGTACATGCAGCCTTGGGATGAAGTCCAAAGTGACAAATATATATTTAATACTGAAGCTTCTATGAGCTGTGCAGCGTTGTTTATAACAACAGGGACCAAAACCGCAAATTGTTGAACTAATATTTTTCAGTTAATATGCACTTTTTATTTTTAAACTTTATTCCATACTTTTCTTCTTGAACATTAAAATTCACATATCGAATAATTACACTGCCCTGCATCGGTTTTGCGAATAAGATGGGACCTAGTGATCCCGAAGGTAATTTTCGCGCTAAGCACGAATGTTCATTTTTTTCCCTACCCCCGTAGACATAAGTACACCCCCTACTCTAAGGGTGCATGCGAACAATTTGAGTTTGGGCTTATTTCAAAGAGCAAAGTTCAACCTTCAATTACTGACAATAACGAAGATCGTAGCACGTCAGGGTTCCGCTGCACAATTTTTGAAAAAATGGCCAAATACGCTATTTTTAGGGGTTTCAACCCCCTTTTTTTTGAAAACCTGATGTGATGGAAAATTTTTGAACTCGGATTCGTGCTCAGCGCGAAAATTGCCTTCGGGAACACTAGATCACATCTTATTCGCATCAGAAAAATTGAAATTTGCAGGGCAGTATTATGTACTTCTTCATAATAAAGGCTTCTTTTAAGTAAGTTATGAAACAATTTTTTTGACGCTTCATAATTCATAATTTTTGGCACAATGCTGTGCCTATCAATGTGCGCTGGATGCTTGAGAATTTTTAGCGAGTCGTAATATTTTTGTTGTGCCAAGTGCACGCAGCCTCATATGTAAATAAATTCACATACTTGAATTTACGTATGCCATCTTCCTGTGTGCCTGTTAATGAAGCAATTCTCTATGAAGGATTTGATTTGGTTGAAGATGAGAGATGCAACGACTTTCATATACATATATATATGTGTATATATAATTTTAGACAATTTATCCTTTCTAAGCCAATTAAGCATACTGGTTTTTTATTATAAAGTGTTTAAAGCTAAATTTGGCCTATTTACTTTTAATTTCATTTATAAATCTTTCCCTTTGAATTATTTCACATTTCGTTACTTATTCAATAAAATTTAAAAATATCACTAAAGAACAAGCACACTTAATTCAATAGTGGCTTAGAAAAAACATATCATCCAAAATTAATATATATAAACACACATACCTACATATATTAAACTCATATCGTTGCATCTTTCTAAGTCATGTTAAAACTTTGTTGAGCTCATTACCAAGCATTCAGGAATATGGCATATGCATATACAAATATGAACATACACATGCCAAAGAGGGCAATTGTTAACGCCGCTGCAAGCTCACCCAAAAGAAGCAAAACGAACCGCGTTGAAGTCTTGAGGAATACGCCGATTACAAAGAACAAGCAAACAAGAACAGAAAAATGGGAGGTGGTTAAATTTAAGAAGAACCAAAAGGGGGCAGAATACTCTCAATAATACTCTCGCAATAACATACAAGGAGTCAAAAAAACTGCCAAAGGAGAGTTACTGCTTCTGCTGGAAAAATCATTCGACCCAAATACCTCGAAGATTCACGAAGCTGTTAAGGCGGCCCTAAGAGAAACTGTAGATGTCAGGGCACTTACGCAGCTGAGACAGGTGGAAATTCGTGCTCTTGATGAAATCACGACAAAGGAAGAAGTTCACGAAGCGGTAGGAAGACCATTCCAAGAGCTGGAAGTACCTATCTCAGCCATTTTGGGTCTGCGAAAAGCTTACGGAGAAGCACAACCGGCGACGCTAAAAGTAACATCGGAAATCCCTACCAAGCTGGCGGAAGCTAGTAAAATCCGAATAGGCCTTGTAATTTGTCGCATACGAGAGAAGATCGAACAAACAGATGCTTCAAATTAATGAAATATGGGCATGTAAGCTGAAAAAGCTCAGCTGACCTTAGTAACACCTGCTTCAAATCAGGCAATAAGGATCTCCAGTCCAAAAACTGCACACAAACAGCAAGCGATATAGCGCATGCGTTGACCAGCAGCAAGTGCCCTCAATATCTGAGAGCTCTTAAAGAAATTCGGCAGAAATGTAGATCTGGAAACTAAATCTGAACCATTATGAAAGCGCTCAGGACCTACTCGAGCAGACTATACCGGAACACAAAATATATCCTGCTATACTCAGTGAACACTATAAACACAAAAAATGCCAACGGCTGGGCCCCTGAAACAAGAGGCAAGGCAACGATCTGGAACTGTGGAACAAATACATCCCAACTTATGAGCGTGAAGGCAGCCCGTGGATTTGTACGTGCGCGAGTTACGTACCATCACTCCACCACCCTATCTATTTATTTCTCTTTTTTGAGTTGTGACAGTATTGTCTTACATTTAATGAAATTGGAATCATACACCAAACTATTTAAATGCTAAGATACTAAGATTTCACAAATAAAGGTTCCCACCAAAAGATTTGCTTAGTATGCAATATTACACCGACACGTTTTTCGCTCAATGCAGTTATGCTCTCAATAAGCTAAGGTACTGCATAAAGTGAGCGCAAAACAGGTGTTATTAGAATTAAGGAAATTGTAAAAAGAGTCTGTAGATTCACAGCAACCAAGAAGGTTGAATTTGTTTAAAGAATAAAACCGTGAAAAATAAAAATTAAATTTAGTGTTTCAAAACACATTAGTGGCGCAGTCATTGGAGATATTCCCGAAGGAATATTTAAAGAACAAGAAAGTGAATGCAACGAAGTGAAATTTTTGACCAAAACAGAGGTCTAATAATGGCGAACCAACACGACGTGGAAGAACTACTGGAGATCATCCGCAGACAAGAAGCGGAGTTACATCTGCAGCAGCAACGCTTAATACAGCAGCAGCAACAACAACAAACACAACAGCAACACCAGCAAACACAACAGAAAGAACAACAAACACAACACCAACAACAGGAGTTTAATTTTAATATGACCGCCAAGGATGTCATCGACCAATTTCGACGCTTGAAGCCCCTTTCAGAAAATCAAAACGCAAGGGCCTTAATCAATGCTGTAGAATCAAATCTTACGTTATGCGGAACAAATCTGAGCCTTATTCAGTTTTGTTTGAGAATTGTGGCCGATGAGAAGATTCATGGCAATGCTGGCCGGCGTGTAAGAGAACTAGAAAGCGGCGCTTCGTGGGAGGAAATGAAGGGGAAAATTCAACAAGAATGCAGCCCAAAGACGACCTACGGAGAAGTCTTCAACTTGTGCCGGACAATAAAAGTAAGAAATTTAAGAGAACTATTTAATATTTTTGAAAATTCCAAATTTCATATTAATGATATATACTTGTCTAACCCATTAAAACCTGGTATCTACCGACCAGAAAATGTAGACAGGGACCTGGTAGACATATTATTAGAAAAAATTGACGGACCAATTAGGGCTCATTTAAGTGAAAATGCGACTTTGAATGAGATAATTACAAAATATACCAAATTGAAACTATTAGATGACACAAGGGCCATTGCATTTAACCATAGAGTTAATATACAAAGTGAACGAAAAACAAACAACAATTGGCAATCATTAAAGCCAAGTAATAGTTTTCATAGCAATAATTGGAATACTAATAATTGTTTTCAAAACACAAATTGGCAAAAATCTAAGCCAAATAATAACTTCCAAAATGGCAACTTTAAACCGAATAGTAGCATTCAAACCCGAAATTTCAACTGGCAGAATTCAGACCCTTACCACAGGTCACAATACAGATTAATCAATAATTTTCCAGTTGAAAATTACAGCAGAAATTCAACACAGCAATTAAATTACAGTAAATTATTTCAGTACAATCAACCAAATTCTTCTCAAACTAGAAAATCTTATCATAGTAGGCAACAACGCCAAACTAATGCGTATCAACAAGAACCAGAGCCAATGGATATTGGTAATTTAAAAGAAGAGGAGGACGTAAATTTTTATATGACGGCTTCTCCACAAAATTACCCATAATATTAGTAACAATTGGAAATTGTAAAATTAGATGTCTCATAGACACCGGATCAGAAACAAGCATAATTAAACCTAATGTCCTTGGGAATACTTTTCCCACTCAACAACTCAATTCACCCCTTTTTTACAGAACCATAAACGGAATAAATCAAGTGACACACAAATTAGTTACCCCAATACCTAGAGAATTTAATATCTCAGGTACCTTCTCTTGGAAGGTTATTGATTTCCAAAGCAAAATTTATTCAGCAATAATAGGTCAAAATTTTCTCATCGCTCTTAAAGCTAAGATTGATGTAGAGAATAAATTTATTACTATACTAGATAAACATATACCGTTTAGAAATTACAATCCATACAATAGTGTAGAAATTTGCTCACTTGAACACAGCGACCTAGAAAAATTGGATCTGAGACATCTAAATTCGGAAGAAACCCAATTGATAACGAAGTTATTGCACAGCTTCAAGGATTTATTTTATAAAGAGGGTGATAAGCTTTCTGCAACCCATGAAATTAAACATGAAATAATTACATCAACTGATAGAGCTGTATATTCAAAATGTTATAGGTACCCCCAAATTCACGAAGAAGAAATAAAGAAACAAATCAAAGAAATGTTAGAGCAAAACATAATTAAGGAAAGCAATTCACCTTATAATAGTCCCTTATGGGTAGTGCCAAAGAAGATCGACAATTCTGGCATCCAAAAATGGCGAATTGTTGTAGATTATCGGAAGCTAAATGAAATTACTGTTAATGATAAATTTCCAATTCCCAATATGGAAGGAATTCTTAATAAATTGGGCAAAGCTCAATACTTCTCTTCTATTGATCTTGCCAAAGGATTTCATCAAATTGTTGTAGATGAAAATGACAGAAAAAAAACTGCCTTTTCTACACCTTTTGGCCATTACGAATTCATAAGAATGCCATTTGGGCTTAAAAATGCCCCTTCGACTTTCCAGCGACTTATGAATTCAGTCCTTCGTCAGTATATAAATAAAATTTGTGTTGTGTATTTAGACGACATCTTAATATTCAGTACTTCTTTATCAGAACATATACAAAATATTACAAAAATATTTCAAACTTTGAAAACAGCAGGACTTAAAATTCAAATTGATAAATGTAGCTTCTTAAAGAAGGAAACCGAATTTTTAGGTCATATACTTACACCTAAAGGTGTTAAGCCAAATCCAGCTAAGGTCGAAGTAATTCAAAAATTGAAGCTTCCGACAACACAAAAGCAGATTAAATCATTTTTAGGAATAACAGGTTTCTACCGAAAATTTATAAAAGACTATTCTAAAGTAGCTTACCCCATGATCGCATATTTAAAGAAAAATGCTAAAATCAACATAAGAGACCCAAATTATATTAAAACTTTTGAAAAACTAAAGGATATAATAACAAATCCGCCTATTTTAAAATATCCAAATTTTAATAAGCGCTTTAAGCTTATCACTGATGCCAACAATTTTGCTATTGGTGCGGTTTGACCCAAGATGGTCATCCTGTTTCATTCGCATCGCGAACACTAAATAATCACGAAAAAAATGATTCCACCATTGAAAAAGAGCTATTGGCAATAGTGTGGGGAGTCAAATACTATAGACCTTATCTTTTTGGAAGAGAATTTGATCTCCAAACCGATCATCAACCACTAAAGTGGTTGCAAGTCAAAAACTCGGGTAAAGATATAAGCCCGAGATTACAGAGATGGCTAGTTCAATTAGCGGGAATACGACGCAAAAATTGATTACATTGCTGGCAAAGAGAATAAATTAGCAGACTTTCTCAGCCGCATTAATTGCGAAAAGTGTGAGATAAACGCGTTAGACTCTGATGATTTAGGAATCACTCTTAACGAAACTTTTATAATAAAAAATCTAAATGCTGAAGAAGCAGCAAATCAATCTGATATATCTCTAGAAGTTCATTCCAACCATTCCCTTGAAACCGTACATTCTCAGGCAGAGAATTGCAATGATCATATTTCTATTTTAGATACCATAGTAAATAGGTTCAAAAACCAACTGATTTTAGTAAATAACAAGGAAGTTGAGGTCGTGGAAATTTTCAAAAACAAAAGAATCTTTATCGATAAACAAGATATTGACTCTGACAATGTAACTAATATAGTCCGAAGAAATTTTGATAAAGGAAAAGTGGCGATATTTTCCCAAATTAATGACCATGAATACAACAAATTACAGCAAATTTTAGGAAGTAATAAATGAAACAATTACCGTAATACATTTAATAGATTTAACCGAAATAAATATAATAATTTCACAAATAGAATCCAATATTAAAAATTTAATAATGAATAAGTTCGTGCGGTTTTTTTCGAAATTTGAAACTTTATTGACGTAAAATGGTTACAAATTTAATATTCAAAATATTGTCCATCGCTTACTACTACTTTTTCCCATCTTTCTGGCAATTCACGGATTCCCTTTGTGAAAAATTCGGTCGGTTTTGCCGCAATCCACGAATCGATCCATTTTTTGACTTCATCGTAATTACGGAAGTGCTGGTCAGCCAGGCCATGTTGCATCGATCGGAAGAGATAGTAATCGGATGGCGCAAGGTCTGGACTATACGGCGGGTGGGGTAGGACATCCCATTTGAGCGTTTCTAAGTATGTTTTGACCACTTGTGCAACATGTGGCCGAGCATTGTCATGTTGCAAAATAACTTTGTCGTGTCTATCGGCGTATTGCGGCCATTTTTCTCGCAGTGCTCGGCTCAAACGCATCAATTGTCGTCGGTAGACATCCCCCGTAATCGTTTCATTCGGTTTCAGTAGCTCATAATACACAACACCCAGCTGGTCCCACCAGATACACAGCATAACCTTCAGGCCATGAATATTCTGCGCCGACGTCGATGTTGAAGCATGGCCAGGGTATCCATACGTTGCCCGACGTTTTGGATTGTCGTAATGGACCCACTTTTCATCGCCAGTCACAATTCGATGCAAAAAACCCTTTCTTTTGTGCCGTTGAAGCAGTTGTTCGCATGCCATAAAACGGCGTTCAACGTCTCTTGGCTTCAATTCATACGGCACCCAATGGCCTACCTTTCGGATCATTCCCATGGCTTTTAAACGTTTGGAAATGGTTGATTGATCAACTCCCAAAGTTTTTGCAACCTCTTCTTGCGTTTGAGCCGGATCTTGATCGAGCAATTCCTCCAATTCGGTATCCATGAACTTTGGCGGCGCACCCTCGCGTTCTTCGTCTTCCAAGCCAAAATCACCACTTTTAAAGCGTGCAAACCACTTCTGGCACGTTCGCTCAGATAGAGCATGCTCACCATAAACTTCCACCAAGATACGATGACTTTCGGCTGCTTTTTTCTTCATATTAAAATAATGAAGAAGAATTCCCCGCAAAAACACATTATTAGGCACGAAATTCGACATTTTCAAGTGTGGTAAAAATATTGTGGTTTACGCTTCAAATAAAAAACTTATACTGACGTTTGTGCCTTACGACAGTAGCTCTCCAATGAATGTTTGGAAATGTGGATCGATGGAATAATAATCAAGTTACGCCATCTGTTGTAAAACCGCACGAACTTATTCATAGTCCTATTAGATATTCTCCATAAGGATTTATTACTCAAAGAAATAGAAATACTTAAAGACAAAGTTAAATCAATTACACCTTCGCCAGTGAATTTTAAACAAAAAAGAGGACTTTTAAATATTGTCGGGACAACTCATAAATGGCTATTTGGCACAATGGACGACGATGACCGTCAAGAAATTTTACAGCATTTAAAAGTTAAGGACGAAAATAATCACAACGTTATTGAAACAGTTAATAAACAAATTCAGATAAACCTACACTTTAATGACACTTTAAACCTACTAAAAAATAATATAGAAGAAGACAGAAAAAGAATCCAGGCAGCTTTTAACGAAATTAAAACCAGGAACAGCGAAATTGTAAGATATTTGCTATACTTAGACCAAATGCAAAAAATCAGATACTTGGAAAATAGGCTTAATCAAATTCAAGATAACATATCAGCGGC
The DNA here is from genome assembly GCF_028408465.1 of Anastrepha ludens. Classification (NCBI taxonomy): domain Eukaryota; kingdom Metazoa; phylum Arthropoda; class Insecta; order Diptera; family Tephritidae; genus Anastrepha; species Anastrepha ludens. The sequence goes on from NC_071503.1 coordinate 20,674,797, forward strand.
TAGGCATAAGATTTTACACCCTAGTATATTGACGGCCAATGAAATAGAACGTTACAATATTGATTTTTATAAGCTAAAATTACTAAAATTAGGTATAATGAAATACGATAAATCTAAGTTAATTATTGCCATTAAAATACCAACAAATTTTATTAAAACCTATGTAAAAGCTATAGTGCCAATACCCAACAAAGAGTTCATGGAAATAAATACTGATATTGAACATGTTGTCGAAATAGCAAATAACGTATATTATTATGAAGAAGAGACAGATCTCAAAACTCTGTATATTATCAAAACTGTATGTTAAAGTATAACAACAAATTCGAGATCCTAGCTATGGACGATGAAACCTTAATTGTTAAGAATGCAATAAATGAAACTGTTTTACAAAATTGTGACAACCGAAAAATCACACTTAACAAAAATTATTTAATATCTGTATACAACTGTAAAATAACAATAAAAGAGTACGTTCTTCAAAATAAAATAGAAATTGTAAAAGAGAAATATTACATTCCAGTAAACAACGAAAATAACACGTTTGAAAAAGAAATTAACTTCAAAAAAATTGTATTGGAAAATTTTGAAAATATTAAAGAAATAAAAGAATTAAAATATCATAGAAATGTTTCTTATGCAATAAGCACTTTCTTTTTTGTAAGCATTGTTATAATTATTGTGATATTGTATTTAAGAAAAAATAATATATTAATAAAATTAAGATTATCAATAAAATTGAAAACAAATCTGAGGATGTGGAACTGGAAGCCATTAAAGAGAAATACGGCTTAAAAAATAACAAACCATAAGATCCAGGAGAATCCTTTGACAAAGGGGGGAGGAGTTACGTACCATCACTCCACCACCCTATCTATTTATTTCTCTTTTTTGAGTTGTGACAGTATTGTCTTACATTTAATGAAATTGGAATCATACACCAAACTATTTAAATGCTAAGATACTAAGATTTCACAAATAAAGGTTCCCACCAAAAGATTTGCTTAGTATCTATGCAATATTACACCGACACGTTTTTCGCTCAATGCAGTTATGCTCTCAATAAGCATAAGGTACTGCATAAAGTGAGCGCAAAACAGGTGTTATTAGAATTAAGGAAATTGTAAAAAGAGTCTGTAGATTCACAGCAACCAAGAAGGTTGAATTTGTTTAAAGAATAAAACCGTGAAAAATAAAAATTAAATTTAGTGTTTTAATTTAAGTCTAAAGACTTAAAACACATTAGTCGCGCGTTGAAGGGACATATATTTACATCTGCTATCTACCTCCCAGCTTAACACTTCTGGAAGCAACAGGCATCCTAAAGAATTTCGCCCAGGATGTAAAGGAGCTTGGGCCTGTCATCGTAGCTGGTGATTTCACCGCTTAGGCTGCTAACTGAGGATGCCCTGGGACAAACCCTGGAGGCGGGGTCTATAATCGACCTTACCTTCGTGAGTTCTAGTATTGTTCGCTACACGAAATGGTTCGTCAGCCAGCATTACCTTCGGAGCGATCACTTTGCAATAACTTGTGAAATATGGAAGCTCGGCGAAGAAAGGTTCTCAAATAACTACGACACGAGGTACAAAGTTAAAGCAATGGAGGCTGAGATTACTGAAATCATGCTGGCAGATGTAACTCTCGCAGGGGGTGCATCTGAGAAGACTACGCAAACCATGAGACACCTCCAAAACGAGGCCCAACAAGCGGAACAGCGAACCTATCTACTGGTGGACAGCAGACATGGCAGAATTGCGCAGCGAATGTATAAGAGCAAGGCGAGGCTACCAACGATCTAGGGGTACGGACAGTTTCCTAGAAAACCAGCTCCAATATAAACAAAGAAGGAAGGCCCTAAACAGGCAATTAAAAACAGTAAACGCCGATGTTTCCTCCAGCTGTGCTACGATGCCGAAAATGATCCTTGCGGCCTCGGGTACAGGCTTGATATGAAAAAGTTTAAAGTCTTTAAGACACTCCTACAAAAATGCCCAGCTACAGTCCGTAATGCAGGAGAAACACTGTTCCCCATGCAAGACACTATACGAGACCACGAATTGGTAAGATTCTGTGAAGGCGGCCATAATATGCAGTCAACAAACAAAGAAGAACTCCTGATGATTATAAAACGGAACAAAAATAATAAAGCTCCAGGACCGGTTGGAACCCCCAACGAGGCCTTAGAAGTTGCTATTCAAAGTCGTACCGATATTTTTGTAGATCTCTACGATACAAGTCTAAAGGAAGGTGCATTTACAACCTACTGGAAGTTACAGAAACAGGTTTTAATTCTAAAATGATCCAAGCCTGCGGAAGACCCTACAGGCTACCGCCCCGTGTACATGCTTCACACCGTAGGAAAAATCCTGGAACGCCTGATCGCAGTTCGTCTGGAGGCTGCTATAGATGACGTAGGCGGTCTATCAGCCCGACAATTCGGATTTCGGAAATCCCGTTCAACCAAAGATGCTGTTTCTGCAGACAAAACCATTGTGCAGAGGGCAACTGAAGGTACTCGATGGCTATACGGTAGCAAGGAGTTCTGCGTAATTGCGACGGTGGACATTAAGAACGCCTTCGATACGGCGAATTGGAGCAAAATTCTGATCGCGCTTGATAGTTTCAACATTCCTATGTATATTCGTAGGATTGTCGCCAGTTACCTTTCTGACAGAACCCTGCGTTATAAAACTGATGCTGGTGTAAAAGAGCACAAAATAACTGACAGAGTTCTATAAGGCTCAGTGCTGTGCCCTTTGCTTAGGAACGTCATGTGCGATAGAGATTTACATTTCAATCTACCTTTAGGGTCACAAATTGTAGGATTTGCTTTTGTCGTCGTAGCTCCGTCAAGCCGAAGAAACATGTAACCAAGCTGTCGGCATGGTAAAGGAATGGTTCTGCAACAGCGGGCTAACTCTTGCGGACCATAAAACGGAAGCAGTACTAATTAGTAGTAGGAAAATTGTGAAGTCGGCCAATATAATGGTGATCGATCTTGGCATAGAATCGAAGCCATTCATTAAGTACTTGGGCGTAATAATTGACCGTAGGCTTAATTTCAAAGAGCACTTGGTGTACGCGAGCAGTAGGGTAGCAGAAGCCATAACTGCGCTAACACGACTAATGATGAATATCAGAGGTCCTAGACAAAACTGCAAGAGACTACTTACTACTGTTGTCTCTTCGATTTTGCTGTACGCAGCTCCAGAATGGGCGGAAGCCACCAATTACAGCTCATATGTTAAATGTATGAAAACAGTGTACCGATTAGGTGCCCTCAGAGTGTGCTGCGTCTTTCGCACGGTATAAGAAATAGCCATTATGGTTATAGCAGGACTACTCCGAGTCAATCTAATGGCAACAGAGCATGCTGAAATCTACAAAAACAAAGCTACTTCAGAACGGGTGACAATACGCAAGATAGCAAGAGAGCGTAGCCTGCGATCATGGCAGGAAAAATGAAGCTCGTCCCTCAACGGACGCTGGACGTGCCGTTTGATTCCCATAGTTTCCAAATGGGTTACCCGTGAACATGGAAAGTTAGATTATTATCTGATCCAAATACTGACAGAACATGGGTGCTTTAAATCCTACTTATATAGGTTTAAGGACGATGATGACCCGTACTGTTCTCCTTGTGCACCAACTGCAGAAGACGCAGAACATGTTTTGTTTGTCTGTCCGCGATTTGCGTTAGAAAGGGAGGAACTAAGCACTAAGGTAGGGAAGCCAATTACGGCTGATAACCTAGTGGATATTATGATAGAGTCCAAAAAACATTGGTTCGCTGTGTGTAATATGGAAAAAATAGTAATCTCCAAACTGCGTCGCGCTAAACAACAGCGTAGATCTTCATGAAGAGGCAATAGGCCGCGCCCCCTCCCGTGAAGTACTACTTAACGGTTGTCCCGCGGGAGGGAAACGGAGCGGGGGTGGGTTTTTAGTGGGTGAGCCGAAAGGTAAGCCTCACACTTTTCGGCGTTTAATGCTTTGTGCCACCTCCAAAAAACAAAAAAAAAAACATGAGACTGCGCGCACTTGCCACAGCAAAAATATAACGACTCGCTAAAAATTCTCAAAGAATCCTACGCACATTCGAAGGAGCAGTATTGTGTCGATAAACTTTAAGCACCAACAAAATCGTTACATAATTAACTTAGGTCTTTACTATGAGGTAGTGCATTATTATTCGATATGTTAATTTTAATGTTGACGAAGAAAAGTATGGAATAAACTTTAGAAATAAAAAGTGCATATTGACTGAAAAAAGTTAGTTATCGATTTGCGGCTTTGGTCCTGTTGCTATTAAGAGCAATGCACAGCTCACCGAAGCTTCAATATTAATTATTGAACCTGACGCACAGCAGTTGCGGCTGTCGAGCAGTTAGAAGACATATTTACATGACATGACAAAAATTTATGATTCACCAGATATTGGCAAATATTTCTATAAGAAATATTTCTGTATTGACTATGCGTCTCATTTGCTCAATGTATCTGAGTTCTTTTTGAATTCTAGTAGTGTAGGCAGCTACCTCCTCCCACTTTTCTTCCGATTGCAACATGAACTCGACTACGTCAGTTGCACTTGGAATTATTCTTCCTGTTATAAAACGTAGGCAGTGGAAACTGGCATGTCCCAGGTCTTCTTCTACATTGATGCACACAGGGCAGTAGGAGCTGTCATCATGCCCGAACCTATGCAGATATTTCCTAAAACCCCCATGTCCAGAAAGAAACTGTGTCACATGGTAGGTTGTATCTCCAAGACTCCGATTTAGCTATGGTCGCAAATCGGGAATCAGTTTATAAGTCCATCGCTCTATACATCGGTATTGCCACCTTGTTAGTGACACAAGCCGCTTTTCTTCTCGCACCGCTTTTTTATTTATTTTGGCATCCGCTGCACATCTGTCATAGACTCGCTTCATTTCACTCGCGAGAATATCCGCTGGTATCATACCTGGTATGACAAACGCCGCGTCATCCGATATTGTTCTGTAGCCGCAACATGCCCTTAGGGAACTTAGCCTATATACAGACAATAGCTTATATCCTTCAGTTTAGCTGCATTTGCCCAAACTGGGGCTGCATACAGTTTCTTTATACCATTTTGTATGCAGTACCCCATGGGTGTAAGTCCCCATCGTAACACAGTTGCTTAAAGCCCTCGAGTTTACGTTTTTTAATCGCTTCTTGTAGTGCTTTCCTTGCCTTTCGAAAGTGCGCTAGCACCGTTTCATAGCAAGCTCTGCCCCTGGACCTTTGCATTTTACGCCGCGCTTGTAGGCAGATCCGTCTCAGTTGCGCTATCTCTTCAGTCCACCAATAGCAAGGCGCTCCTTGTCGATTTGGCCTTCTTATTGGCATGTCCGCATCGCAAGCTTTAGACAAAATGCTCTTTAGTTTTCGAGCTTGCTCGTCGTTTAGTGCGTACCCAAAGGCCTCGGTGTCCATCTTTCTGTCATTCCATCTGGGTCCTACTGGCTTAGTTGCGCGTACTCTTTTATTCTTTGACAGTTTGAATAGAATTGCCTGATGGTCCCTGTGAGTGAATTCCTCACTTACTCGCCACTTGATTTCCTGCAAAAGTGAATTGCTGACAAGTGTTAGATCAATAATAGATCCCGTACCGGTCTTGCGATATGTAAGCGCGCAACCATTATTTGCGATACTAATGTCTACTCTAGCAATGGCTTCTAGCAGGCTACGTCCTCTGGCGTTGGTAAGTCTACTACCCCACTCGGTAGTCCAGGCGTTGAAATCAGCGCCAATTACTACTGGCGATCTAACTTCAACGTCCCGCGTGAGGTCATCTAGAAACGTTTCGAAGTCTCTCACGTCCATCTAGGCGGGGCATAGCTGCTATACATATAAATGTTGTCCACTTTAGCTCTTACGAAGCCCTCCACTTGATCATAAATCTTTTGCAGAGGGTGTTTGCGCGCATTTGATAGCTGGATGAGTATTTCACCCTTTTGCGTTCGCCTTATTTTCGAGACCATTTTACCAAGTTCTCCGAGATTGGGGTCGGATTTTACAGACTTCAGTCTTTCCGCATAGGAAGTTTCTCCCTTCGCTTCTATCACTATCGCGTCAGGTCTAACTCTTCTTGGTCTTGCATGCCTTGGCTTGGTTTTTTTAGCCACCGTTCTTCACTGAGTTGCATCCGCTCTTTGAGTTTCCCTGCGTGTGGTGGAGGTAGATGGTGTTCCGGTAACTTCCTGTACGTCTGTTCTATTCTTCTCCAAGTTGCTCCGCTTAGGTTTAGGAGTCAAAACCGCACCATCCAGTTTCTCCTTGGGGTCTGGGTTGTGCAAAACCATGGGGATGTTTGTGAACCGCTGCGTTTCCTTATTACCTCCTTGGCTGTTTAGTCTCCCTACTCAATGGCTGCCAGCTCGTATAGTGCCTTTATAATCTCTATGGCATCTCTCATAGGCTGGTGTATAGAGCGCCTTTTGCCATCTTCCAGCATTTGAACTAGGCGACGTATTTTCTCGCCTAGCCCTCAGAATGCCGTTCGCTTACTAACCGCGCTGTCCACGATATTACTTTTCATTGATACAGCGGCAAGAACGGGAGATCTGAGAGTTTTTGATGTCCTCCGGAATGCATTGGCTTCCGCCAATCCGACCTCATTATCTCTACTGCCGTTATATCTGCCGCATTTTTCTCTTGATTCGTTGCCACTTAATAATGTTGTTGTTTTTGTATGTAGTTGTGTCCCCACTCAGGTCCGTTATCTCTAATCGTAGTGTAGTTGCCTTATGACCCCATGGTTGTCGCTACTATGTAGGGAGGCCATGCGAAAGTTGACTCATGCCTTTATGGGTACATGTGTTCAGAGCCGGGTCAGCACTAACCAGGAAAAAGTTCAACTGGACCTACACGACCAATTGAATGGTGACGCTTAGAGAGCGTGACATTAACCCGGAGCCATTTCGGCAAGGTGTCACCTTTGATTACTTAAGTCCTAGAATAACACAGTAACCAGCCCATGTCGAACTAAATTCCTTCCCATTGCCAGTTTGCCATACTAAGGATATTACTGGTCTCGATCTTAATGGATCTCGATCCCCAGTTTCGCGGCCACCATAGCCAAGTTTCGCCAACGTAGTTTTCACAGATCTGCCTAATCAGCAGTCGATTTTAATAATTTGTATACAGTTCTCGAGCACGAGCAAACTCGTTTTGGTACATTTTGGATAATTTGTATTGACTTAACTTATATCCTTTGCGTAAATACTTAAAAAATTAGTGGTTTTTGAATCACATAATCTCTGCTTTTTGGGTTGATCCGTGCTTGGCATACAGCACGTTAGATTTAATAAATTTAAAATAATTGGATAATGAACTTCTTATACATTCCTTTTAGGTTACTAAATTTGTTTCTTTTTTGTTTCAGAAAGCTGATTTAGCCGTTGGGTCGATGACAATAACATATGCGCGTGAAAGTGTAATAGATTTTACTAAACCATTTATGAACCTGGGCATAAGTATTTTATTCAAGGTATTTAATATTTACCATTACGACCGTTCAAGAAAATTACTCCGACTGACACCAACTCCAATAGACTCTTATAATAACCTAAAGGGATAAAAAATCATTTCTGAAGAAATGGAAATAATAGCAAACTTAATCAGCACTACTTATCAAATAATGAGTAATTACGTTGTAAGTTAGTAAAATTTCAATCAAACAGTTCAATGCTTAGAATAACTGCTAATAATAGTCTGTAAGTGAATTCGGATGTTTTACAAAGAAATTATTTTACAAAACGGTACTGGACAGCTAAATTACATCTTACATAATAAAAAAAAGATTGGACATATCTTTCCTCTAGAGTATATAAAAACGTACATTTCGCGCGTTTGCTGGAATAATAAAAGTTAAGCAGGCGCGCTGTAACTTTTCTTTTATACTGTACGAAATATGTAAAACGTATATATAAACATTACCACATTAGAACAAATTGTAAAGTGAAATTTTAAAATCGGGTTGTTCTATATTTTTTAACTTTTTGGAATACACCGTTGTTCCAGCTACCGCGTGACTTATATCCAAAAATGCTTATGTAAGTAAAAATTTTCGTCCACAAACTAGGGACCATCAACTCCGGCTTCTCGCTTGTTTTCATTCATGAATCCACTGGCTTATGACGTGTGGCTCTATGTTTTGGCTGCATATTTCTTGGTATCATTTACAATCTACGTCGTAGCAAAGTTCTCGCCAATCGAGTATCATGACAATTATCCATGCGATATAAGGAATCCTGCCATAACTAATCAGTTTTCATTAGCTAACAGTTTCTGGTTTACAATCGGAACATTAATGCAGCAAGGCTCTGACATAAATCCAAAATCGATCTCAACTCGCATTGTCAGCGCTATATGGTGGTTCTTCACGCTAATTATCATTGCTTCGTACACAGCTAACTTGGCGGCTTTCTTGACAGTTGAACGCATGATTACGCCCATTGAAAATGCCGAGGACTTGGCTAGCCAAACAGAGATATCTTACGGTACCCTTGAAAGTGGCTCCACAATGACATTTTTTCGCGACTCAATCATTGAGACGTATCGAAAAATGTGGCGCAACATGGAGAATAAGAAAGCTACTGCTTTCACTTCCACTTACGAAGAGGGTATAAGGCGTGTAAATAAAGGTAATTACGCGTTTCTCATGGAATCCACTATGCTTGACTATATAGTGCAGCGAGATTGTAATTTGACACAGATCGGAGGCCTCCTAGATACCAAAGGTAAGTATCTATATGTAGGATATACTGTACATACATGGTCCCTGCAGTGAAGACTGACAGTAAATGTAAGAAACAAGCAGTATAATAAGTTGGTTTCTGAAACAAACAAAACTTTATAAAAACAGGTATTTCTAGAGAAAACATGTACTATATTACATATTAAATAAAGCGAAGTTATTGTGGATGAAGCACTGGTTTCGTTGTGTGACAATAGTATAAAAATGAACATCGAACAAAGGGCTTATATACAGTTTTGCCTCGCTTAGCACAAATTCTACCGAAACGTTTCAATTGATGAAGGAATTATGCTAATGGTTGTTTATACCGTGGAAGTTTTCATCGCTGTACTGAGTTGGAAAGGTGCTTTCTTTGAAAAATCAATTCTGATTTGCTAAATGAAATTATTAACTTCCCTGAACTATTCCAATACTTCTTCTTCTCTTCTTAATTGGCGCGATAACCGCTTACGCGATTTTGGCCGAGATTAACAAAGCGCGCCAGTCGTTTCTTTCTCGTGCTAACCGGCGCCAATTGGACACACCAAGTGAAGCCAAGTCCTTCTCCACCTGATCTTTCCAACGCAGAGGAGGCCTTCCTCTTCCTCTGCTACCACCAGCTGGTACCGCATCGAATACTTTCAAAGCCGGAGCGTTTTTATCCATTCGGACGACATGACCCAGCCAACGAAGCCGCTGGATCTTTATTCGCTGCGCTATGTCTATGTCGTCGTAAAGCTCATACAGCTCATCGTTCCATCGTCTACGATATTCGCCGTTGCCAACGTGCAAAGGTCCAAAAATCTTACGCAGAATCTTTCTCTCGAACACTCCAAGCGTCGCTTCATCGGATGTTGTCATCGTCCAAGCTTCTGCGCCATACGTTCGGACGGGCATGATGAAAGTCTTGTAGAGTGTTAGTTTTGTTCGTCGAGAGAGGACTTTACTGCTGAATTGCCTACTTAGTCCAAAGTAGCACTTGTTGGCAAGAGAGATTCTACGTTGGATTTCAAGGCTGACATTGTTATCGGTGTTAATGCTGGTTCCTAAATAGACGAAGTCTTTTACAACCTCAAAATTATAACTGTCAACAGTGACGTGGGTGCCGATAAGCGAGTGCGCCGACTGTTTGTTTGAAGACAGGAGGTACTTCGTTTTGTCCTCGTTCACCACCAGACCCATTCGCTTTGCCTCTTTATCCAGTTTGGAGAAGGCAGAACTAACAGCGCGGTTGTTAAGGCCGATGATGTCAATATCATCGGCATACGCCAGCAATTGTACGCTCTTATAAAAAATTGTGCCTGAGCGATTAAGTTCTGCGGATCGTACGATGCTCTCCAACATCAGGTTAAAGAAGTCACACGAAAGCGAGTCACCCTGTCTGAAACCTCGTTTGGTATCAAACGACTCGGAGAGGTCCTTCCCAATTCTGACGGCGCTGCTGGTGTTGAGCAACGTCATCTTACATAGCCGTATTAGTTTTGCGGGGATACCAAATTCAGACATAGCGGCATACAGGTAACTCCTTTCCGTACTGTCGAATGCAGCTTTGAAGTCGACGAAAAGATGGTGTGTGTCGATTCTCCTTTCATGGGTCTTTTCCAAGATTTGGCGTATTGTGAATATTTGGTCGATGGTAGACTTTCCAGGTCTGAAGCCACACTGATAAGGTCCAATCAGTTGGTTGACGGAGGGCTTCAGCCTTTCACACAATACGCTCGCTAGAACCTTATAGGCGATATTTAGAAGACTAATCCCGCGGTAATTGGCACAAATTGCAGGATCGCCCTTCTTATGGATTTGGCAGAGCACGCTTAAATTCCAATCGGCAGGCATGCTTCCATCCGACCATATTCTGCATAGGAGCTGATGCATGCACCTTACCAGCTCCTCGCCGCCATGTTTGAATAGCTCAGCCGGCAGTCCGTCGGCGCCCGCGGCTTTGTTGTTCTTTCCAATACTTATCAGCAGTTAAAGCCTATTTAAGTAGTATATATATATATATATATATATATATTAGAGCGTCTCGCCCTACAGGCAAAAAAAAAAGTCACCCGTACCTCCCCTCATATGAAGTGTTTTTGAAAAATTTTCTTTTTCTAGCAACCCTAGATAAAACCAAATTTGTTTTTAGTTGAAAGCCATACATTAGGTGCCTTATTTTCTTTATATATTACATTTTTCAGCATGCTCCACCTGATTTTTTATAAATTAACTGAGCTATTGTTTATCTAATATACTTTTTTCTGTTTTATGTTTTGCCCTTGACATCATAATCAATTGTCATTTTACTTGGTGCGTGTTAAAAACTGCAAAAACCTTAAAAATGCGTTTTGTTGATTGTGATTTAAAAAAACAACTGCCAACTAAACGCGATATTATTAATTTCGGGTTATATCTTCGTCATAGAAGTGATCGGCGTAGAAAGTTGGGAGTTTATAAGCAAGAAATTTGAAGGAAACTACGTCTTTTGTAGCAACGTGCAGGTATTCCAATTTTATCTAACAGTGTTACGTGTAGAAAATTAGATAGTGTTGTGAATAAGTAGAGTAGAATGGGGTAAGATAGGTCTTTTTTTTTTGAAGAGCTCTTGCTACGGTGTTTTTGCATTGATTTTGAAAAATAAGCAAGATTTTGAAAGGTTATTTATCTGCTAACATTTTGGTTATACTGACTTATGTTTGGCTAAATATTTTGGAAGCTGCATTCAATAAGACAAAGGGTCTTTTTTTCGATATTTTCAAAATCGGGGGGCACGATAGGTCACTATATGTGAGGGGAAAAGAACAATGTACATGGCTTGGAAATTAACGTTTTAACCTTTATTTATAGAGTATGAACACTGCACATGTTATAAAAGTTAGGAATTTTTCTTTAATTCATCACGCAAGCACGTAATGTTTCGAACGGAATTTTAAATTGTTTAGAGGCTGATCGAACACTAGCGCGATCTCGGACTGCCGCGACTGCGTTTTTTACGTCCTCTTCACTTCGTTTCGGCGTTTTTCGCACATAATTACACACCATTTTGCTGCAAAAACAATTAAAATTTATTTTATTCCATTAAAAGTAGTGACCTACAATGCCCCCAGACGGCTGACCTATAGTGCCCCCAAGCACATGTTTTATGTTAGTGTCGATATTTTTTTAAAAAACAAAAATATCAAAAAACTGACACATTATTCGTGTTCAGCATTATTTTCTACGTAAAATAAAACTCACCTGAAAAATATTTACATACATTAAATGCACTGCACCGTAGAATAAAAAAAATGCTATGTCGGAGAAAAGCTCACAAAAAACTAAACGACGCCAGAACTAGGATAACTAATCAATGGTGACGGCCGAAATGACAGTCGCGAACGTTGTTCCCCACCACGTATTCAATTCACATAAGACGAGTGATCTCTGCAAAAACAGTGCGACGAAAACCCCACCTACCTATTGTGCCCCCATACCTATCTTACCCCATTCTACTCTACTATAACGTAGTGAAACATCCATCGAAATACGATGAAAACGAGTGGAATACATTATTTGTGATATCGCGTTGCGCATGTAGAATTTAAAAAAATAATTTATGTAACTGCACAGCCTGCAATAAAATTCCAGATGATACTAAAACTTTTTTCATCGATCAGTGTGGTCCACGATTAATGACTCTTGATAATGTAGATGTGAGGTCGACGAACGACATACAACATATGACGACAGTTTGTTCATCAAATTAATGAGTTGTTTGATGGGCTTATCATAGACAAAAACAAAGTATATAGGGAACGTGTGAAGTTCCGCAAAGATGCATTAGCGGCGGCCAAATGTGATGACTCTGTAAAGTGTATCTCATTCGATGGCAAAAAAGAGAAAACTTTAAAAAGAGTAACAGAGGCAAATGTGAACATGAAGAACATACCACCATCGTAAAAGAGCCCGGTTCGAAATTTCTCGGCTATGTCACGCCCACTGAAAGTTCCGCAACTGGAATACAGAGGAGCATCGTGGGATATTTAGAACAACAACATATCGACTAAAATTTCCGTTACAAGACAAACTATTCACTAACTGTTTCGCGGGCGAGGAAAATAAGCAAAATTTACTTTTTCTTGTATGGTTTTAGACTAAAAATAAATTGTTTATATTTCTGGTTCTACTAATTGAATCGAAATACTTTTTTCGCAAAAGATTTATGATTTTTTACGGTCTTCAATTAACTGACATTAGGTTGTTACACTAGGGTGGTAGAAACTAAGATATGGTGGGTAAGTACCACAATGAAACGCATGAGCTCTATGAACTTTCTTGAGAAAAACCTCCTCTTTGAGACAAAAGAATTGATGTTTCACACTTTAAAATCCGACAATAAATGCCGAAGATATGAAGAAAAATGTAATTGGGCGACATCTAGCGTTGCCAGAAAAACAAAATTTTTTTTTAAATGTTTTTCAAAAACACTTCATATGAGGGGAGGTACGGGCGACTTTTTGTTGGTGATACGCTCTAATATATATATATATAATATATGTATATAGTTGCGCGGACACCCTTTTTTGGGTGTGTGGCCGAGCTCCTCCTCATATTTGTGGTGTGCGTCTTGATGTGGTTCCACAAAATGGAGGGACCTACAGTTTCAAGCCGACTCCGAACGGCAGATATTTTTATGAGGACCTTTTTCATGGCAGAAATACACTCGGAGGTTTGCCATTGCCTGCCGAGGAGCGACCGCTATTATTTCTCTCTGTGAATTCCGTATGGTAGTCACGCACAAACCCATTCGGCTACGGCGGCCGCCGCCATGTGGTTTATTGTTTGAAAGCTAAGGTGGCCTTTAATTTTTAGCGAAAGTCACCTTGAAATGGCCACCTCAAAGGAAATGATGTATTTTGCAGGTTAATCGTCATCTAAGCCAGAAATCGGTCAGTTACACATTCATATATTTTACGTGCGATTTACTGCAGGGTAATAACGAATCTAAAGCGTTTTTCAGTAAGAGCGCTTCAACTTTTTTTTTGAATAAAACACAAACGGTTTGACTTTTTTAACTACAATATTTTTTTTTTTTTATTATCGAGTTTGAACATATACATTTAAGTATGAAATTCGATTTCTTTTGCATGACCACCGCGTTCACGTTTTACGAAGTCCAATCGTTGAACCCAATTTTCGACCACTCTTTTGCATAAATCGGCCGAAATTCCAGCAATTTCGCGTTCAATATTGGCTCTGAGCTCATAAATCGTCGCCGGCTTGTTACTGTAGACCAATGACTTCACATAACCCCAAAGAAAATAGTCTAGAGGTAAAGCTTATTTTGCTTGTTGTCAAAGCCATTGAGCCAAAAGTGAGCTTCATCACTGAAGACCGTAAAATGGCCGTAATGCTCTTAAAGTAACAGCAACAGAACGATTATTTTCATAAAAAAATTTGCACGATTTGCAATTGTTGCTCAAGTGTGTAGCGTTCCATGATGAAATGTATACTAATGAAGTTTACAAATGACAAGCGAAAAATAAAAAATATTGCGCTGTTCGCCCTCCCTATCGGAAAAAAGTTGAAGTGCACCTATTGAAAAACGCCTTACTTATATATTTTCTGACATCTAAGTTCTCTGAGCATAATACTGGCTTTATAGGTTATGGTATCGCTACACCAAAAGGATCACCATGGCGGGACAAAATTTCCCTGTCTATACTAAAACTTCAAGAGAAGGGAGATATACAAATGTTGTACGACAAGTGGTGGAAAAACGCAGGAGATACTTGTCAACGTAAAAACAATAACAAACAATCAAAGGCGAATGCACTTGGTCTGGATAACATTGGTTAGTACCTAGATAACCGTATATGAGTTTTGGGTTGGAGGGAAAGTTCTGTCGTCTTTTAAATAGCCAGTTAATTTTTCTTGTAAATTGCATTTTTTATGAATTCCAAAAAGGAAGCAACGTATCGGTTGCATGTGAAAATGTATATTCCGGGATCTGAATCTGATCAAAAAAGTGATCGATCAGGACGACCATCCAAGATCAATAATCATGTTTTCCCATCTATGTTGGAAACTGATCCAACAACTCGCAACTCTAGTGAAGTGAGGACAAGGAGATTCATATTCCTAAAGTGTTCGCGATTTATCACTAAAATAGCGCAAAAAATATACCTTAAACAGTGAGAAAAGCGTGCAAAAGTGCAAATTACCCAATAGTGCGGTTGAATGTTGTTGCAGCAATTGCTCAAAATAGTTATAACATGAATATAAAAATTTAAAACCTTTCCTGCATATAGAGCAGCAAAAAAAAAAACAGAAGCAAAAAACTGCAATTTTCCACCCTTAGATAAAGAAGATAAAAAAGGATTTCACAGCTAAAAAAACAAAAACTTAAACAAGAAACCCAAAAAATTAATAAAAAGCCGACTGGCCACTCCCCTCCTAATGGGTGTGGTGCAATCAAAAAACACCAACAGTTGCAGAACCAATTACAACAAAACACCCCAAAAAACATTCACATGCGGCAAAATTTTCAACAATCACCACCCAACGACAAATTACACAACAGAAGCAACAACAGTCGAGTCCAATACCTCTCTCAAGCACATGGAGCACCCAATGCCATACTCCCACCTCTAACTTAATTGAAAGGTTCAGCCGCTGTAGCAACAACTGCAATTACTCTATAAACAAGGGGATCTTTCCCCTCAACCATCGGCCAGGACGAATCCTGCAGGTAACGATTGGAAAGTCGTCGAACAAAGTGGTGGAAGTGTCAGTCGGGTACTCCTCAAGTAGCACTAAAGCGCCATTTTGATACCATTATGAAACCTCCAACAGGCAAATATCTACAGTCAGCTAGAGCTGTTGATATAATGGAGAAGAGGGATGGGAGTTAGGTTGGCATACTGCCCCAGGCTGCCGCAGAAAGGAGCCCCCAGTTATCTTAGCACATGAAGAAATGGAGTTCCATTTGTTCTGCGCTTTCCTGAGAAATTATTTGTGTAGTTCCCCTTTAACAGCTGTCAGGGGGAGGCCGATGCCCGGGTAGGAGGTCTCTGAGGCCAAGTCAAGTCTCCTGGCAAGCTCATCAGCAATTTCATTTTTCTCTATGTTTCCATGTCCTGGAATCGAAATAAGAAAAATGTTAGATTTGATCTCCTCTTCAGAGAAGCTTACTAGTCTCGTTCTACACCATGATGTCGTCAGAACCTTGATCGCGGTTTCACTATCGGAGAAAAATGACCTCCAGAGGCCAACCTCCTTTAAACTGATTGTACTTTGAGCTGCGATGGAAATAACGGGAAAGTCAATGGGTAGTAAGTGCAAAAGGACATTCAGGGCAACATAGGGGCTAGTTTTACATGCTCCTTTTTCCTTTGCACCCTTCCCAGTTTAGTCATATTATAGCACTTCCGAAGAGCATCCCACCGAACTATTGACAAAACCACTGCGTTGTTCTTCCACAGCACCACCTGTGGCTTGAGTCCCCATTTTTTACCGAACATAAATTTGCAGGAGTAGAAATCCATTCGGGCCTTCTTTACCCGATTTTCACTGTGTAGCTTCCAATGGAGTTTAGAGTCAAGTATCACTCCAAACTACCTAACTTCCGATGAGAGAGGGAGAACGTGGTTGCTGAATTTGGAAAGTGGAAAGGATGGAGGTTTATATTTTCTGGTATACAGCACGAGCTCAGCTTTTATCAGAGTTGACTCGGAGGCCGCAAGTAGCATCCCAGCGACGGAGTACAGCCAGTGACCTTTCCAAAACCTCAGCCATGACTGAGAAAAACGGTCCCGATACCATCAGGACCAAGTCATCGGCGTATGCCTTAACCCCACCCTTGTTTAGCATTAACAGAACTTCGTCAATAACAACTAGCCAAAGTAGAGGCGAAAGGACACCACCCTGCGGCGATCCTTTGTGAATGAATCTAGTGACTTAAGCCCCTCTTGGGATCGCATTAACTTCCCTGCAGCCAAGCATTGACGAGATACAGAGACAGATAAGTCTTTCCACCTCCAGGTTCTCTAACGCAGTGGCAATTGACTCCGCCCTTATGTTATTAAAAACACCTTCTATATCTGAGGCATTCTCTGAAAAAAAAGCCACTTGAAAAAAAAAAGTTCTTTATTTTTTTTGGCAATAATATATCTTATAGTATATGTAAAAACTAAAATAAAAAATATGGTTTTAGGTCCGTGTAATGCGGGGTTGCCATACTGTCAGGGGTCAACGTTTTTTGCAAAAAAATTTTCGAACCGCCATAACTTTTAAACGAATGAACGGATTTTAAAACACCTTAAGACTCTTTTGTACAAAATTTCTTAAACTTTAAAACTGTGTATCATAAAAAATTTTTAAATTAATATTTCATTGAAAAAAATTAAAAAATTTTTTTTTTTTGAATTTTTAACCACTTATGCCCCCTTCGATTTTTTTCAAAAATACCCCAAAATGTTCCTTATTTCATCACCTTTTTACCCCCCAAAGGGAATTTTGGGACAGCAATATTTGTATGAGTTACAAATAAAAAACCAACTCAGTGCAACGCTCTTAATCCAAGGAAATGCTCTACTATCATCCCTACTGCATTATATTATTGTCTTTTTCCATCATACTTTACTAAATGTAAGAAAAATTATTATTTAGGAATTTTGTAAAAGAAATTAAAGAGATTTCATGTCCATAAATGGAAAACAAAGTCCTTAAAATTGTCCAATACTGATAATTGTCCAATACTAACTACATAGTTTAAATTGGAGAATTCAAGTACCCTAAAATTCCGCTAGGTGGCTATGCTGTATGCCTTCTTACAACCGAGTTTATTCACGCGTATTATAAGTACCGTGCATAACAAAGTGTAACATTTTCTACGATTATCGCATTGAAAGAGTTTTCTACAGTAAGTATTTTTTTTTCACTACTTATTATATGGTTTTTTTTTAATTATGCCTTTTACTAAGTGCTATAATCCTTTTCAATATGAATATCATAAAAATAAGAATGTACGTAAGGTCAATAGTGGAAAAATTGTTGGAAAAAACGTAACTCACAGTTTGTATTTGTGTGATAAATGTCGTAAACAGCTTGTGAAAGAAGGTTGGCCTAAAGTTACTGGTAAATGTAAATCTAAACCTAAATCTTCTGCATCGTCTACAGATTTAAGAATTTGGAAGAATTTAAGATTGAGAACGAATTTGAGTCTGAGAATAAATCTGAATCTGATTGTGAGAACGAATCTGATTCAGATTTTTCTTTTGCTAAAGATGATAAATCTACTAATAACGGTAATGATTCCGCTGATTTGTTGCAAATTATTGAAAAATTAAAAAATAAATTCAATGATCCACAGATTAGTAGATTTGAAAAGTATGAATTATTAAAACTTGTACCAGATTCATGGGGAGAAAGAAAAGTAGCAAAGATATTTGGATGTTCACGCCAACTCGTCAAACAAGCAAAAGAAGGAAAAAGCGATAAAATTAATGGAAATTCATTATCTGAAGAAATTAAAACGTTGGTTATTAGTTTTTATGAAAAGGACACAAATAGTCGTCTTTTGCCAGGTAAAAAAGATTTCGTTCCTGTAAAGCAATCCGATGGAAAACGTGTTCATGTACAAAAGCGTTTAATTTTATGTAACCTTTCGGAACTTTATTATCTTTTTAAATTAGAACATCCGAATTGTAAGGTAGGATTTTCCACCTTCGCCCGATTGCGACCGAAGCATTGTGTTCTTGCGGGATCATGTGGAACACATTCGGTTTGTGTATGTACTTACCACGAAAATGTGCACTTAATGATTGACGGAGCATCTATACCTTCTTTGACTGAATCCAGTGTTTTAAAACTTACTTCTTATAAAGATTGCTTAAAAATCATGGTCTGTGAAAATGCGACACCTCAATGTCATTCTGGAGAATGTAAAAAATGCGAAAATAATATTGATATTATAAAAGACCATTTAAATGAGATTTTCGAGTCTAACGGAATTAATAAAATTGAGTTTCAAATTTGGGAAAGCACAGACCGTTCAACGTTGATATTTCAAGTTCAGGATAGTAATGAATTTGTTGAAACTTTGTGTGAGAAATTGACAGTTTTGAGGAATCACGATTTTATTGCTAGACAGCAAGCAAGCTATTTAGAGCATCTGAAAAAAAATCTAAAAGAAGGAGAATTGCTATTATTATGCGATTTTGCAGAGAATTACGCATTCGTTGCTCAAAATGCTGCTCAGTCATTCCACTGGAACAACAATCAATTCTGATGATCTCACGCATAATACTGTAGCTGTGCATGCTTTCCAGAAGATTCTTATGAAACATTTAAAGGAGCAAAGTTTATCGATAAATAAAATAATATATTTTACTGATGGAGCAGCACAACATTATAAGAATCGATTTAACTTTGTTAATTTGTTGAATCATAAGAAGGACTTTGGAGTGGATGCTGAATGGCACTTCCATGAAACTGCCCATGGGAAAGGTCCTTGTGACGGTATTGGTGGAAATTTAAAAAGATTGGCAGCTCGAGCGAGCTTACAACTTCCACCTTCCCAACAAATTTTGACAGCAGAAGCTCTTTTCAATTGGGCAAAGAAAAATCTTGAACGAACTTTCGTGTATTTTTCTTCAAAAAAAGAACAAAATGTGCTCGAAAATTCCTTGAAAGTCAGATTTTCTTTAGCAAACAGAATTAATGGTACCCAAAAGTATCACGCATTTATCCCTATCGGTAACGAAGAATTGTTATTAAAAACATTTAGTTTCTCTGAAGAATCTGTAGTTTTTCCACCAAAGCGTGGACGTAAACGCAAAAGCACATGAACATCAAGTTAAGATTCAATATACATAATTATTTTACTTAAAAAACTAAAAAACCAAAAAAAAAAAAATTATAAAATTGAAAAAATACAAAAAAAGTTTAAAAATAATAAAAAAACAAAAAAATAAATAAAAAAAATGAAAAAATAAAAAAAATAAAAAAGGGATTAAATGTCTGCTACGTCCACGTCGTTAATCCTGGGTTACGCTAAATGCAGATAATAAAAGTCCATAAATCAATGATTTTTCATCATAGCAACAGCTTGAAATCTAAGGAATCCTGTTTGCTTGTCTTATTTTTTACTTCCTTTTCACAGCTTCTGACAAATTATTGCAATTTGTAGTCAAACAAATAGATTGCTTAGATTGAGAGCGTTGCACTGAGTTGGTTTTTTATTTGTAACTCATACAAATATTGCTGTCCCAAAATTCCCTTTGGGGGGTAAAAAGGTGATGAAATAAGGAATATTTTGGGGTATTTTTGAAAAAAATCGAAGGGGGCATAAGTGGTTAAAAATTCAAAAAAAAATTTTTTTTTTTATGTTTTTCAATGAAATATTAATTTAAAAATTTTTTATGATACACAGTTTTAAAGTTTAAGAAATTTTGTACAAAAGAGTCTTAAGGTGTTTTAAAATCCGTTCATTCGTTTAAAAGTTATGGCGGTTCGAAAATTTTTTTGCAAAAAACTTTGACCCCTGACAATATGGCAACCCCGCATTACACGGACCTAAAACCATATTTTTTATTTTAGTTTTTACATATACTATAAGATATATTATTGGCAAAAAAAATAAAGAACTTTTTTTTTTTCAAGTGGCTTTTTTTTCAGAGAATGCCTCATCTATGAAGACAGAGATTTTTCTACAGCCCCTACAACCTCGTGTAAGGCTGATTCTGTGAATTTCCCTTTCAGGTAAGCATGTTGCACTGGAGATAATTTATATTCAATGTGTCCTCAGATATGATAATAAATCAATCTTTCAAACACCTTTAGGATTATTGAGGTAAGACTTATAGGCCAAAAGTCCTTGGCCGAGTCGTTAACCCTTCTCCCTGCCTTGGGTAGGAAAACAACCCTCGTTTTCTTCCAGTTGGCGGGGACGTGATTAAGAGAGATACCCGCCAAGTAGATTTCTTGCAGGACAGGAACCACCGAGGTACCTATTTCCTGAAGCATCACAGGCAAGATATCGTCAGAACCAGGAGATTTAAAAGGGGAAAAACTATTTATAGCCCACGTGATTCTGTCAACTGGCAGGATAGATTCCAGGGAAACATCGCGTTACCTATCGACTCGTGTCGACAATGTCAGGTTGGGTAATAGAATTTTCCGGAAAGTGAAGCTTAAACCTCCCAAAAGCAGGCCAAACTGGACGAATACTGGCTCGGTAGCGCTCAACCCTCTGAAAACAAATTTTCTCCTTTGGAAGTTCAAGAAGAAGAACCCAACTCTTAACCACAAGAAGAAACCTACAAAGCCCCACCAATATTTGTTCAAGTCAACAATGTTTCACCATTAATAAAGCTCTTAAACCGCTCCTAGCTCCTACGATCTGAAACGTATAAACATTGAGCAAGTGAAAATACAAGCTTCCAATCACGAGTCCTATAAGAATATTGTACCCCTAGTAGAGCAAAAAAAAAACCGAAATATAAGCCCGTATAAATATAAGCCAAAAGAGGAGTTATTCTAAAAAATATGGATCCTTCTACATGCGTTCAAGAAAATCTAGACGAACTATGGTATGGTTATAAGTATCCGTCGCTTCTTAGCCAAAGTTACGGATTGTTTAAACATTTAAATAATACACGATATTTTGCGAAACGACGAACATTTTGAGTTCTTTTGACTTAATTCATTTATTGAGCCAATTTGCGATACTCTCGTAAGATGTGGACCGCTCTCCAAAAAGGGCTGACTGCAGGCTCCAACATTTTCGACGGCTTAGGTTATCATAATATAACGATGCGATGTAGAAAACTTTTTCTTTTCTGCCGTCTCTCGATATACATCTCCTTCAACTCTTGATGCACCCAGTTACCTGCTTTCTGGACCATTCCCATCGCGTGCATACGTTTACTGACGGTGGATCTGTCCACATCCAACTTTTTAGATATATCATCAAGGGTTGGACATGCGTCTTCATCCAATAATTGTTGTAGTTAAGTATCTTCGAATTTTAGCGGTGCCCTTCATGATCTTTATCACGCACGTCGAAATTGCCACTTTGGAAGCGTTGAAACCAAGAGTTGTATTTGATGGAACGTGACTACGGTAAATATTGATCAATATACGACACTTTTCAGCTTCACCTTTTTTCAAACGTGCTAATAAAGCATGACTTCCCGCAAATGTTGTTTTCGGGACGTTACGTAGACATTTTTGATGACAGATAAAAAAGGATCTTTACGCTTCAAACGAATGTCAACTACAGCGATCAAGACCATACATATACACCACACATATACACCTTCACCCTTATATTACTAGAGCGAACACAAAAATCGTATTACTTCTTTTACAAGGGCGAAAAGTTATTCCCATACCCTAAAGACCTTGGCCGCATAAAAAAGTTTGGTAATACACACCCTCACACAACTGCTGAAAAAAGAACATAACTGTCAGCTCCAGAATTATCCCAGCAAACTTAATGCCACCTCAGCCACTTGCTACTCTCTATGCCATAAACGGCTCCACCCGAACTTCACCTCGGTTAGGTGCAATAAGTGCAACGGGTTGAGCCACCTTAAGACCTGTGCAGGCCTTAAGACTCATAGGGAGTGGTTCACACGGTATGTGGCCTCGTGTTGCTCCAGCCATCAGGCGTCTGATGCCTTATCGGCTACTACTCCCCCTGATAGGCCGGCTCCACCAACCGCCACCACAACCAATACCTCCACGGTTAGGAGCATATCGGAGCAACAAAACTCCCCTCACATAGCCCATCCCCTTAACTCCTGCTCCAACCTCAGTGCGGGGACAAACCAGCAGCTCTTGGTCCCCCGTGTTCCGTGTGTCAGACCGGAATACCTCGGAACCTGGCATCAGTCCAGTGGGATTCATACAAAGGCTGGTGCCATTTTCAGAGGTGTTCGGACCTGCGCACCACCCGTTAGTGGATAACTGACTACGTTGCCCCCTGCTGCAGAGCTTTGCATCCGCAACCGCCCCTCGTGGCGCGGCCGCCCACCACCATCAAGCCACAAAAACTTCAGCGGAATGCACAGCAGGCCCAACGTGGGCAACCCCACGCGTCCCTCATCCCTCGAGTTACTACTACCTTACCAAGAAGCTTATCAATATAACTGCAACGGACTCACGAGTAAGGTCGACGAGATGGGTGGCTTTATGAGCCGACACAGTATCCCAAAAGCTGCGGTCCAGGAAACCAAGCTGCACGCCAGGTCCTCTCTGATAACCAGGAATGGCTATAACGTGACACAGACATGATCGCGAGCGAAACAACGGTGGTGGCCAATCGTTTATAGTCCACCACACAGTGCAGTATCGTCTTATTGATGAAGGCATCGACCGCAGCGACAGCACCTTAGAATGTCAAGGTATAGCTGTCCGGACAGGCGATGCCGAGCTCGAAATTTATAATGTATACATACCGCCTGTCACCTGCTGCCCGGCAGGATATCACTCTGATATAGGTGCGCTCATCAGAGGTGAAAACCGATTAGGTGTAGGTGACTTCAATGCGCATCACGATCTTTGGCATTCAAGCCTGCCAAATGATCGTAGGGGACAGCTATTGGCAGAGCAGATAGACGATAAATAGCAGAACGTGGCGACCTATGCTATCTCCTGCATCAGACCACTTGCCCATTATCGTCTCGATTGAGAGACCTGCCGACTTTGTTTCCGCGAATCACCGGTCCTATTTTAACTTTAAAAAAGCCAATTGGGCCGACTTCGTGGAATTCACAGAAGATACCTTCGCCGTTCTTCCCATTCCCACCGATGTGCGTGCAGGCGAATGCGCATTCCGCAAAGTGCTCTCAGCTGCTGTGGCTCAATTCATCCCTGCTGGAAGGATCAAGGACATTCGTCCTCATTTCCCGGCCGAAGCAGCCAGCTTGGCAAACGAGTGTGACCACCAAGCCAAGTCGATTCCGGGGATCCCCGCATGAGGGATCTCAATTTGGAGATCCGGCAACTGGTAGATCAACATAAGCGGACTAAATGCGTTGAGCACCTGAAGTCCTGCAGCCTCACCACTGGTGTGAATAAACTCTGGTCCACCGTTAGTTCCCTGCCGAACCCGAGGCACAACGACAAGGTGGCTATCACTTTCAACGGTTGCCCTTCGTCGGACCCGAAGAGATGCGTGAGCTATTTTAGCCGACTTTTTACACTGCATCCTCCGGTCGAAAGGGCCAAGCGTCGTGCCTCCAGAAGACTGCACAAACTAGCGAACGACAGTGCGCCTTGCTTTCTCTTGTGATGAGGTTCGGGGGGCCATCAACGAAACAAAATCCTCAAAAGCCATTGGCCCTGACGGACTAAACGTGCTGATTTTGAAGCACCTGGGACCTTCGGGAGAAGGATGTCTCACAAGGGTGTTCAACTTGTCCTTGGCCACTCTCATCATCCCTGACAAGTGGAAAGCAGGGAGAGTGGTCCCACTACTGAAACCTGGGAAGCCCACCAGACATGGGGAATCTTATCGTCCGATAACTCTTCTTTCCCCAGTGGTGAAGACACTTAAAGTACTCCTACTTCCACTCTTCACGAAACACATGGCCCCAGCCCCACATCAGCACGGTTTCCGCCGAGTGCATAGCACCACCACTGCACTCACCGCCATAAACGCCCAGATAAACCGCGGGCTTAACCAAAGCCGCCCCTGCGAAAGGGCTATCCTAGTAGCGTTGTACCTAAAGAAAGCTTTCGATACAGTTAGCCATTCCGCGCTATTAGATGATATTTATCAGCCGACACTCCCGCCAGGGCTGCAGAGGTGGTCCGAAAACTACCTGAGCGGTCGTCACTCGTCAGTGATTTTTCGAGACCAAATATTAAAGAAGAGGAAGATTAAGCAAGGTGTAGAGCAGGGTGGTGTCCTTTCACCCTTGCTGTTCAACTTCTATATCTCGAAGCTCCCCCAACCACCAGAAGGAGTCTCCCTGGTCTCATACGCTGACGACTGCACGATAATTGATGGTCTGTGCTCCCTGGTCTCATACGCTGACGACTGAACGATAATTGATGGTCTGTGCTCCAAAGTGAACAGCTACCTCTCCGACCTTTCTCGCTTTTTCACTGCCAGGAATCTCCAACTTTCCCCCGCTAAATCCACGGGGACCCTCTTTACCACTCAAAGGAGGTCAAACTGTCCCTCAGGGTAAAAGTCGATGACACACCAATTCCGACTGTAAACAATCCCAAAATTTTAGGTGTGACCTCTGGCAGTTTGCTCTCCTTCTCAGCGCTTATAACCGCAATTGCCCCTAAGGTCCAAAATCGCAACAAGATCCTCAAGTCGCTTGCCATCAGCACCTCGAGCAAATAAAAAGAACTGTTGCTATCGACATTTAAGGCAATTGGTCGGCCGGTTCTAAGCTATGCTGCGCCTGTCTGGTCGCCCGGAACTAATGACACGCAGTGAATAAAGCTACAGACTTGCCAAAATTCTGACATTCGGACAGCGACCGGTTGCCTCCTGATGTCCCCTATTCAACACCTGCACCCCGTAATGGAGCACAATAAACTGCTCAGCAAGTGATTCCTGCTGGGGTGCTACTGCAGGTTTCTGCCTTGCAGACACCTGCTTGAGTCAGAGCCGCCTCCTAGGCGCATCAGCATCATCTTTTAAACTATACCGACGAGATCCAGGACTCATCCAGCGCTCATCCTCAGGAAAAAGCGCTGAATAAGTCGAATCATATCGGCCCATCAGCCTGTTGTTTATTGCCTTTAAAGTAATGGACTCCCTTTTCCTCAAAAGAATGATACCTATAAGTAAAAATCGAAATATAATATAATCCCAAATCACCAATTCGGTTTCGTGGAAAAACACAGTACCATCGAACAAGGTACACAGACTCGTAAATACTATTCACAAAGCATTTGAACAAAAAAAATATTGTACAGCGACTTTCCTCGATATATCTCAAGCTTTTGACCGCGTTGGGCATGATGGCTTACTCTATAAAATAAAAGACACTTTTCCAATAAATTATATATAATATATAACATATTTATTAAGTCCTATCTAGAAAATGGATATTTCTTTGTCAAACAAGGTGAAAAACAGTTTGAAATAAGTGAAAAATCAGCTGGTGTACCTCAAGATAATATTATGGGGCCCGTCCTATACTTGCTATACAAATACGATCTATCAGCTTCTGATGAAAAAATAGTTAGAACGTGCCCACATCCATGTGACCTCCCAAAAACTACAGAAACGACTTGATAAAATAACTCATTGGTTGAAAGAGTCGCCCATTAAACCAAATGAGGCAAAATCTTCCCAAGTCACTTTAACACTAAATCGAAACCTTGCTCACCCGTTTAGCTCAATAATATAATCATCCCCCAAACTAACGTCACCCAAAATCTCGGCATGCATTTTGATACATGGAAAACCTATATTTTAACCAAACGGGAGGCTTTAGGAATAAAACTTAGAAACCTGAATTGGTTCCTACATCGAAATTCCCATGTTTCTCTCGAAAGTAAGCTGTCACCTTACTCAGCTATCTTGAAACCAATATGAAAGTATTGCATTCAACTTTGGGGCACTGCAGCTAAATCCAACATCGAAATACTTAAAAGATTCACAAATGTACAAATTCATAGTGATCTCAAAGTATCCACAACAATTGAAGAAAAAAATAAGAAAATATGCCACATCACACAACACACGACTACAATCGCACTCAAACCCTCTTGTCACAGGAATAATTGCAAATCCCATAACCTTCACCAGACTTAAGAGAAAATCTACAAATGGCCTCATATTTTAGTAAATTAGCCTAAATTATTATTTATCACAAAATTAATAAATGGTTGCACCACTGGTTGTATTCTATAAATGTGTTTTTTAGCTTAAATTAATTAAATAACGTTAAGGAAAAATATTGCTTAATGTTTAAGAAACAGATCGCAATAAACAAATGGTTTAAAACAAAAAACATTTAACAAGGCGCGAAATTGCAGAAGAGTTTGGCATTCATCATACAGCGGATCATATATAATTGATTAATATTAAACACATAGTTTTATAAATGAATTAATATTTTCATTAAAATACGACAGACCCTCCAACTCAACACATATAAACAAAGCAAAGCAAACAAAACATGATCAAACTAAAGCTTTGAACCACATGGTCATTTTGGTTCTAATTTTAGGTAAGCTTACGATTAGTAGAATAATATGCTTAATCACATATGTACATGTATTTTGTGACTGCTCAACATATCCATAGACATATTTGTTCAACCGTAGGTGGCGTGTTCGTTGTTCTACTCGTGGGTATAGGCCTGGCAGCGTGCGTAGCGGTATTCGAATTCTGGTACCATTTTATCACGCTAAATAAGCGAAACGTATGCTGTGAAGAAGACCACCCCACTGTAGATACAGATACAGCAACCATGGCTCCTAATAGTTTCGACCTCACTAATGACTCCGGCCGCGGCAAACTGAACGGAGATTATAGTGCTGGCATGCAATTTATCCAACAACAACAAGAACATAATTTAAAACATGCTGCAGCTTACCGTTGCACTGAAACACCTCCCCAACGTTCACTTTGCGGTGAAATGCTTGAGGAATTTCGTTATGCTTTACGGTGCATGGACTCCCATCGGCGCCCAGCTCTAAAGCGTCGTTGTCCGACATGCCATTTGTTCAAAGATGCTGAGAAGCATACTAACGTGCATATGAGGGTTTCAAGAGGTGCGCACTTCAGTATTACTTGCAGCCCAAATAATGATTCAAATATCTACCCAATTGGAAGACAGCACATCACAGATGCTCAGCTATTGACTTCACCGATATTTTTCAATCCAAATCCATGAAACGGATGAATAATCAAAAAACATAAGCGATAATAAGAAACAAAAAAAAACATACATATACCTATGTGATAGGAATAACTCATATTCTTAATAATAAATAATTGTTTTGATTTGGACACTGTTAGCTTAAGGTGAAAAATAAATTACCCCATCCACTGCATACATATTGAAATAACGTGAACTTATAACCAGTTCAAGAAAAGTTATGGTATAACATACATACGAGGTGTGTTCAAAAAGTACCCCGAATTTTGAATTTTCGCAGGTTACATGTATTCGAATTTCGATTTTTTTCTAGCGATATGTTGGTACTCATGTCTCTCACTCATACCAACGAGTTTTCGCCATTTTAGATGTACAGTTAATTGTTGACAGCTGCTTTGCTTGCACGTGTTCGGCTCGTCTTCTATTTTTACCTATTCAAAAAGATGGATCAAAGAACCTGCGTCAAATTTTGTGTGAAGAACGAAATTAAGTGAGTGGATGCATTCCGAATGTTGACTGTGTTACACGGATAAGCTACTTTGAACCAAAGCTACGTTTATCGGTGGTACAAAATGTGGTGAAAAAGCGTGCCGGACGCCCGAGCACTTCAACAACAGACGAAAAAATTGATGAAGTGAAGAAAGTGGTATTGGCCAATTGTCGAATCACCGTTAGAGAAGTTTCTGAGGATCTAGACATATCGATTGGCTCGTGCTATTCAATTTTTTTCAATGATTTGGGCATGAGACAGTCTCAATTTCGACCAAAAGCAGCTTCGCATGAACATTGCTAATGAGAGGTTGGACTCTGTCTGCGACAACAGAAATTTGCTCCAGAGGGTCATAACTGGTGAAAAATCGTGGGCTTATGGATATGACGTGGAAATTACAGCTCAATCATCTCAATAGAAGCTGCCGCGCGGACCAAGACCGAAAAAAGCGCGCCAAGTTCGGTCGAGTTTAAAAATTTTGCTTATCGTTTTCTGCGATTCCAGGGGCGTTGAGCAACACGAGTTCTTGCCACAACACACTAATGATACCACAGCCACCGTATTCCCCATATCTGGCCCCTGTGACTTTTTGTTGTTCCCGAAGCTGAAGAGGCCCATGAGAGGACGACGCTACGCTACGATTGACGAGATAAAGACGGCATCGACGGAGGAGCTGAACAAGATAAAAAAAATGATTTTTTGAAGTGCTTCGAAGACTGGAAAAAACGTTGGCACAAGTGCATAGTATCTTTGAGGGGTCACAATAAATATTAATGTATACATAAATAATTTTTGAAAAAAACACAAAATTCGCGATACTTTTTGAACACACCTCGTATACATACCAGAGTCTTGCATGAATAATGTATTACATGCTGCAATCATTGAGTAAGTAATAACATAGTCACAATCTCGAACAAAATAATTTTGTATGGGTATGGAAATGGAAGATTTTTTTCTTTTTCTCCGGTTGTTTACAACTATGACAGTATGTGTTGTGAGGGATGCCCATTTTGGCTGCTTGTTCTCCGACAGACCAAAAGCAAGTTATGACTGCCGTTAGTTTCCAAGCGTCCCATCGTTTCATGTTTAACAATATTGACGATTGCTTGAGGTTGTAGGTGGGCCATAACGTTCTGCTGATTTTGCATTTCGTCTGGTCTCTCCATCTACAATCCACGATTCGGAGGTATTTTAGGGAAATTGTACTCTTGACTGACCCTAATTGTGTGAATACCGATTCTGCAAGAGCGTTATTCATGGCAGATCCCCCTCTTGCGAGGTTATCTGCTTTTTCGTTACCTACACCACCAGAGATTGTTGTAGGAAAATTCGGGGCCTGGACGGCAGCTTGGCTTTCCGAAAGAATAGCAATGTTGCCACTAAAATAGAAATCTGCGATTAATAACCTACAAGCCCTCCAATAATTAGTTCTTCCGTCTGGAAGATACTGCAGCGAATAGGAAGACGCGCAGATGTTTCAATTATAAGTCTATGAGAACATATACCAGCTCCAATACTGCGACCCATTTTAGAGCCATCTGTATAGACTGTAGTGTCAAAGTTGTTTAGAGAGTGTCCCTTATTCCATTCTTCCCTAGATGGAAAGAGAGTGGCAAAATTCCTATTGAATGTTACCGTCCGGATGATGTTGTCAGTCCCTTCCGAGGTTAACTGAGTTTGTCGTAATAATAGACTGGCATGACCAGCGACTTTTCCTTCCAGCGACCCGCTTCATTTAACCTAATTGCACTCATGGTTGCCGTCTTCTTAATATGTAGGTATATTGGAATAACGTGTGGCAGTGCATTGAGAGCCTCCCTGGGACATGATCTGATTGCACCGACCGTTATTGCACAGACCGATCTTTGTATTCTGCCGAGTAATTTGGTATTGTAATCTCTCCCTAGAGCTTTCCCCCAAACTACCGAACCATACGTCAAAATTGGTCATATAACCGCCTTGTGCAGCCATAATGTATGCTTAGGTTGAAGACTTCATCTTCTTCCAAGCATACGTTGACAGGCAATTGCTGCTTTCCTTACCCGTTCTTCGACGTTTAATTTCCAGCTAAGTTTGGAGTCCAAAATTACCCCTAAGTACTTTGCACTGGGTGAAAGTGAGAGTATTTGTCCGTTAATATTTGGTAGGGTAAAGACTGGTACTTTATATCTAGTGGTAAAGAGCATAAGTTCTGTTTTATGCGCGTTTAAACTTAGGCCACAACCTGTGACTGAAGAGTTTAGCTCGCCTAAGGCCCATTGGATGACCCTACTGGTCGTATTAGGACACCACACCATTATCATATCATCAGCGTACGCCACCGCTTTTACCCCACCTCTATTAAGTTTTATTAAGATTTTGCTAATCACACATAACCAAAGAAGTGGAAATAATACTCCCATCATATTACCCATTTTAGCTTTGATGATCCGGGTTTCTAGCATAGAGATGATCCAATTGCTGATACAATTTTCCACACCTAAGCCTATTAACGCCCTTTGGATAGCATCAATGCTAGCGCTGTTAAACGCGCCTTCTATGTCTAGAAAAGCTGCCATAGTATACTGTTTGTTTACTAGAGACCCCTCTATTGCTCGGATTACCTCGTGAAGCGCTGTCTCCGTCCATTTTCTTTTGAGGTAAGCATGTTGTGCAGTTGATAGCTCCAGCAAACTTCTAATGTGCATATCTAAAAATCGTTCAAGAGTTTTTACAAGAAAGGACGACAGCCTGATTGTAACTTTTACATCGACAAGATGCTGTGGGTCAAAACATACTGTTAGGTTAGTATTAATGATAAATTCATATAGGTACTCACCTCGATCATTCGTTTCGGTACTCCCCCATAGGGTATGCCTCGCATTGGCGTCACATCCTAGTAGCAGGATATTGTTGTTGCTGTCAACCACAAGCCTACGAGCCTCGTCAGGCTGGTTTATTGTGTGCCATATAGATTGAGGCAATTTAGATTCTGACGCTGTCAGCAGCCTCCATTTCGATGGCCGTCACATCCGATAAGCTGTAGAATGGGATTTAAAATATGTTTAGTACAAGTTGTATAGTAAAAGTTGTAGTTTTTGAGAGATAATCCGTTTACTTCAGTGCTCCGTACTCTGAGTTCCCGTATCAGTGCGATGTCGACGTCCTCCTCCGAAAGGAGAACTGTTAGGTTGTCGGTTGCACTCCTGGAGTGCTGCAGATTGATCTGGACAACCTTGATATCTATTTTTATTTTTTTTTGTCGGTACAACTAGCAAGTTACCCGTGATCCCCACGTGTCCCGGGACACATGTTAGCATCAGGCTATTATGTATACCGTCATAGTTCAGCCTGGATTTACAGGACTTGACTACCCCTGATGTGGTCGGAGGGCTGTCTAAGGCCATAAGCGCAGCTTGGCTGTCGCTGCAGACACATATAGATCTGCCTCTTCATCGCTTTTCCACAACAAAGTTCATCGCTTCTTGAACTGCATACACCTCCGCTTCAAACACTGATGCTTGCATTCCAAGAGCAAAGTGCAGTTATGTCCCGCTGGATCCCACGTAGACCCCAGAGCCGGAGCCATGCTCGGTCCTGGAGCCATCCGTAAAAATGCGAAAACAGTGTTTGCCGGGCTCATTTTCTGAGTCTTCCCACAATTGAGCCTCTGGTAGCACTGCACTGTATCTCTTTTCAAGTACGACTCTTGATAGCATGGAGTCAAGGGGCATGGAGAGAATCGTTGGATCGACGTCCATGCCTTCTCTGTGTTTCAATGCCGGACAGGGCCGTACCAGTTCCCATTGTGTTTCAGCCTGCAGATGGTCTTCAAGGCCTCTCCTTGGATGAAAGCATCAAGTGGTGGTAAACCAGTCAGAGCATCTAATGCCGGGCCTGAAGAAGTCGGAAAAACTCCGGTACAACAGATAGCACAGTGCGTTGTAGTCTCGATAAGGTCCTCCTGACTCCCACTAGAGAGAGTCTACTCATTCAGACCCCTGATCCATAGGTGATAATAGGTATTATCATAGCCGTGTAATTCCATGGAACCTTGCTAGGAGAAAGACCCCACGTTTTCCCAAAGACACCTTTGCACTGCCAGAAAGCTGTCAGTGCTTTGGATGTCTTTATTGCAACGTTTGATTTCCATAGGAGCTTACTATCGAGGATTACTCCAAGATACTTAATTTCCTTGTATAGCTGGATAGTGACTCCTTTTAGCTTGGGCAGAACGAGTCCATCAAGCTTCCTCCTTCTGGTGAAGAGGACAATACCAGTCTTGGCGGTATCTGGCGATAACCCATTCGCACAGCACCAAGTGTCAATCCGATCCAGAGTTTTCTGCACTTTCCTGCAGATGCTAATAAGCGAAGGGCCTGTAACCAAACAAGCAACATCGTCCGCAAATGCTTGTGCGTAGACTCCTGAATCGTTTAAGGTGGTGAGTAGAGGATCGATTACCATACACCAGAGCAATGGGGACAGCACACCGCCTTGGGGGCAGCCTCTGTTAACCCCGGATGACACCAGCAGATCTTCCTCTGCTCGCACCGAAACGATTCTTTGGGCCAGCATCGAACGAATCCAATTTACTAGCACCCGGTCTACGCCGTGCCTACTAGCAGAGCTACACATACTGTCAAAAGTGGAATTATCAAATGCCCATTGAGACCCATACTTATTGGTCGTTTTTAGGAGGTCACGCTGCATGCCCGTGTGCTGCTCATTAGCGCCATCGTTTTTAGTATAATCGGCTTTTGCCAGTTGCGTGCACATGAGTAACTCATTAGCGTCGTCAACCTCGTCCTGCTCATCCTCCTGATTTGCAGAACGGAATAACTTCAGGTGTGCTCTCCTTACGCCAAATCGAAGTTTGTTGTCCAATTTTTCCAGTGGCTCAATACTCTCCTCCGGGATTTGAAGAACGAAGGACACGCACAACGACAATACGAGGCAGCCGTGCCTCGATTTCGGACCACTTTTCCAATGAAGGTTTACCGCGGTTCGTTAGTTCGTCCACCAACGACGTTTGCAGCTGATGCCGCGCCACTTTGTTAAAAGCGCGTTTGGCTGACTTGGGCACCAAAGCAGTGTGTGACGTCTTTTCTTTTTACTGCCCTCGTCCTGCGAACGGTTGCGTTTTCCGCCGTTGGTGGCCTGGAACGCCAGGTACTCATCGACCACCTTTTGGCACCTTGTCTTATCGGCCGCATTTTTGGGATGAGTTTACCTTCTGCCTCATTTTTGCTTATTCTGCCGAGAATAACGAGAGAGCTCTGGTTAAGCTAGTACCTAGACGGGCCTTTTTTAAGGTATTGACGCTTTTGCCCCTTGACATCAGCGGATATAGTAGGTTGTTTATAGTTGATGGCGTGCTGTGGCCCACGGCTTTGCCATCAAATTTCTCTTGACTAAAAGCAAAGAACTCGTCCTCTGAGGGAGCTCCGAACTCCTACTCCCCTACCTTCCATATCTGGGAGGTGTTCCCCTGTCCACCCCTTGGGGACGCGCCCTATAGGGATAACAGGTTCCCCCAAGGGGACACGTCGACTCTAACAAAAAAATGTGAGCTAGTAGCAACACTCCTTCTTATCGAACCGGAGAATTTAGTGAACAACCCTTAAGTGATTAATGTAAGTATCGCCCATGCAAATTGCAACATTGTATAAGAATGAATTTCCGAATTTTTGAATTTTCGAATACGCTGACGTTATGGACTTTTAATTCATATCTCTGAAATACCATATACCCATGTCTCATCTCCAGTAATGAAATCAAGTATTTGGTGATATCAACGCGGTCTCTTTTTTGCATAAATTTCAGGTCCGAGGGAACAACTTTACAGCAACACGGCGCAAATCCAAATCATTAACTACAATGTGCTGATCGAATCCGTAAGCAATGTTCGAGTGCTCTGCCAGCTCTCTGATGGTTAATTCGCTGTTATTGATCAACTTTTCTTTCACTTTATTGATGACATTTTTCTTAAGAGTATCATTACCGAAATAATTTCCCAACATTTCTAAAGGTTTCGCACCATGGAATCAATTTTTAACGCAAAATTAAAGACGGAGTGCTTGTTGCAAGCTTAAATCCCCTTTTAAAACTGGAAAGACTTGAAGACTTGCAGAGGTAGGTTTACTCAAGACGATGGGGTTTTTAGAAATGTCAAGCAATAGTAATACAATTTTGGTAGGAATATTCAGATGTGGCAACGTAACAAAAAACAGAAAGTTGACTTAGAGTTTCACCTGGTGGATGCTCCGAGAACTCTTTGACCAAAGTGGTATGTTCAAGACTGGTCTTGCAATTTAAATTAAAAATTTTTACTCCATGAAACCTTTTCTTACCGTAATAATATCATGACTTTTGTAGCCATATCTTAACAATATGTCTCGAGCCAGATTCTGGCAAAAATTTGAATATATAAAAAATATTATATTTCCCACCGTTAACTACATTGAAATTTGTTAATTATAACACTCTTTTTCTTCGTAATTGGCGCGATAACCGCTTACGCGATTTTGGCCGAGTTTAACAAAGCGCGCCAGTCGTTTCTTTCTTGTGCTAACCGGCACCAAGTGAAGCCAAGTCCTTCTCCACCTGATCTTTCCAACGCAGAGGAGGCCTTCCTCTTCCTCTACTACCACCAGCTGGTAGCGCATCGAACACTTTCAGAGCCGGAGCGTTTGTATCCATTCGGACGACATAACCCAGCCAACGTAGCCGCTGGATCTTTATTCGCTGCGTTATGTCTATGTCGTCGTAAAGCTCATCGATCCATCGCCTTCGATATTCGCCGTTGCCAACGTGCAAAGGTCCAAAAATCTTACGCAGAATCTTTCTCTCAAACACTCCAAGCGTCGCTTCATCGGATGTTGTCATCATCCACGCTTCCGCGTCATGCGTTAGGACGGGCATGATGAGAGTCTTGTAGAGTGTTAGTTTTGTTCGTCGAGAGAGGACTTTACTACTCAATTGCCTACTTAGTCCAAAGTAGCACCTGTTGGCAAGAGAGATTCTACGTTGGATTTCAAGGCTGGCATTGTTATCGGTGTTAATGGTGGTTCCTAAATATACGAAGGCCCTTACAACCTCGAAATCATAACTGTCAACAGTGACGTGGGTGCCGATACGCGAGTGCGCCGACTGTTTGTTTGACGACAGGAGGTACTTCGTTTTGTCCTCGTTTACCACCAGACCCATTCGCTTTGCATCTTTATCCAGTTTGGAGAAGGTAGAACTAACAGCGCGGTTGTTAAGGCCGATTATATCAATATCATCGGCATACGCCAACAATTGTACGCTCTTATAAAAAATAAATAAATATAAATTATATTTAAGCTTGATATAAAGTTATTTTTCTAAATGTATACATAAGTATTTATATAACTGTGTATAGACTTTATTTCTACAGCTATAATTTCCGTTCTTCTTATTTATATTTACCCACTTATTTACTCACCTATACTCTCTCTAACTCACCACTTACTGTTCTTTCGTTTCCGCTATTCCTTTAATCTTAGTTTTAAGCATTAATATAAGGATAGAAATGAATAAACAGAACCACTTTTGAATTGTTTATTGAACGTGTGTGTTTCGCAACCAGGCAATACTTGTTTAATTTCGCGCTTCCCTAAGTAAAAGTTTAAGAAAATAGTGTAATATCGTTACAAACTAGTGAAGGGTTTTATGGCGCCCCAGCAGGAACAATAGTGTGAGAGTGTTTCAAACAAAAAAAGTAAAAATGACAAAAGACCGCAAGTTGGCAATTTGGCAATTTGCGTAAAGCTACAAGCTAAATATTTAATAAAATAAATTAAATTACCAAAATCACCAAAACTAAACGAATATTGCCTGCGCGGTCGGTTAACAAAAAAAGTTGTCTCGCGAAATTAAAACTAAAAAACAGACAAACAAATACAATATTCAACTAATATATATACTATACACATATATATGCACATATAAACAAAAACAAGCGGTGCAATAACATAAATCAATGCAGTGACATAAACTAGTGCAGGGACTTAACAAGGGCAGTGAGCCCCCGTAAGCAAAAATTGCATCAATTAAAAACTGAATTAATATAAGGGTAAGACTCCGTCAGAAAATATGAGATTTGCAAGTGGTCTTTCGATTTCTTTGAAACTTTGGGAAATATTAGTTCTAGGTAAGATACATTCGAGCCTAAAAGGATTTTGAAAAATTTTCAAAATTGAGTCATCTACGCCATGTTGAAAATCGGGACCGTGTTTTTTTGAAAAATCAATATTTCTTGAACCGTTGGATGGATTTCAATGCAATTTACAGACAATATAGAAACAAATAAGTAGTTTAAATTAGTATTATGTTAAAAAAAAAATTTTGAAATTTTTACCAAAAAAAAGTCAAAAAAATTTCTGGAATCAATTTTTAGTTGATTTGGCCAGTTTTTTAGATTTTCTGTTATACACGTAACGATTCCTTATGATTTAACCTTTATTTTGAAAAAAAAAATTTTATGGTGTCTATAATAGTTCTCGAGATATTGCGATTTTAGTGGAAGCGCGCACGCACGGTTTAGGTAACAGGTGTGCAATGCGCGCTGCGTTATGTGTTCCTGTATGAAGTGACTGGAGCAGACTGCTGCAGGTCTGTGCGCGTTTTTCTACTCCCGCGCTGCGTAACCGCGAACTTCATGGTGCGCGCTTCCACTAAAATCGCAATATCTCGAGAACTATTATAGACACCATAAATATTTTTTTTTCAAAATAAAGGTTAAATCATAAGGAATCGTTACGTGTATAACAGAAAATCTAAAAAACTGGCCAAATCAACTAAAAATTGATTCAAAAAATTTTTTTGACTTTTTTTTGGTCAAAATTTCGAAATTTTTTTTTAACATAATACTAATTTAAACTACTTATTTGTTTCTATATTGTCTGTAAATTGCATTGAAATCCATCCAACGGTTCAAGAAATATTAATTTTTGAAAAAAACACGGTCCCGATTTTCAACATGGCGTAGATGACTCAATTTTGAAAATTTTTCAAAATCCTTTTAGGCTCGAATGTATCTTACCTAGAACTAATATTTCCCAAAGTTTCAAAGAAATCGAAAGACCAATTGCAAATCTCATATTTTCTGACGGAGTCTTACCCATAATATATTTGTTTGGTGTAGCAGCTAATCTCGTACCACAATCTACAAATTAGTATTTTTAATTATAGCCAACATTTCTAATTTCTTCCAAATATCTTGACGAATGGCCGACTGCATTTTGCAAGGCAATTGAATGTGCATTTCTATGTTCCCTTGATAATTTAAAAAGATGAATTTAAACAAAATACAAAACCCAACTCACATTTTGGTACGTGCGTTTTAGTACATTTAAAACTTTATATAAATTTGGTGAAAACTGTTGTTAGTTTTTTGTATTGAACCTATTTTTAGACGAGAAGGCAAAGAGCGTACAAGTGTTTTGGTATATTGATACATATCTATATTAAAAAATACATAATACTAGTTGAGTTTGTTCAAAAGATCAATTGCATCTTTAATTCCATTGGATTACACACATATATATGCACTGAAGCAACCATGACCTCCCTCACGACGTATCGCCTTATTATATATACGTGCAATAATTAGGGAGTAAATACCCGAATGATCGAATTCCTGCCTAACAAGTGCTAAACCATTCTCTTTCGCATATGCATGTACATATTTGTATGTGCATATGCACACTTGATGCCCTAACCTATGTACGCACATATTTGTATTCTGAACTCCCAGCAAATGCTTATTAACATACACATATGCAAGTACATACAACCGCTCACACAGGGTGCTCACTTTATTCCTCTAAATGCGTATGTCGTCCAAAGCTAAAATTCTATGCATACAATAAAAAATTGTAAAGCTCTTCCTACATGCGTTAACTGCAGTCTTCCCCTCGAAATAATTCCGAGTCTCACGGCATTTATATCCCGCGGATAGTGCCCCGTGAGTATGTCCACGAAATTTGAGAGATGAGATTTTGTCACCTTCAGAATATCCCTCGAACGCCTCCTATCCAAACGTGGCCAGAAGGACTTCACGATCTTACACGTTCGTGTACTTGTCCAGCGCTCGCTGAGTTGGTGCAAAGCCCATCCTTCCACGAGTAGAGCGCAGGTTGTCAAGGTGAACCCGATCTCCTCTCCTTTCGAGGGCACACAGCCTCACAAGTCCCTTGTCTGGCCAGCTAGTCGGTTTCGCAGTTTCCAGAAATGTCACTATGACCAGGTACCCAAATTATCCTTATGTCGAAGAACTCTGATGCAATCGATAGAGAGACCAGACATTCCCTGACCAGTTTCGAATGCACCGTAATAGACCCTAGGACCCTAATTGCCGCTTGGCTATCGGAGTAAGTGTTTACCTTCTTAACAGTTATTACGCAAGTAATTAGCCAGTCAGCTGCTTCTTTGATTGCGGCCACCTCTGCTTGGAACACACTGTAGTGATTCGGTAGCCTGAATTTAAGTTTGATGGGGAGCTCTTTGCAGAATACTCCTGCTCCAACCCTACGTTCCAACTTCGAGCCATCCGTGAATAGGTTAACCAGGCCCTGGAATATGGGTGGAGAAAGTTGCGCTTGGACTAAGCGAACGCACACACTTATCCCTCGACGGGGGGATGAACTCAAGGTTTATGAGGATGCTTGGGTGCCCATATGTGAGATTGAGCTTATAGCCCCGGCCCCTCAGTCTAATTGCGGTACGTGCAGAGACCTGCGTTGTCTATAGGTACCACATTTAGCATTACATTAAGCGCTAGAGTAGAAGTAGTTCGAAGCGCCCCACTGATTCCAATGAGTGCAGACTTTTGAACTCTCTCTAACTTTTTAACTGATGTCATCCTCT
Organism: Anastrepha ludens; assembly: GCF_028408465.1. Taxonomy (NCBI): domain Eukaryota; kingdom Metazoa; phylum Arthropoda; class Insecta; order Diptera; family Tephritidae; genus Anastrepha; species Anastrepha ludens. The sequence continues at coordinate 20,713,759 of NC_071503.1, forward strand.
CCAGTGAGTTCCAGCATACAACGACTTCATATAATAAGATTGGCTTTATTATGGTGTTACAGACCCAAAGTACAACTCTAGGCGAGAGGGTCATCTTTTGCCAATTGCACCCTTGCATCCATACAAGGCGATTGGTGCCTTCCTTACACTCTCCTCAATGTTGAGCTTCCACATTAGCTTACTGTGAAGGATTAGAACTAGGTACTTCACCTTGTCAGAAAACACAAATTTTCCTCTAACAATTAATGCCACATCATCCGCGTAGCCAATCACCCTACAGGTACTCTTTACCAGCTCCTCCAGCAAGTCATTGATAACAATGATCCAGAATAATGGCGACAGAACACCGCCTTGCGGCGTGCCCCTGCTCACCAGCCGGCGGAGAGAGACGCCGCGCCACTCTGCCATGACCGTTCTGTCTCTAAGCATTCTGTAGATAAACCTGGAAAGGTCGGTTCCAACCCCCAGCCTACCCAGAGATTTAGTGATCGCCTCCGGGAGAACGTTATTAAAAGCTCCTTCAATGTCGAACATTCGTCAATATCTAAAACAATTGTGTGGAGGGCAGATTCCATTGATCTGCCCTTGCAGTAAGCATGTTGGATATGCAACAAACGCCCCCGAGGAATTTCGCTTCTTTTGTGTAGGTCAATCAGCCTCGCAAAGGTTTTCAGCAAGAAAGATGAGAGACTGATTGGCCTAAAATCTTTAGGGGAGACATGTGAGCTCTTGCCAGCCTTGGGTAGGAACATAACCCTCACAGCCCTCCAAGATCCCGGTATATAGCCGTATATGCAGCTCGCTAGATAGGGCTCAGCCAGCGGCATGACACCTCCGCAGATTTCTGCAGTTGGGCAGGTATGATGCCATCAGGACCAAGCGACTTGAAGGGGCCGAAGTAGCCAATGGCCCAAGCCAAGCTGTATTCATCCAGCAGCCAGTCCGGGCTCTGAAGACAGGTTGGTGTGCCTCCTAAACTGGTGCTGCTAGATATCGGAAAATGAACGTCGAGAAGCAGTTTTAGTGATTCCTCGCCGCTCATCGGCCAACGTCCCGATTCGTCTCTCAGATATCCCAAGGAAGCTGAGCTACTCGTGAGTATTCGTCTAAATCTTGAGGATTCATGATAACCCTCCACGCTTCCGCAGAAGTTTCTCCCTCTTGGCCTTCCTAATTTCGGACTTATAGATTCCTAGTCCTACTTTAGACAGTTCCCATCCTGAGGGAGACCTAATTCTTTTAGCCCTGTTGAAGAAGGGTCTGCACGAAACCCTAAGCTCAGAAAGCTCAGCTGTCCACCAAGGTGCTTTCTCCTTCTTAGAGAGCGTTCTAAGTGGACAGGAGCTTTCCAGAGCCTTATTACAAGCTGAAATGAAGATCTCCACCAGATCATAGATCGCACCCTCTGAGAGATCTAAATTTTCCCTTGGTGCTTCGGGTAGAAGATTCAGCAGATTCCTGCCGGATGTATCCCAGTCCGTTCTCCTCAGATTCCTGTAGGAGGGTCTTTCTGGGTGGGTTTCAGTCAGAGAAAATTGAATGCACCTGTGATCCGAGAAGGAATGTGTGTTAAGCACCCTACAACCGGAAATTTGGTGTAACAGTGAGGAGGAGGCCAGAGTAAGATGAAAGTGAAATGTTGCAAATAAGCAAATCTTCTTTTACAATAAAATCAAAAAGCAACTCACCTCTTGCATTTATTTTGGAACTTCCCCAACAGGAACAGTGGGCGGTTGTATCCGTCTCTACAATAACAGCGGTTTTCCTGCGCCTTCAGTCAGGGCTTCCCTCGGCACCATCATCGTCTTCATGCGCCACAGCCACAGCTTTCTGGCAGGGCCCTCTAGGCACACAGTCACAATGTCTTCATTGCTAAAATTAGGCAAAATAAATGCATTATGTTCCTTCCTGATGACCATACAAGATCTTGGTTTACGTAAACCACTATACGCCATCAGCTTATATCTTTGCGTCCTGAGTCCAGAAATACCGCTGCTGCTCAGCCGCGGCTCCTGGATTAGAACTATATCCGCTCCACCTACAAGCAGAGCAGTAGTTCTGAGGATTTATCTGGAAAATAATCATCTTCGATAGTCCTCTCCAGCACCCCAAGGTCGGTGTCTTCACTCTCCTCCCCCCAGAAGCCTCTCCTCCTCCGCCCTGTCGAAGAATGACGCTATGCTTATGACGGACCCGGTCGTGAGGGGACGTCACCAGCACTGCCAGCCTCCGACGTGACGGTGTCTATCTCCTTGTCCACAGGAGCTTCCTCAACTGTTTGCCTCCAGCACCTCCGGATGCGCAGAGGCATTCGCCCTGGCATCGCTTTGGTAGACCTTAAGCATTACCTTTTCGAAACCGTAGCCGATAACCCCCTTTGTTTCAGCGAGAGGACCAAGGGAATCCGCATTCAGCAGAATCAGCACTTGCCGATAAGATCCCTCAGTACTCTCCACCTTAACCACCTTCTAATTGTGCGCGGGAAGTTTCGAGTTGCAGTACAGGATGATTTCCTCCATTTCTTCTGAAGTAGAGAGTTCGGAAGGGACCCAAACACGTGCCCGCGAACGCATAGGTAGATCCTTTTTGCCCACAGCCTTCAGCTTAGCTCACTTCCATACCTCTCCCACCAAGGCCACTGCCGCCCTGTACATAGTAGCCGAACATTCGTCAGCGCAAATTATTCTTTTAAAAGTGCCATAGTGCCATCCCGCACACTCACAGCAAGGGAGGCGATCCAGGGTTTCCCCTTACTACCCTCATGAAGACGCCAGAGATGGCGGACGCTACGCTCTTCGATTCCTCCCTGGAAATGGCTCCGTCCTTCCTACCGCTGTTCATGACTCCAAGAGTGTATTAACCTGTCTGTTTAGCGAATTCGCTAAATGATTTAGGCAGACCGCCGTCAGTCCTGGGTCCCTTTTCGAGGGAAACATCCTCCTCTTGGGATCGTTGCCTCTTTAACCCCGAATCCCCTTGTGGCGCACGCACTCACTCCCTTTCCTCTGCTTTCTTGCACCTCACGCAGAACCTTCCTGGCCCCTCAAGCGTCTGAAAATGTTTCTCAGATAGCTGAGGAACATTTTGGTCGCCACAGCGGTCCAGGATTTTGGTAGCGAGAGGAAGGTCGGAGAAGAACCGTTTGCTTTGCCCTGCCTGCCGTTTAAGCTTAACAGGGGCCCTTAAGCTGCCCTTACTGGTACTGGCCACCCCATCCAGTTTCGCTAAATTAGGAAACGCAGACAGTTCCGCCTGCAGTCCCCTACCTACCATAAGCGGTTCCGACTTCCCCTCAGGGTCCCTTTTGTGTTCTACCTTACTAGTCGCTTCCGACATTTTGCTACCACTAGGAATTTCAATAGTCAGGGCTGTACCCCGGGAGAATTTGCGAGGAGGCGATTTCGCCCCTCCTGTCTTACGAGAGGTAGTTTTAGGACTCGGCTCCGAGTTCCCGCCACCACCTGAAGTTTTTTGTGTTCGTTTTATTCTATTTGTATTCATGTTTTATTTCAAGTGGGTCCGCACTCGAAGCCGGTATCCAAAGCCCGTAGAGTGTAGTCGTCCCTAAGAGGTCCCCTGGTTGCAGGTCCCCGCAGCAGAGAGGCCATGCGAGGGTTGACGCATGCCCTTATGAGGCATGCGTTCAGTGCCAGACCGGACGCAAAGGCGGGAGTCATCTCAACCGTACCTACACAGCCAACGCAATGGCGACGGGTTTGGAACGTAGAGTATGAGTATTCCAAGGCCTACTAGGATTTTAACGGGACGGGGGCGGTCACGGCATTAACCCACCAGCCATTTCTGTTAAGCTTCCCCCTAACATACTCAGGTGGCAGAATGAAAAATTCCAAAACGTAAAAAAAAGGGATTAGTCCAAAGGCGAATGCAGGGGTCGTCACTGTTCAGGTTGTCAAAGCAAAAAGGCCGTTAAGGCCACAGATCGTTTGGCGCTACCCAGGGTGCACAACGCGGAGGCGATCTGTCCTACATCCTGAAATGCACCTAAAACGTTGCCAAATATTTCCACCTCATTAAATAACACTTCAACTGTCACTAGCTTGCAAAAGTCCAACAAATCTATCGCCTCTTTACGCGTTTCTACCTCGACCACAACAACAATCAAAACAACATCAAATAATTCAATCACCAACTCACCTTCCACAGCTTTCCATTCCTCTTTGACCTTTTTCCCCCCCTAATCCTACCCCAAACAGTACAGACTGATCACCATAGTGACTTCGAAATGTAATGGATACATAAATTTCTACCTGTATGTGACTACCTGCGCTCTGCTTGCAGAAGAACAAAAGTAGTCACATCTGAGTAAGTGTGTATGTATTCATTCTAACCCTGCCTTCCACATTTCATATTTCTTGCTGTTTAATATGTTATCAATTTGCAATGGAACATGAATGGTTATCTCAATTACTATAACCAACTTGAAACACTCATTAACCCTGCTACTATGTTAGAAAAAAAATACACATGTTATGTTCGGGTCTTATTTTGACCCCACATTTTTTGATTGAGAAAAGTGAAATTTGTACAGTTCAAAAATATTTTTAAGGCTTGTGATCAATGCAATATGTCGTCGTTAGATTGGTTGTGTGTCGGTGTGACGGACAAACAGGTTTTTTGCAAGTTATGCACTCAGTGAAGGTCTTTTTTTCCTTTTTCGACGGGCAAAATTTGCACCTTTTCCGTTCACTAGCGCATTTTCGTTTTGGAGCAAGCGAACTCGTAGATGGTGATGCACTGTCTTCTTCTCGAATTCTTCGTACCAATGATGCAGAGGCTTCTGCGCGAGGAAGCCGACTACGCCTCTTGATATGTTCTTGAAAACTTCACCGAGTTGCTCTAAAAATAGGCGCCTTTTGTGCAATTTATTTTTTTGCCATTCAGGATATATTTCGGTCCATATTATAAAAGCGTTTGGAGCAGAAATATCTAATAAATTAGAAAACAGGGCAACTGGCCACCGATTGGTTTTCCTTTTGCAAGAATATGTACGAACCATTTGGTCCAATGTGTCGACTCCACCTTTTGTCGAGTTATAGTATTCAATTATTTCCAGAATTTTTTTTGGATGATCTTCCAAAATGTTGCTATTATGGTCAAGCGAGCTAAGCAAATAAATCGTTCTGTATTTTTTAGGCACATACAAAACTACAGTTTCTTATTCATGAAAAAAAAAAATTTACTTGAGTGTATTGGAAGCTTACGCAATTCTTGTGATGTTGCATGAACCGGCAGAAAACGTTTGCTGTTCCTGACTGTGCCAACAATAGTAATTTTCTGCTTTAGCAATTCTAATGCAAGGTTATGACTCGTAAAAAAATTATCGGTAGTCACATTTCGTCCACGGTATGAAGACACTAAGTCTAGAACAACCCGTTCGCCTTGATTCCTTCCAGCATTGTCTCCTACTTTGCCCAAGTATATTTGGAACTATAAGCAAAATGCGGGATCAGAATCCGCTGCTATCCAAGCTTTCATGACATATTTCCCAGGTTTACTTGGAATGTATACTTTGAAAGGACATCTACCTCGTTATGTTAGCACTTGGAACGTAAAGCAGCTGCAAGTTTTGAGTCCATTGCTCATAAAATGTGCGAATAGGAGCAAGTTTATCTCCTCTTTGTTCTGATATTCTTCTTTGCCTATCGTCAAATGCTAGTACACGAGAAATATTGCTAAATCGCTCCAAAAACATGATTGCTCTCAAAAACAGACGGCCATGAAACTCGTCCCACAGGGAGTTAAGACTTTCACCGTATGACCGGTAGACTCCTAAAAGAATAATATGTCCGTTATACAATTATAATAGGAAAAATATATTGTAAATAAATACCAATAAGTATAAGAAGTCCCAGGTAAGCATCGAACTCAGTAGCATCTATAGCTTGAAAATTTTCGAAAAGAGTACTTCCTTGCAAATTGCTGCAGTGAATTATATTCCTTTTCATAGCTTCTGTAAGGCATACATCAAAAGTATCACGAATTTTTGAAATACGATGAATAACATAAGAAGTCACTCCAGGTTTTCCGTGAAAAATATTTTCACTTGCTGCACGACTTAGACATTACAAAGATGGTATTGTTGTCCACTTTATCATCCGTTCTTTATCAAAAACTTCTGTGCTATTAGTTACGGTCAATGAAGTGAAGGCTTCTGTGCCACTGGAAATGGATTGTTCTGAAGATAAACATTCGTCTTCCTCAAGTACAAAATTAGCATCAAATCATCACTTGCATCTTCTTCAAGTCATTTGTCCACGCTGACATTATGGCCAAGTAAATACAACAATGAATTTTAACGTATAAATACTAGTATGAACTTAGAAAAAAATGTAAATTATATGTATATACTTACAGTATGTCTAGATTCCATGTTTTATCAAAATCTATCGTCTATAAACTTAGATTTACAATAGCAACTGATCACTACAATATTTAGCACAGAACTGAAAGTATATATTTGGTTTCGTTGTTATTGAATACAAAAATTATAACTGTAAACGCATTCCAGCATTCACAACAGAGAGGAGTTCCAGACGATGACTCTGCAACAGGGGATATTACATTATATATTTACTATTCGTTTTACAAATACATATGATAGGGGTCATAAAATGACCCGAACATGATATGCGTAAGCACTTGCAATAAACAATTTTCTAAGAATAAAATGGTGATAAAACTAATTGAATTCAATATATTTCAACAATTGATGCACAGTAGTAAGAACTTTCAAATATATTCCACCAGTTAGAAATACGGTGATGTTATATGCAATTTGGGTCATCAAAAGACCCTAACGTAGTAGCAGGGTTAAATATTATTCCGCTTCTATCATTTTTTTAACTGAAACTCATTCTATTATTATTTCTACAACCTACCTCAGATCACTAGCAAAAAGCAAGGAATTGCAATATTAGTAAAAAGAAATATTCCACACAAGCCTTCACCTATTCAAACGAATTTCTCAGCAATAGAAATTGAAATAAATGCTGCGACCAAGCTAGCAGTAGTTTGCATGTATATTCATCCTAAAGAAATATTCTCGACAACTTCTTAACCAATTCAGCACTAAATGTGCCGTTGGAGGCGACCTCAATGCCTAAAGCACTATATGGCGTTCTAATTACACGAATGCTAGGGGACAAAAAATCGAAGATGCATTTATCTTATCCTGACTTAATATGCTTAAATGATGGTTCGCCCACCCACTTTTCGACTCACCACACCTTCTCTACTGTTGACATAACACACTGCTCTGTAACCCTAGACCCAAACTGCCGATGAAAAGTCTTAGACTCACTACATGGAAGCGACCACTTCCCAATTATAACGTAAGTAAATTCAGTGCATAACCAGTCCTCTGGAAAATTCACATCCAGATTCAACACCTCCAAAGCTGACTGGATGGAATTTGGTCAAGTCTGCGACAAAATCAATGCGGTCTCTCCAGTTACCTCTAACATAAACCAAGCGTCAGCAAAAGTATTGAGAATTATACGATCTGCAGCTCATTTCACAGTCCCTTGGTGGAACTCTGAACTATCTACACTTCAAGCAACTAAGCTGAACTTCTGTCGTCAATACTGTGGCGTCCGCTCAACAGAACACCTTTTGAGATATAAAAGGGCAAACGCACAATTTAAGCAAAATGCCAAATTTGCAAAATGGAAAGCATTTGAACAACTCAAATCCGGTATCAGAAAGTCCTAAAAAAATATGGAATGATATAAAAATACTGAGTGGCTGGTCAAAACATTCGCCCTTTTCGTACATCAATTCCGCAAACTTGACTTCCGCGGACTTGACAAGATTCTATCCCATCATTCAGAATCTGCCGACTTCGACTTCTCAATCTTTATAATCGAATCTTTGACAGCGGAAAATTTGCAAAACTGCGTGCGTTTTCCTATATTAAAGCCCAACAAAACCTCTTCTGAGGTAAGCAGTTATAGACCAATTTCTCTCCTGCCCTGTTCAGGAAATTTGCTTGAAAAAATTGTAGTCAACCGCTTATTTGGTACGCTAACAGACAAAAACTTATTAGCCCCAATCAGGTTGCCTATAGAAATGGACTCGGAACTGTCGACGCTCTACTGCACTTAGATTATTTTATACCAAATTCTTTGTCTTCCAAAAATCATTCGACCGTATCGGCATGCATATTGTCTTGAAGCCCAAGCTCTAAGTGGGCCCAAGGATCAAGAACTTCGTAAAAAACTTTCTCTGTCACAGGAAATGTAAAGTGAAAATCAACGGCGTCCCTTCCAATCCAGTTCACCTAGAAAATATCATTATTATTAGAAGGCCATTACGCACTGCGACCAGAGCTGATCTATTGTGAAAGGCCTATTTTGTAACCCTAGAGTTTTAGGCTTTTTAGAAATTTTAGCCCAGTTTTGGGTTTGTTGTTCCAAAGATTGCATGGAGATACTACGATAGAAGTCTTTGTCTGCCCAACGCAGGACATTCACAAAGCACATGTTCTGAGCTTTCTATGTCCATTTCGCAAAAGCGGCAGACATTGGTCTCGGATAGACCAATATTGTTTAGATGGTACCTCCGGCTGCAGTGACCTGTAAGGTATCCTGTTAAAAGACGCAGATCTACTCTGTTTAGTGAGAGAAGTTTGTCAGATATTCATTTGTTGGGACTTAGGAATAGTTTGGCTTGACGCTGACCGGCACAGTTTAGCCAGTGTGCGGCAAGTTTTCTTTCCTCCCATTTCCTAAGGAATTCATTAATGTGGCCTTTTGTCAGTCCACAGAAAGGCTCAGGACCAGTAAGTTTCATATTTGCTCCTTGTTTTGCAAGGTCGTCAGTCATTTCATTTCCCTCATGTCCTTCATGTCCCGGAATCCAACATAGTGTTACTGTGTTGAGGTTCCCTAACGTGTTTAGGAGGTTTAGGCAATCGTTTACCAATTTAGAGGTGATGGTTGTTGATAGAAGGGCTTTTAAAGCCGCTTGGCTATCTGAAAGTATGTAGATGTGAGTACCTCTCATTTTCCTTCTAAGGCATTCTCTCACACATATTTCAATGGCATGTATTTCTGCCTGGAATATTGTTGGGTAGGATCCCATCGGAATCGATTTTTTGAATGTGGGCCCATTGATTCCTGCCCCTGTTCTACCATTTTCCAATTTGGACCCATCAGTAAACCATAGCTGGGAGCCAGGTTTGAAAGTGATAGAGTTAGTTCTCCAGTCTGTTCGTTCATTGATTATAACTTGGAAGTTCCTGAAGAGTATTGGTTTGGGTGATAGTATATCATCCCTATGAAGAATGGGACTATGTAGGAAGTCTTCTAAGATCCTTAAATGTCCTTTCATATCCCCACTTTTAAGTTCAGATATACCTTTTAGTCTTAAGGCACTCGAGCGAGCTTCCCTTTCAATTAGAATTGGAAGCGGTGGTATGTTCAGGAGCACACCCAATGCATCCGTGGGGCACGTTTTCATAGCCCCTGTAATACCAACACATACCAGGCGATGCAGTTTGCTTAATTCGTTTGCCGCCTTTCTTTGCTTGACCTTGGGCCTCCATGCTAAGGATGCATAAGTGACTATGGGTTTTACAACTGTGGTGAATGTCCAGAAGGTCATTCTAGGGTTTAGTCCCCATGTCTTACCAAAAAGCCTTTTACAGGCAAAGAATGCCCTTGTGGCTTTTGAAGTAACTCTCTCAATATGGGAGTTCCACGTAAGCGTTTTGTCAAGACTAACGCCAAGATAGTTCGCTTCTGTCGAGAGTTCAAGTGTTGTTCTATTAAGGGTCGGACATTTGAGATTTATGTTCCTTCTCCTAGTAAACGGTACAAGTGTTGTTTTGGATGGGTTGATGGAGAGCCCTTTTTCCGTGCACCATTTGTTTATTATTGTAAGGGCTTGCTGCATGCGATCCGAAATGGTTTCCTCATGCCACCCTAATACATAAACTACTAGGTCATCAGCGTAACCCTGAGTGTGAAATCCTAGGTTATTCAGTTTGTGGAGAAGTTCATCTATAACTAGAGTCCACAGAAGAGGAGAGAGTACGCCACCTTGAGGGCAACCTCTTGTGGCTTTGATAGATTTGATTGTTCCTCCTTGTTCGATGCAGTGGGAATTTAGCTAGATTGTATTCCCTAATATACTGATCAACTATCTTTTCCATTGTTTTATGGAAAAATGAGCTGAGACTAATTGGTCTGTATGATTTAGGCAATTGTTCGGGTTTTTTCCCTACCTTTGGAATAAATACGACCTTAACCTCAGCCCATTTTGTAGGCAAATATCCTAGCAGTAAGCTTGCTTTGTATAGTCTGGTCAAACTAGGGATAATATGGTGTGCACCCTGCTGTAAAAGACAGGGGAATATCCCATCAGGACCAGGAGATTTGTATGGGCTGAATGTTGATATCGCCCATTGTACCCGCTTTTCATGGAATAGCTTGTTTGCTAGTTTTAAGTTCTCAGCACCCGCAGATGTAGTAGTTTCTGCCGGTACAGAGATCTCGTCTAGCACAAGTGATCCAGGGAAGTGAGTGTCCAGCAGAAGTTGACTGGTTTCCTCTGGATTCCTTGTGTAGCTTCCGTCTGGCGTTTTCAGGGTACTAATGCCGTTTGAGTGATCTTTTAGTAGGGCTTTTTGGATACGAATAGCATCCGGAAGACTACAAAACTTTTCACAGTGATTCCTCCAAGTAGCCCTTTTAGATTTCCTCAATTCTTTATTGTAGTTGGTTAGGGCTGTTGAGTAGGAGGACCAGTCCCCCATTGCTTTAGCTCTATTCCATAGGGTTCTTGTTTCTTTACGCAGGTTGGAAAGTGTACTATTTCACCAAGGAACATTTCTTTGTGGCTTTTTCACTTTTACTGGGCAACTTTCGTGAAACGCAGATATTATGTTTGAATGTAGTTCGTTCGATTCGAGCTCAAGCTCAGATATAAGCTAAATGTGACGCTTAGAGCAGTTAACACTTTGTTCTAAATAGAAGTGAAAGTAGTCCCAGTTAGTTTTTCTGGGGTTTCTGTAAATTGTCATTTGTGGTTTGGTTGCACCTATATCGAATCTAATATGTCTGTGATCCGACATAGATGTTTCCTCTGACACATGCCAATTTGAGACTTCGGACAAAACATTAAGGCTAGAGAGAGTAATGTCAAGGACTTCACCTCTGATTGCATTAATGAATGTAGGTTCGTTGCCTCGGTTTAGGATAGATATATTATACCTAAGTAGAAATTCAATAAGGTACTCACCTCTTGGATTGATGTTTGTGCTTCCCCACGCTGTGTGGTGCGCATTTGCGTCACAGCAGAGGATCCACCGGAGACGTTTTTGCTGACAATATTCCACCAGGGCTATAACCTCCCTTGTTGGAGCAGTGACCTCATCTCCTGGAAGGTAGGCGGAGACAAGTACTACCTCATGCTCACCTTTGCTCGTTGGCACTTTTACCCAAATCGCCACCAGGTCTTCTGTAATGAACTGTGATATTGGGATAAAGGTTAGTTGATTATTTATTAACAACGCCGCTCTGGGACGGCCTTTGTTGGCAGCATATATCAACTTACCGTTTGCGCTCTGGAGTCCCTGAATGACTCCTTTACGTACCCATGGTTCTTGAATGAAAGCTACATCCAAGAGTTCTTGGTTAAATCTCCTCGTAAGCACGTCCGAGGCTGCTTTTGCGTGATGGAGATTTATTTGAAGGCATCCGAGTTGCCTTCTGGTGTTGTAGGGTTTACGCTTAGGCCAGGTCATCTAGTGATCCTTCGTTTGGCAATGGCTGCCTTTTTCTTGCCTCGGTTGCTTTTCAGCAGGACTGCTTCCTCAGCGGACATCTGATCCCCCATTCGATCCTTGTTGTGGCTGTGCGCTTTTTTATCAGCCTGCAGCGGGGGTCGCATGCGGATACCCTCGGCCACGTTATGGCGCCCTGTGCCGGATGTTGTTGGCTTTTCTGGCTCGTGTCTGGAGCAGCTGGCCTTATCGTCCTGGGCTATTGAAGCCGTTGGAGTCAAAGTTCCCGCTTCATCAGAGCTTTGTTTCGCCGAGGGGTCAGGGTCCTGTTCGGTAACCTTAGGCTGATCAATCGGGCCTTTAGATTTTGGCCGAAGTTGGGTTTTACCGAACCCGTAGTTCAACCAGTTGTTGGAAGTCTTTATGACTTCTGCGGAGATTGGGTCAATAGCAATGGTAATTTCTACCACAGTACTCTTGCGCACTCTGTTGAGCACCCGCCAGTCATTGGTGTTGAGGCCCTCGTTTTGGCCGTCAAGGAGGCTAATAATATCCTCAGTTGAGGGGCTGTCCAATTCTGGAAAGTGACCAACGAAGATTTGTGGGCGCGGTATGTCCGCCTCCTGCACAATCTTCAGCTGTGCATCTTTCCACGGCTTCAGCTTAGGAACTACTTCCTTTAGCCAATTAGCCGTATCATCGCAGCCGCATGATATAACTATATATCCTGGGCGAAAGGTGCAGCTATTAAATTTGGGCTTTGCAGCGCCAGTCTGCTTTTTCCTTATCGCCTCCAGGATAGCATGTTGTATGGCCGTTAGTCTTTCCGTCGACCATACTGTAGTGGGATAGTCAGGAGGAATTATTCCCAACTTCGTGCTACACGCCGCGTCTTTGTAAGACATTTTTGTTGAGTCTACCTTGACTTCTGGATTAGGCACTGCTGCCTTTGGTCCTTCCGTTTCGGTAGTCTCTCCTTCCTTTTTTCCAACGCTGGAGCTCCCCTGTAAATTGGCACGTTTAGGGGAGCTTTGCTTTGGCGTGGTGCTGCTGGAGCGTTGTCGCTTCAGATCAGCTGGTTTTTGAGCCAACTCTCTTGACTCGTCAATGTTGTGACCTTTTCTCAGGAAGTAATATACTTTAGGCGCTTTCTGGCGACACCGCCGCACCTTGTCTTCGTCCTTTCTTCCTGAGTCACGAGTGGGAGAAGATAATAGTTTCTCCTCTTCCTCTGGTGATATGGTAGAAGCTTTGCCATCTGGCCCAGGGCCATGTCGTGAACTTCCATATCGGTGCTTTCGCTGACAGTTGGAGGGCATTGTTTGCACTTAGCTGCCTGCGATGTTGTTGGTAATTCGGCACTGTTTACCGAAAGGTCGTTATCGACCTGGTTTATATTAGGCACTTCTGCCTTTTTTAATAAGTTGTTTGACTCTGCCATGTGGTCCCACGAGTGAAGGGGAAGGGAAGGTCGAGCCACGACAGTGCCCCGGTGTCGCGGTAAGGCTAATTACAACCAGAGGGCGCCCGATATCTGGAGGTCACCGTTATAAGACACACTTACGTAGTGCCATTCATCCTATAGGCACGGTTCGAATTACACCTAGGATTACGGGGTTTTTCGAGTTATGCCTCTCTAGATCCGCCATTTTTGGTTAAAAGCAGGGGCACCTCGTGCAGGAGTGGCATTCTGCCACAATGGTCGGCCTTTAGGCTACTGGCGCAACTGCCATACGCCTCTGTGTGCATTCCCCCAAGAAGCAACGTACACTTCACCCCCAGAAAAAAAAAATAGCATTTCTCAAGGGTCACTTTTTCAGCCTTCTTGTTTATTACCGCTTTTGATAAAATAATTCAACAAACGACCAACATACGCGGCATCCAATGTGCACGCTACGTTGATGGCGTGGTGTTTTACACCAAACACCAAAGTTTAACACATGTCAAGTCAATGTTTGAGGAAATTTTAGCTAAATTGACGTCGTGGTCACAATCTGCTACCATATCCGCAGAGAAAACAAAAATTTTACATATCTGTAAAAATCACAGTTGTTGGGACTTAGCCAATAACTTCAATGATCTTAATATAAGCATTGTAGATAAACTCAAAGTTCTTGGATTAAAATTAGATTCATGAAGTATTGTAAATATGTCAAGGACAGTCTCTTAACAAGATTAAACATAATAAAATATCTTTCTTTTAAGAAAAGTCACGGTCATCCGTCCACGCTTATTAATGTTACACGAGCCTTAATGCTTTCAAAGACTGACTACGCACTACCTATTTAGAGGAACTGTCCGGCCTCTACAATACAAAAATTTCTACACCTTATCATATTGCAATGAGAAGAAGTTTAAGGGCCTTTCTGACTTCTTCTTTTTCTTCTTAATTGGCGCGATAACCTACGCGATTTTGGCAGAGTTTAATAAAGCGCGCCAGTCGTTTCTTTCCCATACTAACCGGCACCAATCGGGCACACCAAGTGAAGCCAAGTCCTTTTCCACCTGATATTTCAAGCGCAGAAGATGCCACCAGCTGGTACCGCATCGAATACTTTCAAAGCCGGAGCGTTTGTGTCCATTCGGACGACATGACCCAGCCAACGTAGCCGCTGGATCTTTATTCGCTGCGCTATATCTATGTCGTCGTAAAGCTCATACATCTCACCATTCCATCGCCTGCGATATCAGCCGCTGCCAACGTGCAAAGGTCCAAAAATCTTACGCAGAATCTTTTTCTCAAACACTGCAAGCGTCGCTTCACACCATGCGACGTGTCATGCGTTAGGACGGGCATGATGAGAGCCTTGTAGAGTGTTAGTTTTGTTCGTCGAGAGAGGACTTTAGTACTAATTTGTTTACTTAGTCCAAAGTAGTACTTGTTGGCAAGAGAGATTCTACGTCTCCGACTATTCCGCTAAAAAATTTGTTTGCTGGCCTACCTACGATCAGCGACAGAACAATTGATTGCACCCGTCGTTTACTGCCGAAACTTTTATGTTCTTCAAATAGCCTTCTGGCTACCAAGAATTGTGCCTGTCATTTGTCGCACCTTAAATCTTCTACAAGTCCTGCAAATTTTGTTAACCCCAAGGTCGAAAATACCTGTTACTCGCCTACCTTGGATGACAAAAACAAATCCACACACGATAAAAACACTGCCACTGCCAAAGGCAAGCACTCCAAAAGAAAATTTAATACAATATTTGCGAAGGAAAAAGAATTTTACAGCAGCAATGGATGGAGTATAATATTCACTGATGGCTCCAAAGCGTCCCACAACACCTCTTTCGCAGAAACAACAGAAAATGGAGATATCATCCGTCTAGGTATACTACACCCCATATGTTCCGTGTTTACTGCCGAACTAGCAGCCATACTTGAGGCAGTGATGTATGCCAAGCGCAGTAAGGGCAAGTTAATCATTTGCACCGACAGTAGATCCTGCATTGAAGCTATTGAATCCCCACTCAATGATCAAAATGACTGAACTATTAACCTCTCCCAGAAAAATCAGACTGATGTGGACTTCTGGACACGTGGGAATCAAAGACAACGAGAATGCAGACACTGCCGCCAAAAGCGCTGCGATGACTCCATCTATAATGTTCACTTGCACAACAAAAAAAGATATCTTCGCTGCAATTGCAAGGGAGAGATACAGATAGCTAATTGACGACTGGAAAACTTATACTTCTGCTATAAATCCATCCAGAATAAAACTCAATCTTCTCGCTGACATTTCTATTCCAAAAATAAAGCCTTTCATTCGTCTACGCCTCGGACACACCATTTTAACACATGGGCATATTTTTCTACGTGCCCCTCCTACCAAATGCCCATGCGCTGATTATGCGTCGATAATATACATATTAGTAGAATTACAAGACATTGACACACTCCGACACGAAATCTTTGGCGGAATCGTCCCTCTCAATCTTTTGAGAGAGACAACCACTGGAAATATTAATAAGCTGTATAACTTTCTGAAAGAGACTGATCTGTTAAGACGAATATAATATCAATTAATAATCTATTATACCTATTATAAACCTATTATTAATTTAGAGTCAGCCGAAGCCCTTTGTTGCTATCGCTGCTAAGAAGTTATTTGTTAAATAATGTATTATTGTACAAATGTTTATAAAATAAAAAATAAAATAAAAATCCTAATTCTGTAGCGGCCATGATTTTAGTTGCCATGACGCTGAACTGTCTAAAATAATCGCGGCGGAGCTGAACAATTTCCACTATTGCACAGCACAACAAATTCATTGGTAAGTTTGAGCTCATATTTCTAGGAGCAAATTACTTTCATTCATAAAATCGCCCATATGCCAATTTTTCTTAACGATGACACAAATTTACAACTAAGATTGAACATATCAAATCAGAATAGTCAATACTGGAATATTTCTTACAGAGATACTTGCCAATATTTTGTAAATCGTGAATTTTTGTCATATCGAAAGGTCGCGGCTCCGTATATATGCACCCATATATGTATGTAAATATGTCTTCTAAATGCTCGAGAAGCGCAGCTGCTGTTCGTCAAGTACGTGCAGGAGCGTACAGTAAAATGTAGACACCATCAACATATAGCTTATAATGAAGTTCTGTCGCGGGCATTTCGATACTAAAAATTCCAAACAATTATTTTATGTTTTCTGATAGTAGGTAAATAGTTAATTAGTTTTCGCTTTTTTATGTAGTTCTCTAATTGATACAAAGTGCACAAAAGCATATGTATATATTTGCCGAGTTAGAAACTTACACTGCAATCAGAGTGCGGCTTATTTGGAGGTTACTGGACATACTCAGCGTCTGTGAGCTGTGCACCGCTGATCATACCAAAAGGGACCAACGCCGTAAGTTGTTGATCTAATAATCAGTTAATTTTTTGCTGTGGCAAGTGCACGCAGCCGGGTATGTACGTATATGAATTCACATATTTGAATTTGCATATGCCATCTTCCTGTGTGCTTGGTAATGAATCAATTCTCTATGAAGGATTTGATTTGGTTGAAGGGAATTCAAGAAAGTTTTAACAGAATATACCTGACAGACATAATATATGTGTATATTTTGGGATGATTTCCTCTTTCTAAGTTATTATTGAACTTAGCATATTTGTTTTTATTTTAAAGCCCCTGTAGCTAGCCTACAGCGTTAACATTCTTTCTTCCTAGATACAAACGAATTTTACTCAACCACACACGCAAAACGAGTACCCCTCAAAATTCCATCAGTTCCCGTGATTGAGACTTCTCTATACATTAACTTTCTCTGTAACATATGTATGTACACATAACATTCCTCCTCTTGTTGCTAGTCTAATGTAGTTACATATGCACATATATTATATATATAGGTACATACGTTCGCGATTAAACATAAGCAGAGTTTTTTTTGTAAGCATAGCCACGCATTCGAAAATAAAAATAAATTGTAAATTATGAAGTTTAAATAAGCTCGTTTTTTTCTTACTGTTTCGGAACATACAGCTACCAAAAAATATTCGAAGCTCAATATTTGGTGACGTGATCGCCGTGTTTTTTACCTGTTAATTTAATAATATATTGAAATAATAATAGTCCAGATCAATACTATCCAATTCCGGCCATAAAAGATCGTTAATCATCTCTCGATAGCGCAATCCATTCACCAATAACACCTGTTATTGGAAAACTCTTTATTAACCGGTGGTGAGATTTAGTAAAACATTTGCTACTGAGAGTTAGGTACGGGGTATTTATTTTTACTTTATTACACTCGTTGTCGAGTACAACGCGCTTACTTTTTGAAACCTGTCGTGCCACGTTATAAGGGTGATTTTTTAGCTATTATCTTTTTAAACAGCTGACGCACGTTTCGTGTTTTGTTTCACTGTCAAACATCTTCAGTTTGGTCTATAATTTAACCATGAATCGTCTTACAAACGAACAACGCTTTCAAATCATTGAATTTTATTATAAAAATGCGTGTTCTGTTAAGAAAGTTTATCGCGTGCTTCTTCCATATTATGGTAAGTTGAATCGACCCACTGAAGCCGCTATTCGAGCTATTGTGACTAAATTTAGAACCAAATTTACATTATTGGACATCAAACCATCAACACGCTTACGTAGAGTGCGAACTGAAGAAAATATCGCAGCTGTATCGGCCAGTGTTAATGGAGACCATCAACTATCGATTCGTCGCCGTTCGCAGCAATTGGGCCTCTGTTCCTCAATAACATGGAAAATCTTGCGAAAGGATTTAGGTGTGAAGCCTTTCAAAATACAGCTGGTGCAAGAATTGAAGCCGAACGACCTACCGCAACGCAGATTTTTTGGTGAATGGGCTGTTGGAAAGTTGCCCACTTTTTTATTGAAAAATTGTGTTCAGCGACGAAGCTCATTTTTGGATCAATGGGTACGTAAATAAGCAGAATTGTCGATTTTGGAGTGAAGATCAGCCAGAAGAATTGCAAGAGCAACCAATGTATCCAGAAAAGGTCACAGTTTGGTGCGGTTTGTGGGCTGGAGGTATCATTGGACCGTACTTCTTCAAAGATGCTGCGAATCGTAACGTAACTGTGAATGGTGAGCGCTACCGTGAAATGATATCCAACTTTCTTGCCCAAAATGCAAGAGCTTGACTTTCATGGCATGTGGTTTCAGCAAGACGGTGCCACATGCCACACAGCACGCGTAACAATGGACTTGTTGAGAGGCGAGTCCGGTGAATATTTTATTTCACGTTCGGGACCTGTCAATTGGCCACCCAGATCGAGCGATATAACGCCTTTAGATTATTTTTTGTGAGGCTATGTTAAAGCTCATGTCTGTTCAGACAAGCCTGCTTCAATTAACGCATTGGAAGACAACATTAAAGCATTTATAAGTGACATACCGGCCGAAACATTGGAAAGAGTATGCCAAAATTGGACTAAACGGATGGACCATTTGAAGCGCAGTCGCGGTCAACATTTGCATGAAATAATCTTCAAACATTAAATTATATGGACCGTACTATCGATTTAAATAAAATAATTACGCATTTTTCTGAATTTTACGTTTTGAAAAACTTTCCTATAGCTCTTAAATAATCACCCTTTAGTTACCAAATATTTTCACCATGCCATTCAGCCCGGCTAAGGGCACTTCAACAATGGGCCGGCTATGGGTCCACCTATGGGCCGAGCGAAATTTTTGAAGATGAAATCAAAAGCTATGTTTAATAGCCTTGAACGTATAGCCACCTACTTAGATCCTGATAAGCTACACAGTAGAGATGAATATGCTCTCACGGCAATACTAGTATTGTTGGTGGAGCTGAAATCCAGTTTCTCGATCACCCACGTAAGTTTGGAGGAGCTGGACCTTGAATCGACTACGGGTGACCTACCTGCTAAGTTCGATACCGCGCTAGTCAATCTCAGATCGCACTCTGCAACCACAGATCGGGAAGCGTATATTATTGTTAATGTTAAACCTTCACGTTTGGTGCTAGTAACGTTGCCCAAATTTAATGGGGCTTAGACGGAGTGGACAAATTTTTACTCAATGTTCACATCCGTAATAGACAAAGACAGTGAGCTGACACAAGTCGACAAGCTTCACCACTTGCGGTCTTGTCTTATTGGGATTGCCCTTCACACCATTGGATCACCGGAGATAAGCGAGGCCAACTACAAAATTGCATTAGAACTTTTACAAAAATGATTTGATAATAAACATCTTATCTTTCAGGCACACATCAGAGGGTATTTGAGTTGGACAAGATAGACGCGTCCGTATATATGTTGTGGTCATTGATAGACAAGGTAATCGCGCACATGCGCGCTCTACAGTCGCTCGAACTCTAAAGAACCCGATAACATCCTCGCTCAATCCATAGTGAACATGTTAGACAAGATAACTAGAGCACAGAGGGAGGAAAATTCGACAAGCAACGACCTCCCCTCATGGAACCAACCAGCAGGATTTTTGGAAAAACGCTGTCGAACACTCAAAGACGTCGAATATACATTGCAGACACAAACTAGTATTCCAGTAAAAGTCATCCAAAGCGTGAGTACAAAACCAAGAAAATCTTTTGCTGCTTCGAATAGCTCAGCGGGTAGTTGTGTATTTTGCGAATCCTCTGAACATCTTATTTACTATTGTCAACACTACGGTAATCTGTCATTGGTTGCAGTCTCCGGCATTGGAGATGCAAGCTTTCGACTGATGGGTGCTCCGTTGATATAGTTCTGAAGTTGCGGGCTTCAGATTTTTGTACAAATATCACTCTGGTGAAAACAATTACCGAGAGCCAACCAGTCGCTTCAATAAACATCGCTAATTGGAATGTACTCTCAAACATCCAACTAGCGGTTTTAACGAGCTCCAATGTATTGATCTGCTCATCGGAGCCGGGCTTTTCTATGAACTCCTTTGCGTAGGGCAGATTCAATGAGCACCGGAATTACCATTACTTCAAAAAACTTGTCTTGGCTGTTGTGTTTACGTGCAAGAGGGAGCTCTACTTTTTGAGTTTTCGTCGGACTCTTGGGTAATGCGTTTGATGTCAGCTAACCACCCAGATCGGACTGTAATGGTTGAAAAATCCCACAAAATGTTGAACTGTTCTACAAATGTCAGAAAATAGACATACTTTTAGGAGCTGAAATCTTCTTTGATCTGTTATCGGTGGGTCAGATCAAAACCAGTCCAAGGTAGCCAACAAAGCTAGGCTGGATAACGTCAAGCAAGCACGCCTCAAATAATAGCTCTAGTGTCCAAGCAAGTAGCACATTATTTGAACTTGAAGCAAGTGTTGCTAGCAATGATGCTACAATCCGAAAATTTTGGGAATTGGAAGAAATACCTTCACAAGTAAATTCCACACTGCTAGCTCCAGAGCAGGCTAAATGTGAGGAATTTTTTTCGAAAACCCACAGGTTTGACCATGTGGAAGGCTTCAAGTCAGACTGCCTTTCAAAACCGGCCCTAAATTACTGAAGTTCATTCAAGAGTATCTCGAATTGGGGCATATGAGTCCAACAAATAATCGACTCCCGAGTGAGCCGAACTATTTTATTTCAACTAATGTGTGTTAAGACCGCAGAGCACAACTACCAAGTTACGCGTAGTTGTTGATGCTTCAAGTCGCACATCAACACAAGTTGCCTTGAATGAAACCTTGATGGTCTGATCAATCGTTCAAGAGAAGCTTTTTCGACACTCCTTCACTTCCTATTGCCAATATGCCATGACTACCGACGAAAACAACAGGAACTTCCAGCTCAGGATCCATAGGAGCATTTGCAAATTTTTCGACTCAACACCGTGACATACGGCACTGCGTCTGCACCATTTCTCGCCACATGGTGTCTGCAAATGCTAAGCAACACAAGTAGAGCCAAATATCCACTCGGTTCCTAAATCATTCGCAATGACTTTTACGTCGACTATTAACAGGATCCAATTTTAGAATCGGCAGGCCTGAAATTAGCAAAGTGGTTTTCCAATCATACAAACTCATCGAAAAGTGAGAGTCTCCAAAAATTACTGCGGCTCACTGGCAGCATAAATATGGCATTTTTCGTTTCATTCTGTTATGTAAATACAGAGTCGAGTGCCAGCTGCCAAATTCATGGCTTTTCCGACGCTTCAATAAGAGAATATGGCTGCTACGTATGTAGGTATACGTAGCCAGTCCACTAGTGTTACTAAATGCACAAAGTCTCGAAATAATTGAAAGGTTCTCATCTCAAAGAAAAGTGCTTCAGATTTTCGCTTACATACTCAGATGGCTTCGAAAAATAAGAGAGCGAAGAACAGAATCTTAAATAATACCCACTGAGAAGGAATTACAATTGAGTTTCGTTAAATTTGTCGAAATAATTCAACATTTTGAATTTAGCGATGAAATTTGTAAATTATCGAAAAATACCGTACTTCCATCAAGCTTGCAGAAATTAACTCCATTTCTGGATGAACACTTGGAATTATCATTATCATTTAAACTGATTTGAGGAGGTGGCCGTTTATTAAACGCGCCAATCCCCTATGATGCTAAATTTTCTTTGCTATTACGCAAAAATTCGTATTTGTGTAGGCATATATCCGGATCCTACATTTTCGTAATCACCATGCTAGTCCAAGGGTGTTGGTAGCGCTTCTGCGAGAAAAGATATGGTTGGTAAATGCTCGAGAAGCCTGTAGTCGAACTGTAAGAGAATGCATTCACTTTTTTCGTTATAAGTCAAAATTGCAAGGTCAGGTCATAGGCAATCTGCCGGCCGATCGATTACGCGCTCAACCTTAAAAAATCGCGTTCGTCCTCCCGTGAAAATGTATATAGCCATTTTCGTGTGTTTCGCTTCAAAGCAATTCACCTAGAACTTGAGTCTGGATTCAGAAGGATTCACCTTTGCCTTCATACCTCCGAGAACACCTCACTTATGTGGTCTGTGGGAAGCAGCTGAGTCGTAGGCCAAATGTTAGGTGCGCAACTAAGTTCCCAATAGATGCCGCCAGCAGTGTTTGCTAGTCTCTGGAGTCAAGTTATTAATAACAATTTTATTTATAGTCCAATATGGCTTATATCCGAAGTGTGTATTTTTAACTTTTCAAAGTAGTATCCAAAAATTTGTTAACAGATAATCGCAACTTCCGCTAAGCATAGCTGTTCGACTAAATTATTTAAGCCGCAATTTATGTATATGAGCATTTCAAATATATCATTCCACTCGTACTGTACTTACTACAAAACTCCCCTTTACTTTAATTTAGTTGGTAACTAAAATTTTATATAGATTTAAGGCAAATATAAAATCAGAATTAAAGTTTTCAAAAATATAATCCTCATAGTAATTAAGTCAAACAAATTGTTTCTGCCTTAAAATAATATCGTTGTCGGTGCGAATGGTTCTAGTTTCCTTTACACGAAATTTCACCGATTAAGAGAATTTCGAGGCCTTTGCACTAAGCTTGGGATTCGTGCAGTTAATACTTAATCAATTAAAGGCTCATATGGTACAAAAAGATGTTTTAGGGTCATAATGTCAATCGTGCCAATGGAAGAGTCCAGGAGAGCCAAGAGTCTATAGTAGAAAATCGCCGAACACGCAAAACACTTGTCTTATTTATGCCTCTCACAAACCAACTAAGCATGCAATATTGTTAAAACCGGGAACATATCTTCGAGACGAGTGTACCTACATAAAAAAAAATATATCGAAAGACGAGTGTACGTAGTCCGTGAAATTTAAAGCCTTCACCTTATTTTTTGAACACAACTCATAACTGCGAAACAAACTTTGCAGTGACCGAGTACATAAAAATAAAAAAGATATATTTTCGAGAGTGTTTGTGATTATGCAAAAAATGATAGTTGTTGTATTACAACGTAATAAGTGGCCGCAATATGTACATACATATTACAAAGTATGCATATAAGTGACACAAAAATGCAAGTTTGTTGAGGTGAATTCAAGTACCGATACTCGGTTATACATTGCATTTTTGTTTTAATTAACTAAGTTCCCAGCAGTGTGCGCTAGTCGATTCATTCGAAAAAACGGCGGCTGAAGCGCAATAACGGCTACAAAAAGTTTATGGAGATGCTGCTTTAAGTGAAACAATGTGCCGAGATTGGTTCCACCGCTTCAAAGACGGTGATTTTAATGTTGACGACCGTCCGCGTGAAAGAAGGCCAAAAACCTTCGAAGACGCTGTATTGGAGCCATTGCTCAATGAGGATCCATGTCAAACGCAAGAAGAGCTTGCTTCAGTATTAGGAGTTACCCGCCAATCCATTTACAAGCAATTGCATGCTTTGGGAAAGATTCAGAAACAGGTGACTTAGGTTCCTTTTTAGTTAAAACCAAGGGATGTTGAACGTGGCCTCACGTTGTCTAACCCGTTAAAACCTACTTGGAAACACTAAAATGGGAATCGATGGGCAGTACTTTCAATTATTGACATGTAACCATTTTTTCAGAATAAAGTTGTATTTTCAGCAAGTATTTTCAAACAACAATTTTGGCGTGCGTGTTCGAAGAGTTACCTTCTGGAGCTTCAGTAGCGCAACAAACAAACAAATTATATTTAAGCTTAATATTAAGTTAATTTTCTTTATACATATATATAATGTAAGTGCATACATTGATGTATATCGCTATTTATTTTTGGTCGTTGCCTTTATTTCTATAGCTATACTTTCCGTTCTTCTTATTTCTATTTACCTACTTATTTACTCAACTATACTCTTTCTAACTCTGCACTTACTGTTCTTTCGTTTCCGCTATTCCTTAAATCTTAGTTTTAAGCACTAATATAAGGATCGAAATGAATAAAACAAAACGTTCGTACAGTATTGTTGCTCAGTTCCGATAACACTGGTCGACAAAAAATGATTATTTTTCTGATTCAAGCATCGGACCCGGCCTATCTTATAGATTTTTCATCGCTGAATACGAATCTGACCTTAAAAAGTTTCCATCACGTCAAGATTTTGAAAAAAATTAGTTCAAAAAGTCAAAAAAACGTGTTTTTGACCATTTTTGACCAAATGTAGTGGATGAACTTGAGGTGATGGAAGCTTCTACCTAGCCTTAAACTGAAGCCTGAACCTTCAGTTATAAGATTCAAATCGAAAATACCCTGAATCAATTGTAAATTTTGATGTAGCACAATTTTTTTAACTGCTCGCGCACGATTTTCATAGGTGCAGCCATGCAGGCTAGTTAGCCTTATCATAGTGGTGCGCTGACTTGTACCTTTTACCAATCATGTTTTTAGTTATTGGGTTTGCTTAGCACGATTCGGAAGTTGTAATTTCAAAATTGAAAGTGTCGGATTAAAATTTTTTTTTTATATGTGCTTTTTTTTATATTAGATATATATGTTATTATATGTGGAGACGTTAGCGATGAGCATGGTGAGAGATTTCATCAAGATATAAAAACTAAGGAGAAAAGATATCAAGGAAAATGGAATCCTAGCATGCTTGCTGATTACTGCTGGGGCTTATTAAAAGATGATGATTGCAATTACTCTAGAAAGTCACAAAGATTAACCTTCCCAAGTCTGCCGAATAAAAATCAAATTTTAGAAAATGAAAGTACTCAAAACTAAATTCTTTATCCTTTGTGTGTTTCTTCTTATTCCTTAAAACCTTGAGAAAACTTACAAAGATTAGAAGCATCCGTGAAACTTGTATTTGAAGAACAAATTGTGGATTCAAAAAATTCAAACAAAGAAGGAAGAAATTCCTTTCTAAGGAATAACAAAAAATTACCACAAATGCGAGAATATTAATAAACAAAAAAAAAAACAAAAAGGAAAAAAAACAAAGAAAAAAAATTTTTAAAAATAAAAAAGAACAAAAAAAACAAAAGTGGAGTGTAAAATACTGACAGCCTCCTCGTGGCACATTCTGGGGTCGTGATTTTAATAAATTTATTATGCACTAAAATATTGGTTCACCAGCTAATGTCAGATTATAAAACTTTATTACTACTGTCAAATATTAGTCTAATATAACTATATAAATTCATCTTTCAATAGTTGTTCGTGAAGTAAAAAGTAATTTAGATCACCATATTGGTTTTGCCTTTTTAAATTATGATGTCATATTTGTCTTCAGCGCATCATAAAACCAAACAATGAAAGAAATTTTAACTAACTAAAACATGATAGGTAAAAGGTACAAGTCAGCGCACCACTATGATAAGGCTAACTAGCCTGCATGGCTGCACCTATGAAAATCGTGCGCGAGCAGTTAAAAAAATTGTGCTACATCAAAATTTACAATTGATTCAGGGTATTTTCGATTTGGATCTTATAACTGAAGGTTCAGGCTTCAGTTTAAGGCTAGGTAGAAGCTTCCATCACCTCAAGTTCATCCACTACATTTGGTCAAAAATGGTCAAAAACACGTTTTTTTGACTTTTTGAACTAATTTTTTTCAAAATCTTGACGTGATGGAAACTTTTTAAGGTCAGATTCGTATTCAGCGATGAAAAATCTATAAGATAGGCCGGGTCCGATGCTTGAATCATTTTCAGTGTCGACCTGTGTAATTTGTAATAATTTTACAACAATTTTAGCTTATCATAAGCCAATCATAACTGCTAATTTATGTGTTTCAGAATTGTGTTGAGATAGTGACTCTTTTAATGCATTGAGTTTGCATTTAATTGCTTACAATGCCTTTTATTTGTGGTAAATATGTCAATTGTTCGTTTGCAAAAGTGTAGTGTGGTAAGTCGGAGTTGATTATATTTATATATAGGTATATACCTATATATTATTTGAAAATGTGAATATATAATGGATGCTTCTTTTGCGGGTCATGCTTGTAGTTCTGCAAATAAACGAACTGCTGCTGCTGAATCTATAGGGTGGGCCATGTAAAATTTACTTTTTGAATCGGCTATAAAAAAAAACTAATCAATATTTTTTCAAACTTTTTTTTATTTTGAAGATTGAACATTGTCATTTATGAATAAAAAATAATATCGTTCAAATGACTGCCACGACTGGCTTTACAGTAAGCCATTCGATCAACCCAATTTTTAAGCACATTTTCGATTGTTTGGGCTCCAATTTCATGAATGGCAACTTCGATTTCGTGTTTTAAAACATAAATCGTCTCTGGATGGTTCGCATAGCATTTGTCCTTAACGGTTCCCCACAAAAAATAGTCCAACGGGCTTAAATCACAGCTCCGAGGCGGCCAATTGATATCGGAATTTCGGCTGATTATTCGGTTTTCAAAAACGGTAACCAGAAGTTCGAGTGTAACTTTGGTAGCGTGACAAGTTGCACCGTCCTGTTGGAACCAAATGTCGTCCATGTCATCCTCTACAATTTTTGGAAACAACTCGTTGAGCATGTCACGGTAACGCTTGCCATTTACTGTAACCGCGGAAGAAGAAGAAGACTCACCACTTTGGAAATAGGTTTTCAATATTTCCAAATTTTGTTCAAGCGTATAGCGTCCCATTTCGTAAATGTCAAACCTTTAAGTAAATTATGAAGACATTTAACATGTCATTTGTGTTACCATTCTCAAAAAAATAGGTGGTTCAAAAAGCAAACGCTATATGGCCCACCCTGTACTACAATCTAAATTACTTCATTGCCTACTTCCGTTGATACTCGGCATGCTGTAGGTTTCCGAAGGAAGTATAGTTATGTCGTGAGGTACGCCGGTATTGAAAGTTTTTTGGTTCAAACTTGTTAAGAAAGAAGCTTCTATTATGGACTAAGGCGTATAAATTTTGAACTTGGCGTTTCAACTGCTTTCCAAACTCTTGTTTCCAATCTGTGGCCAGTGGGGATTAATGCCCAGCCATTTCGTATATTTCCAATGGATCTGGTCAATACGAATTAATCAGCCTACTCGTAGTGGTTCTAAATCGAGTTCCAATAAAGAAATCTTCAATCTTTATCACCAGAATATCTTTGGAAGCCAACAAAAACAAAACAATTATTCTTAGTTACATCTCGTTGTGAATCCGATGCGAATGAATAAGTTGAGACGTGGGTCAATAGCAATTTTTTTAAGCAGTGTTTTTTGACGGGAATGGGTTTCAAAGATATCTTAAAAATAGGGTTGCTTTGTGTCTACATCTTTGAAAATATTAGTAGTCTGCTCAACTAATCATCTTATATTCCACCTAGTTATTCGGACTCGTTATATGCAGCTCGTATTAAGAGTTTTCAAAACCTCTACGACAAATATAAAGATCAAAATTTCTGCATATTAGGAGATTTCAATCTGAATAAGATCGTCTTGTCTAACTTGCTAAGGAGTGATGTCTTAACTCCTCCCAATTTAGTCTGCTCCCATGAAATTAATTTTTATATTAATTCGTTTTCCAATATCTTAGATCTCATGTTTGTTAACGAAAACTCAATTTTTCAATTACAGAAATGTAAGTTTCCTACCTGTAAGTCTGATATGCCTCACGTTCTTCTCTCTGCAATTCTGTGACTTTCACCTGTAATAATGGATTACGATCTTTAAATTTAAGGGATGCAAATTTCTACTTCCTAAATTTAATCATTTTGGGATAGAACACGGACTCCGTTTCCCGAAGTTTTAAAAAGCGATCTACCTTTGCTCCCTGCCTGGTTGCTTAAGATACAGCGGTACACAAAAAGTCTGAAATTGCCGAAAAATAAAAGAAACAAATATCTGAATCTATTCAGAGCCACTTATAACATTATTTTTAAAATGGCCTTAATTTTATTAATAAATTCAATGATCTTGATAAATAACTCTATAGCATATATGTTATCATCGGATGGCGACGCAGTTGTAAGAATTGAATGTGGTTCCTCCACGGTCGCTCCGATGATATTTTTATAGAAAAGAAGAAAGTGTTAATGTTTAGTAGATATCATATTTTATTTATATTTAGATATATGCATATTGAGTATATGATACAATAACACGGAATTTATTACTTATTATGAATCTCACCTCCGATGGCTGACACGTCCTGATCCTTGTTCTTCTTATTTTTCTTTGTTCTTATTATATTTGTCTATAATAAGAACAAAATGATAAGCAAAAAAACATTATCTATGATATAAAAATGAATCGCAAAATGTGTTGGTAAGCGCATAACTCAACAACGCATGGCCCAATCTTACGGCGAGAAAAATTCGAATAATTTCCGAGAAAACCCTAAAACAGCCCTTTTCTTATCCCCATACAAATATTGCGCGTTCGTGTGTGTGTGCGTAGTTAAGTAAATTCTAAGAATAATTAAGCAGGGCTGAACAAATCCAAGCATATTTTAAGAATACCAAAAGATAAACATATGTATTTTAAGAATAACAAAAACAGTACATATTTTGAGAAGAACAGAAGCTTAATTATTAATTAATCTAGAAAACCCATGTTTCTCACATGGTCAATTGTATGTTGCCTGTTCCCGTGTTTTAAAACCATCAGATTTGTTTGTATATTCACCAGATAATCAAACAAAAAACATTGTATATCATAAAGCACTACAATAAAAATAAAACAGATATTTGTTAATAATTATAATTCACTTGATTTACAATAAAGCGATTACTGAAAATACTTATATAAATTAATACAATACTTGTTTATTTTAAAAAGAGAGGACTATATCCTCTATATCTTTATTTATTTTAAAAAGGGTGGACTATGTCCACTATATCTTTTATTAATAAATTATTGAATTATTTGCCGGAAGACTACGTCACCTTAATCGGACTTTTTCATTAATATCTACTAATTATTACATTGTTATTTACTATCTACTTTATATTAACCTATCAAGCAGCAATCATCACGTTGAATGCAACTTGAGCTTATTTTAGGTCGTCAGCACTTTGGGTTAATAAAATAATTAAATTTAGAGCGAGCGGAACTGTGTCAGCAATTGTTGTGTCAGCAATTGAATTGCGACCATGGGTATTGAACTTTATGAAGGTGAATAGTTTAATTATTAACTCCTCCCTTCTTAAATTGATTGTCCTCAATCATTTAAAAAAACGGAATATTGTTCAATCTTGGTGGTGTGATAGGAGCTTCTAATGCTATTGGTTTATGGGATTCAGCACAATGTTGCACACTCAGTGTCACATGAGGCTCGTTATTAGTGTGTGGAATTTGAGGTTCCCAAACAATTATTTTTTTTGTATTTTTAAAGACAAATCGTAAGCATGCTATGGAAATGATAATTAGACTGAGAATAACAGAGATTGACCATCCTCCAATTTTCAAATGTTTCCGAATAGTTGAAATTACTTCCGTATTATTAATCTGTAATTCATTAAGAGCTTCAGTGATAGGAAATTAATATGGTCGCTTTCAAAAGGAGCGGGCTGCATTAATGCGGGGATGATTTGTAAAAGTGAGGCTTCTATATTACTAAAAGTCCTATTGTTAATTTTAATAGTGCTATTATGAAATTTAATAAGAAGTGTTCCAGATATATTTCTCCGCGTTTTATCGACATAAATAGCCATATTGCAATCATTTACTAGGATAACCCCTGACTCGATCTCTTCGATTAATGGGATATGATGATTGTTGCTCGTTACACATGTAGAATTTTGACTGCGTATAAGATTAGGAATACATTTAGTATTTCAAATATTCGTTATTTGATTCTCTTTACAAATTATTATTTTATTATATTTTTCACAATCATTTATTATACTAGATATGGTGTTATCATTTTTTAAAATCTGCTTAAATTCTAAATTAATTACAGAGTTTTTTCTTTTTACCGGTCTTAAGATTACGTTTTCATAGGTTTCCTTTTTTGTTAAGGGAATCTTAACCAAATAAAATATTTTTTTATTAGTACTGTATAAGACAGATATTTTGGCAAATTCGAGTGCCTCTTCGGGGCTCACAAAAACAATAATTATAATTTCTTCTCTAATTTTACTTGTAGCAATTTCAATTTCTTTTTTATCTAATATTAATGGGTTGACGATTCCAAGCTTCACCCATTCGATTCCATTTTGAATATTTATTAACTCTTCCTTAACTAGTCTTACTCTATTTTGTAGATTTATAACTATTTCGTTTTCTAATAATACATCTTTTCTTATTACATTAGAAATTTGATTTACTATATCTGTTAGATTTTTTAATCTTTTATTAAAAGCTTCATTTACGTACACTTGTTTATTATTATTTTTGTTTAGATCATTTATATTACCAGCTATTATTTCAAAGTCGTCGTGATCTGGAGATCCTGCGACATATTTCCAAATAGTACCTTTGGCATTTATTGCTTTCTTATTTTTTATAGTGGGTGTTATATTTTCTAAAATATTTTCGGTAAGGTTTAATTCGTGGATAAGGATGGGATACAGGTTATGGTGATTTGGGATATTTTGTTGGATAAATTTGTGGGTATTGGATATGGATATTGCATACTGTGCCAGATCTATTGAATGTAAAATAATAAAAGTTCCTTGCTGGATTTTCGCTGTACCTCTATTAATTGTCACGACATATGAAGAAGTGTAATCCAAAATTTGAACTTCAGTTTTTACAAAGGTTAAACACAATCTGTAAAGGTAATTTATTTTCTTTAAATATTATTTTTATAGACAATTCTGCTTGTCATTGTTAAAACAGTTGAGTTTCTATCTTCTTTGACTATTTCCTTTTTATACCTAGGAGTTAGTTTTGATCCTAGTCTCTTGTTAAATTTGACGAAAATATCTTCTCCTGGTAAATACATTTTTATTTCGTGCCTATTCTGATTATGGTAGTTTAAGTCCTGTTTCTGTTTTTCTGTTAAACGATTGATGATTTCTTGTTTGTCCAAAATTGCTTTTTTTGGATCATTACTTGAATTTCTGTTAAAAAATATATCTATCGGTTTTCTGCCGGTGGTGGAGTGAATCGACCTGTTATACTCGTGTGTTGCTCTGGTAAGTAAATCGTGAAAAGTAGTGTGAAGTTTGTCTGGTTTTAAGCATCTCATAATCTCTGAAAGGGTTGAGTGAAATCTTTCTATTTGACCATTAACAGAGCTAGAGTATGGTGGTGTAGTGTAGATTTCGATGACAAATTGATCTTTAAGAAGAAAATTTATTGATACGGAATTTAGGGTCTTTTCATTATCTATGACTATGGACTTAGGGATGCCAAAAGCTAAAACGATTTCTTTTAATGGTTCTTTAATATCTTCTATTGCCCTAGACTTTAGAATTTTAACTAAAGCGTATTTCGAAAATTTGTCTATTGCTGTTAGTACGAGATTTCCTTCGGTGGAGTAAATATCAATGTGGACGATTTCTCCAGGATTTTGTGGAATTGGTGTGGGTTGGAATTGTGGTTTATTAGGACGACGATCGTATTTTTGTTCTCTGCAAATTTGACAATTTTTAACAATTCTATTGGATTTTTCCGTCATTTTTGGGAAATTGAAATTTTTTTTATTTGCTCTCTATTTTCCTTAGCATCTCTGTGGGCTCTTCTGTGTTCCTTGATTAAGACCTCTTCCTGTTCTACATCCTTAGTTATTTCTTTGATCTGTGACTGTGTGAATCTAATTTTGTAATTTATGAAATATTCAGAATAAAATTCTTGAATTATTCCCATGATTGGCTCGGTAGTAAGTAGTCCATTAATTACGCTAGGATTAAGATATTTTTTTAGAATTGAAATTAATATATTTCTGGTATATTGCGGTTTTTTTATTATATGCCTGTGATAAGTGGGAAGGGAATTTCAAATTTGTAGTTATCATGGTTATCTATTAAAATATGAATTTGGTTTTTGAAGGCGTTTATAGGACATTCTACTGCTGGTATTTTATTGTCTGATGAGTTTATCTGTGGTGGCCTAGATAGTGCATCTGCTAGCATGTTTGTTTTACCGGGTTGATATCTGAGTTCATAATCGTATTCTTCTAAGATGGCTTTCCATCTCTTCATTTTGCTGTTAGTGTTTTTACTACTAAAAGCATATGTTAAAGGTTGGTGGTCTGTGAATATGATTACCTTTCGGGATCCGTACAGATAATTTCTCAGTGAATTTAATGCCCAAATTATAGCCAACATTTCCTTTTCATTTGTAGCATAATTTTCTTCGGTTTTACTCAGTGCTCGGGAAAGGAATGTTATGGGCTTTTTGTTTTGAGATAAAACTGCGCCTATTGCGTGTCGTTAACTCGAAACATTTTTCAAAGTCGGGATGAGAGAGAACTATATCACTTAAGACTAATGAATTTTTTAATTTTTGAAATGCATCCAGGGCATTCTGGTCTAAAGATATTTTTGTATTCTTGGAGGCATTTTTTGAGATGCGTCCCTCCTCCCCTCTTAAAAGGGATGTCAGGGGTGTAGCAAGTTTCGCGTAATCTTGTATGAAACGCCTATAATAACCTGACATGCCTAGAAAGCTTCTCAAATCTTTTAGAGTTTTTGAGGGTTGTAGTTGGGCTATTGCTTCTACTTTTTGTTTGTTAGCTTTTATTCCTTCAGTTCCTACAATAAAACCTAGAAATTCAATTTCTGTTTTTAAAAATTCACACTTGTCTAGTTGTATTTTGAACTTTGCGGATTCTAATGTTTCAAATATTTTATATAGATTTTCGAAGTGTTCTCTTTCGGATTTGGAAAATATATTTATGTCATCTATGTAGACATAACATATTTTACCTATGTGATGCCTTAAAACATCATCCAAAGTACGTTGGAAAATTCATGGCGAGTTTTTTAATCCGAATGGAAGTCGGACGAATTCAAATTTTCCGTTATTGACTGAGAATGCGGTTTTTTCTATGTCGCATTCTTTTAGAGGAATTTGGTGAAAACCACTTTTAAGGTCTACCACTGAAAAGTACTTATTTTTCCCTAAATTTGCGAGAACTTCATTAATTTCCGGGATAGGATATCTATCGGCTACGGTGACCGTGTTCAGCTTTCTGTAATCGACGACCATTCTGAATTTTTTTTTCACCGGATGCATCCATTTTTTTCGGGACAATCCAGATGGGTGCATTATAAGGTGATCTAGAAGGCCTGATTATACCATCGCTTAAAAGTTCATTTATTTGTTTTCCAACTTCGTCTTTAAGTGCCATGGAATAAGGATATGATTTGCAATATATCGGTGAGTCAGATGTGGTTCGAATTTCTCCTTTCATTCGAGAAGTAAATGTAAGTTTTTTATTAGGGTCTTTGAATAAATTGGAATCTTTATTTATAATTTCTTCTAATTGAGATTTTTGAACTTCGTCGATATGACTAGTTCTAAATTCCATTTTGTTTGCGGATTGGGAAATTTGTTGGTGAATTTTAATTTTGATTTTTTTATTTATTAACATGTATTTTTCCTTAATATGAATTATAGCATTTAGTTCCTGTAAGCTGTCATGGCCTAAAATACCATGAAATGATTTTAGAGACGGTAAAATATAAAATTTAATAGGATGATTGGGTAAATTAAACAGATTCGCGAATGTATGATGCGTGATTTTAATGTCGCCAGAAACTGAGTTGGCAAAAAAAGAGTTTTCGTTTTGTTTAGGATTGTTAACGAGAGATGATTGAATATAATTTTTATTAGACCCTGTGTCTATTAAAATTTTTAAAATTTGACCATTCTTCGCCTTACATTCGAAATATGGGAGCGAAGAATACGTCAGCCTAAAAAATGAATATCAGTCAGATCTTGGGTAGGTATTCCATATTGTTGATCCTGTTGATCTAAGGATTCAACGTAGTTTTCAATATCTTCGTTTTGCAGTTGCTGGTAGTAGTTGTCTTCGTAATTTTCGGGTTGGAATTCTTCAGATTCTATTAAATTGTCAAAATTTTGCTGTTTAGTTTGTACGTGAAAATTTCGTTGTTGTTTAAATGGTGGTGGGACGTGATTCATTCATGCAGGTCTTTTGCCTTGGAGTTGCATCATTTGACGGGGTCTGTTTTGGTAGTTAATGTTTCTTGTTTGTATCGACTGATCAACTTCCATTGGTTCAGATCGTTGGGGTTTAGGTGCTGTCGGTCTTGTCGGTTGAAACTGGAATTGTTGTCGCATTTGGTGATGCGGTTGGAACGCAGGTTGGGGGTTATGGTAAGGGAAAAGCGGTTGATTTTTAAATGTGTTTTGTTGCATACTGTTCATAGGGGTATTATATTTGGTAGGGCGTTGAAACGTTAATTCCGGGTAAAATGGTCTGTTATCATTTTGCGTGTTCAAGTTACGCGTTGAAGGAAGTGGTGGTTGTTGACGGTGTTTGTGGTTTTGGTGTTTATTCGCGTATTCTGACCTATAATGCTGGTTTTCTAACTCCAAGCAAAGATCTAGAGCTTGTGGAAGATCTGAAGGTTAACGAATGCCTAAGAGTCTCGGTAGGTCTCCGTTTAAGCCTCTTATAAAAGTATCGAGAGCTTTGTCTCGATATGTTTGAGTCAAAAGTCGCAAAGACTCTTGTCCCATTTTCACGCAACCAATTTTGTTTAGGATCAAGGATAGATGCGAGTAGACTTGTTGATAAAAAATTTGAATACTATTTCTTCCCTGGATAAGTGAGGTCATTTGGTACTCCAGTGTGCCTAAGTCACGTTTATCGGCGTAATGTAGGGTCAAACATCTTACTATACTATTCCAGTCCAGAGGTGTATTGAACGATTCTAATGCAATATCTGCATTCCCTACTATTTTATTTCTAATTACGCTTAGGATTCCATAGAATTTTGGAGTTCCCCTCATTGAGTTGTAGATTTGTAATACCCTATCGACACTTTTTTTCCAGGAGTTAAATTCGGATGGGTTTCCAGAAAATTCTCTCAAACTTCTTACTATGTCTGGAATTTTGTCCAAGTCGTTTAAGTTTTCCCTATATCTTTCCTCTATGGTTTGGTCATTTCCGTAATTTATGTCCGCGTTGGGGTTTATTATAGACTGCACAATACTCCTACACTGTTGTGCACAAATGGAAGCTATCCTATTTTCTAATTCGGCATTTATTTGAAAATTTTGTGGCCGTACTGATGGGTTTGGTATTGGGTCGGGGCTAGGATTATTAAGGATAGGTGGTCTTATTATGTTGTTAGGATTAGCCATAGTATTAAAAAAAAATTCTTTGTTGAGAAAAAGTTGTTTTTCTTTCTTTTTACTATATTTTTATTTATTTTTTACTAAGGTAGGATTATTTTTCCTTATAATATTTCTTAAAAATATAAATTAATATATTTTTACTTACACAATAATTAGAACTGCCGATGACATTATTGATGTTGTGCTGCTGCTGGTTGTTGCGTTTATATTGAATAGTTCCAAATGACGCGTTTTATTTAAAAGGTTATGATTTTTTTTTTTATTTTTTATTATCACTAAATTTACTTAGTTTAAAACCGTTCCGACTGCATGCATTTTTTCCGTTTTGATTGTCACTACTAAGGGTTCATTTGCAATACACTAAACGAACGGGTGCCCGCGGACTGACGCGTACAGGCTTTGGTTCCGTGGTATATTTTTTATACCAGGCTGCTCGAGCGCCAATTAATAAAATACTTGTTTATTTTAAAAAGAGAGGACTATGTCCTCTATATCTTTATTTATTTCAAAAAGAGTGGACTATGTCCACTATATCTTTTATTAATAAATTATTGAATTATTTGCCGGAAGACTACGTCTTCTTAATCGGACTTTTTCATTAATATCTACTAATTATTACATTGTTATTTACTATCTACTTTATATTAACCTATCAAGCAGCAATCATCACGTTGAATGCAACTTGAGCTTATTTTAGGTCGTCAGCACTTTGGGTTAATAATATAAAATAATTAAATTTAGAGCGAGCGGAACTGTGTCAGCAATTGTTGTGTCAGCAATTGAATTGCGACCATGGGTATTGAACTTTATGAAGGTGAATATTTTAATTATTAGCTCCTCCCTTCTTAAATTGATTGTCCTCAATCATTTAAAAAAACGGAATATTGTTCAATCTTGGTGGTGTGATAGGAGCTTCTAATGCTATTGGTTTATGGGATTCAGCACAATGTTGCACACTCAGTGTCACATGAGGCTCGTTATTAGTGTGTGGAATTTGAGGTTCCCAAACAATTATTTTTTTTGTATTTTTAAAGACAAATCGTAAGCATGCTATGGAAATGATAATTAGACTGAGAATAACAGAGATTGACCATCCTCCAATTTTCAAATGTTTCCGAATAGTTGAAATTACTTCCGTATTATTAATCTGTAATTCATTAAGAGCTTCAGTGATAGGAAATTAATATGGTCGCTTTCAAAAGGAGCGGGCTGCATTAATACGGGGATGATTTGTAAAAGTGAGGCTTCTATATTACTAAAAGTCCTATTGTTAATTTTAATAGTGCTATTATGAAATTTAATAAGAAGTGTTCCAGATATATTTCTCCGCGTTTTATCGACATAAAAAGCCATATTGCAATCATTTACTAGGATAACCCCTGACTCGATCTCTTCGATTAATGGGATATGATGATTGTTGCTCGTTACACATGTAGAATTTTGACTGCGTATAAGATTAGGAATACATTTAGTATTTCAAATATTCGTTATTTGATTCTCTTTACAAATTATTATTTTATTATATTTTTCACAATCATTTATTATACTAGATATGGTGTTATCATTTTTTAAAATCTGCTTAAATTCTAAATTAATTACAGAGTTTTTTCTTTTTACCGGTCTTAAGATTACGTTTTCATAGGTTTCCTTTTTTGTTAAGGGAATCTTAACCAAATAAAATATTTTTTTATTAGTACTGTATAAGACAGATATTTTGGCAAATTCGAGTGCCTCTTCGGGGGTCACAAAAACAATAATTATAATTTCTTCTCTAATTTTACTTGTAGCAATTTCAATTTCTTTTTTATCTAATATTAATGGGTTGACGATTCCAAGCTTCACCCATTCGATTCCATTTTGAATATTTATTAACTCTTCCTTAACTAGTCTTACTCTATTTTGTAGATTTATAACTATTTCGTTTTCTAATAATACATCTTTTCTTATTACATTAGAAATTTGATTTACTATATCTGTTAGATTTTTTAATCTTTTATTAAAAGCTTCATTTACGTACACTTGTTTATTATTATTTTTGTTTAGATCATTTATATTACCAGCTATTATTTCAAAGTCGTCGTGATCTGGAGATCCTGCGACATATTTCCAAATAGTACCTTTGGCATTTATTGCTCTCTTATTTTTTATAGTGGGTGTTATATTTTCTAAAATATTTTCGGTAAGGTTTAATTCGTGGATAAGGATGGGATACAGGTTATGGTGATTTGGGATGTTTTGTTGGATAAATTTGTGGGTATTGGATATGGATATTGCATACTGTGCCCGATCTATATTATTGAATGTAAAATAGTAAAAGTTCCTTGCTGGATTTTCGCTGTACCTCTATTAATTGTCACGACATATGAAGAAGTGTAATCCAAAATTTGAACTTCAGTTTTTACAAAGGTTAAACACAATCTGTAAAGGTAATTTATTTTCTTTAAATATTATTTTTATAGACAATTCTGCTTGTCATTGTTAAAACGGTTGAGTTTCTATCTTCTTTGACTATTTCCTTTTTATACCTAGGAGTTAGTTTTGATCCTAGTCTCTTGTTAAATTTGACGAAAATATCTTCTCCTGGTAAATACATTTTTATTTCGTGCCTATTCTGATTATGGTAGTTTAAGTCCTGTTTCTGTTTTTCTGTTAAACGATTGATGATTTCTTGTTTGTCCAAAATTGCTTTTTTTGGATCATTACTTGAATTTCTGTTAAAAAATATATCTATCGGTTTTCTGCCGGTGGTGGAGTGAATCGACCTGTTATACTCGTGTATTGCTCTGGTAAGTAAATCGTGAAAAGTAGTGTGAAGTTTGTCTGGTTTTAAGCATCTCATAATCTCTGAAAGGGTTGAGTGAAATCTTTCTATTTGACCATTAACAGAGCTAGAGTATGGTGGTGTAGTGTAGATTTCGATGACAAATTGATCTTTAAGAAGAAAATTTATTGATACGGAATTTAGGGTCTTTTCATTATCTATGACTATGGACTTAGGGATGCCAAAAGCTAAAACGATTTCTTTTAATGGTTCTTTAATATCTTCTATTGCCCTAGACTTTAGAATTTTAACTAAAGCGTATTTCGAAAATTTGTCTATTGCTGTTAGTACGAGATTTCCTTCGGTGGAGTAAATATCAATGTGGACGATTTCTCCAGGATTTTGTGGAATTGGTGTGGGTTGGAATTGTGGTTTATTAGGACGACGATCGTATTTTTGTTCTCTGCAAATTTGACAATTTTTAACAATTCTATTGGATTTTTCCGTCATTTTTGGGAAATTGAAATTTTTTTTATTTGCTCTCTATTTTCCTTAGCATCTCTGTGGGCTCTTCTGTGTTCCTTGATTAAGACCTCTTCGTGTTCTACATCCTTAGTTATTTCTTTGATCTGTGACTATGTGAATCTAATTTTGTAATTTATGAAATATTCAGAATAAAATTCTTGAATTATTCCCATGATTGGCTCGGTAGTAAGTAGTCCATTAATTACGCTAGGATTAAGATATTTTTTTAGAATTGAAATTAATATATTTCTGGTATATTGCGGTTTTTTTATTATATGCCTGTGATAAGTGGGAAGGGAATTTCAAATTTGTAGTTATCATGGTTATCTATTAAAATATGAATTTGGTTTTTGAAGGCGTTTATAGGACATTCTACTGCTGGTATTTTATTGTCTGATGAGTTTATCTGTGGTGGCCTAGATAGTGCATCTGCTAGCACGTTTGTTTTACCGGGTTGATATCTGAGTTCATAATCGTATTCTTCTAAGATGGCTTTCCATCTCTTCATTTTGCTGTTAGTGTTTTTACTACTAAGAGCATATGTTAAAGGTTGGTGGTCTGTGAATATGATTACCTTTCGGGATCCGTACAGATAATTTCTCAGTGAATTTAATGCCCAAATTATAGCCAACATTTCCTTTTCATTTGTGGCATAATTTTCTTCGGTTTTACTCAGTGCTCGGGAAAGGAATGTTATGGGCTTTTTGTTTTGAGATAAAACTGCGCCTATTGCGTGTCGTTAACTCGAAACATTTTTCAAAGTCGGGATGAGAGAGAACTATATCACTTAAGACTAATGAATTTTTTAATTTTTGAAATGCATCCAGGGCATTTTGGTCTAAAGATATTTTTGTATTCTTGGAGGCATTTTTTGAGATGCGTCCCTCCTCCCCTCTTAAAAGGGATGTCAGGGGTGTAGCAAGTTTCGCGTAATCTTGTATGAAACGCCTATAATAACCTGACATGCCTAGAAAGCTTCTCAAATCTTTTAGAGTTTTTGAGGGTTGTAGTTGGGCTATTGCTTCTACTTTTTGTTTGTTAGCTTTTATTCCTTCAGTTCCTACAATAAAACCTAGAAATTCAATTTCTGTTTTTAAAAATTCACACTTGTCTAGTTGTATTTTGAACTTTGCGGATTCTAATGTTTCAAATATTTTATATAGATTTTCGAAGTGTTCTTTTTCGGATTTGGAAAATATATTTATGTCATCTATGTAGACATAACATATTTTACCTATGTGATGCCTTAAAACATCATCCAAAGTACGTTGGAAAATTCATGGCGAGTTTTTTAATCCGAATGGAAGTCGGACGAATTCAAATTTTCCGTTATTGACTGAGAATGCGGTTTTTTCTATGTCGCATTCTTTTAGAGGAATTTGGTGAAAACCACTTTTAAGGTCTACCACTGAAAAGTACTTATTTTTCCCTAAATTTGCGAGAACTTCATTAATTTCCGGGATAGGATATCTATCGGCTACGGTGACCGTGTTCAGCTTTCTGTAATCGACGACCATTCTGAATTTTTTTTTCACCGGATGCATCCATTTTTTTCGGGACAATCCAGACGGGTGCATTATAAGGTGATCTAGAAGGCCTGATTATACCATCGCTTAAAAGTTCATTTATTTGTTTTCCAACTTCGTCTTTAAGTGCCATGGAATAAGGATATGATTTGCAATATATCGGTGAGTCAGATGTGGTTCGAATTTCTCCTTTGATTCGAGAAGTAAATGTAAGTTTTTTATTAGGGTCTTTGAATAAATTGGAATCTTTATTTATAATTTCTTCTAATTGAGATTTTTGAACTTCGTCGATATGACTAGTTCTAAATTCCATTTTGTTTACGGATTGGGAAATTTGTTGGTGAATTTTAATTTTGATTTTTTTATTTATTAACATGTATTTTTCCTTAATATGAATTATAGCATTTAGTTCCTGTAAGCTGTCATGGCCTAAAATACCATGAAATGATTTTAGAGACGGTAAAATATAAAATTTAATAGGATGATTGGGTAAATTAAACAGATTCGCGAATGTATGATGCGTGATTTTAATGTCGCCAGAAACTGAGTTGGCAAAAAAAGAGTTTTCGTTTTGTTTAGGATTGTTAACGAGAGATGATTGAATATAATTTTTATTAGACCCTGTGTCTATTAAAATTTTTAAAATTTGACCATTCTTCGCCTTACATTCGAAATATGGGAGCGAAGAATACGTCAGCCTAAAAAATGAATATCAGTCAGATCTTGGGTAGGTATTCCATATTGTTGATCCTGTTGATCTAAGGATTCAACGTAGTTTTCAATATCTTCGTTTTGCAGTTGCTGGTAGTAGTTGTCTTCGTAATTTTCGGGTTGGAATTCTTCAGATTCTATTAAATTGTCAAAATTTTGCTGTTTAGTTTGTACGTGAAAATTTCGTTGTTGTTTAAATGGTGGTGGGACGTGATTCATTCATGCAGGTCTTTTGCCTTGGAGTTGCATCATTTGACGGGGTCTGTTTTGGTAGTTAATGTTTCTTGTTTGTATCGACTGATCAACTTCCATTGGTTCAGATCGTTGGGGTTTAGGTGCTGTCGGTCTTGTCGGTTGAAACTGGAATTGTTGTCGCATTTGGTGATGCGGTTGGAACGCAGGTTGGGGGTTATGGTAAGGGAAAAGCGGTTGATTTTTAAATGTGTTTTGTTGCATACTGTTCAT
Organism: Anastrepha ludens; assembly: GCF_028408465.1. Classification (NCBI taxonomy): domain Eukaryota; kingdom Metazoa; phylum Arthropoda; class Insecta; order Diptera; family Tephritidae; genus Anastrepha; species Anastrepha ludens. The sequence goes on from NC_071503.1 coordinate 20,755,049, forward strand.
AGGGGTATTATATTTGGTAGGGCGTTGAAACGTTAATTCCGGGTAAAATGGTCTGTTATCATTTTGCGTGTTCAAGTTACGCGTTGAAGGAAGTGGTGGTTGTTGACGATGTTTGTGGTTTTGGTGTTTATTCGCGTATTCTGACCTATAATGCTGGTTTTCTAACTCCAAGCAAAGATCTAGAGCTTGTGGAAGATCTGAAGGTTAACGAATGCCTAAGAGTCTCGGTAGGTCTCCGTTTAAGCCTCTTATAAAAGTATCGAGAGCTTTGTCTCGATATGTTTGAGTCAAAAGTCGCAAAGACTCTTGTCCCATTTTCACGCAACCAATTTTGTTTAGGATCAAGGATAGATGCGAGTAGACTTGTTGATAAAAAATTTGAATACTATTTCTTCCCTGGATAAGTGAGGTCATTTGGTACTCCAGTGTGCCTAAGTCACGTTTATCGGCGTAATGTAGGGTCAAACATCTTACTATACTATTCCAGTCCAGAGGTGTATTGAACGATTCTAATGCAATATCTGCATTCCCTACTATTTTATTTCTAATTACGCTTAGGATTCCATAGAATTTTGGAGTTCCCCTCATTGAGTTGTAGATTTGTAATACCCTATCGACACTTTTTTTCCAGGAGTTAAATTCGGATGGGTTTCCAGAAAATTCTCTCAAACTTCTTACTATGTCTGGAATTTTGTCCAAGTCGTTTAAGTTTTCCCTATATCTTTCCTCTATGGTTTGGTCATTTCCGTAATTTATGTCCGCGTTGGGGTTTATTATAGACTGCACAATACTCCTACACTGTTGTGCACAAATGGAAGCTATCCTATTTTCTAATTCGGCATTTATTTGAAAATTTTGTGGCCGTACTGATGGGTTTGGTATTGGGTCGGGGCTAGGATTATTAAGGATAGGTGGTCTTATTATGTTGTTAGGATTAGCCATAGTATTAAAAAAAAATTCTTTGTTGAGAAAAAGTTGTTTTTCTTTCTTTTTACTATATTTTTATTTATTTTTTACTAAGGTAGGATTATTTTTCCTTATAATATTTCTTAAAAATATAAATTAATATATTTTTACTTACACAATAATTAGAACTGCCGATGACATTATTGATGTTGTGCTGCTGCTGGTTGTTGCGTTTATATTGAATAGTTCCAAATGACGCGTTTTATTTAAAAGGTTATGATTTTTTTTTTTATTTTTTATTATCACTAAATTTACTTAGTTTAAAACCGTTCCGACTGCATGCATTTTTTCCGTTTTGATTGTCACTACTAAGGGTTCATTTGCAATACACTAAACGAACGGGTGCCCGCGGACTGACGCGTACAGGCTTTGGTTCCGTGGTATATTTTTTATACCAGGCTGCTCGAGCGCCAATTAATAAAATACTTGTTTATTTTAAAAAGAGAGGACTATGTCCTCTATATCTTTATTTATTTCAAAAAGAGTGGACTATGTCCACTATATCTTTTATTAATAAATTATTGAATTATTTGCCGGAAGACTACGTCTTCTTAATCGGACTTTTTCATTAATATCTACTAATTATTACATTGTTATTTACTATCTACTTTATATTAACCTATCAAGCAGCAATCATCACGTTGAATGCAACTTGAGCTTATTTTAGGTCGTCAGCACTTTGGGTTAATAAAATAATTAAATTTCGAGCGAGCGGAACTGTGTCAGCAATTGTTGTGTCAGCAATTGAATTGCGACCATGGGTATTAAACTTTATGAAGGTGAATATTTTAATTATTAGCTCCTCCCTTCTTAAATTGATTGTCCTCAATCATTTAAAAAAACGGAATATTGTTCAATCTTGGTGGTGTGATAGGAGCTTCTAATGCTATTGGTTTATGGGATTCAGCACAATGTTGCACACTCAGTGTCACATGAGGCTCGTTATTAGTGTGTGGAATTTGAGGTTCCCAAACAATTATTTTTTTTGTATTTTTAAAGACAAATCGTAAGCATGCTATGGAAATGATAATTAGACTGAGAATAACAGAGATTGACCATCCTCCAATTTTCAAATGTTTCCGAATAGTTGAAATTACTTCCGTATTATTAATCTGTAATTCATTAAGAGCTTCAGTGATAGGAAATTAATATGGTCGCTTTCAAAAGGAGCGGGCTGCATTAATACGGGGATGATTTGTAAAAGTGAGGCTTCTATATTACTAAAAGTCCTATTGTTAATTTTAATAGTGCTATTATGAAATTTAATAAGAAGTGTTCCAGATATATTTCTCCGCGTTTTATCGACATAAAAAGCCATATTGCAATCATTTACTAGGATAACCCCTGACTCGATCTCTTCGATTAATGGGATATGATGATTGTTGCTCGTTACACATGTAGAATTTTGACTGCGTATAAGATTAGGAATACATTTAGTATTTCAAATATTCGTTATTTGATTCTCTTTACAAATTATTATTTTATTATATTTTTCACAATCATTTATTATACTAGATATGGTGTTATCATTTTTTAAAATCTGCTTAAATTCTAAATTAATTACAGAGTTTTTTCTTTTTACCGGTCTTAAGATTACGTTTTCATAGGTTTCCTTTTTTGTTAAGGGAATCTTAACCAAATAAAATATTTTTTTATTAGTACTGTATAAGACAGATATTTTGGCAAATTCGAGTGCCTCTTCGGGGGTCACAAAAACAATAATTATAATTTCTTCTCTAATTTTACTTGTAGCAATTTCAATTTCTTTTTTATCTAATATTAATGGGTTGACGATTCCAAGCTTCACCCATTCGATTCCATTTTGAATATTTATTAACTCTTCCTTAACTAGTCTTACTCTATTTTGTAGATTTATAACTATTTCGTTTTCTAATAATACATCTTTTCTTATTACATTAGAAATTTGATTTACTATATCTGTTAGATTTTTTAATCTTTTATTAAAAGCTTCATTTACGTACACTTGTTTATTATTATTTTTGTTTAGATCATTTATATTACCAGCTATTATTTCAAAGTCGTCGTGATCTGGAGATCCTGCCCTGCGACATATTTCCAAATAGTACCTTTGGCATTTATTGCTCTCTTATTTTTTATAGTGGGTGTTATATTTTCTAAAATATTTTCGGTAAGGTTTAATTCGTGGATAAGGATGGGATACAGGTTATGGTGATTTGGGATGTTTTGTTGGATAAATTTGTGGGTATTGGATATGGATATTGCATACTGTGCCAGATCTATTGAATGTAAAATAGTAAAAGTTCCTTGCTGGATTTTCGCTGTACCTCTATTAATTGTCACGACATATGAAGAAGTGTAATCCAAAATTTGAACTTCAGTTTTTACAAAGGTTAAACACAATCTGTAAAGGTAACTTATTTTCTTTAAATATTATTTTTATAGACAATTCTGCTTGTCATTGTTAAAACAGTTGAGTTTCTATCTTCTTTGACTATTTCCTTTTTATACCTAGGAGTTAGTTTTGATCCTAGTCTCTTGTTAAATTTGACGAAAATATCTTCTCCTGGTAAATACATTTTTATTTCGTGCCTATTCTGATTATGGTAGTTTAAGTCCTGTTTCTGTTTTTCTGTTAAACGATTGATGATTTCTTGTTTGTCCAAAATTGCTTTTTTTGGATCATTACTTGAATTTCTGTTAAAAAATATATCTATCGGTTTTCTGCCGGTGGTGGAGTGAATCGACCTGTTATACTCGTGTATTGCTCTGGTAAGTAAATCGTGAAAAGTAGTGTGAAGTTTGTCTGGTTTTAAGCATCTCATAATCTCTGAAAGGGTTGAGTGAAATCTTTCTATTTGACCATTAACAGAGCTAGAGTATGGTGGTGTAGTGTAGATTTCGATGACAAATTGATCTTTAAGAAGAAAATTTATTGATACGGAATTTAGGGTCTTTTCATTATCTATGACTATGGACTTAGGGATGCCAAAAGCTAAAACGATTTCTTTTAATGGTTCTTTAATATCTTCTATTGCCCTAGACTTTAGAATTTTAACTAAAGCGTATTTCGAAAATTTGTCTATTGCTGTTAGTACGAGATTTCCTTCGGTGGAGTAAATATCAATGTGGACGATTTCTCCAGGATTTTGTGGAATTGGTGTGGGTTGGAATTGTGGTTTATTAGGACGACGATCGTATTTTTGTTCTCTGCAAATTTGACAATTTTTAACAATTCTATTGGATTTTTCCGTCATTTTTGGGAAATTGAAATTTTTTTTATTTGCTCTCTATTTTCCTTAGCATCACTGTGGGCTCTTCTGTGTTCCTTGATTAAGACCTCTTCGTGTTCTACATCCTTAGTTATTTCTTTGATCTGTGACTATGTGAATCTAATTTTGTAATTTATGAAATATTCAGAATAAAATTCTTGAATTATTCCCATGATTGGCTCGGTAGTAAGTAGTCCATTAATTACGCTAGGATTAAGATATTTTTTTAGAATTGAAATTAATATATTTCTGGTATATTGCGGTTTTTTTATTATATGCCTGTGATAAGTGGGAAGGGAATTTCAAATTTGTAGTTATCATGGTTATCTATTAAAATATGAATTTGGGTTTTGAAGGCGTTTATAGGACATTCTACTGCTGGTATTTTATTGTCTGATGAGTTTATCTGTGGTGGCCTAGATAGTGCATCTGCTAGCACGTTTGTTTTACCGGGTTGATATCTGAGTTCATAATCGTATTCTTCTAAGATGGCTTTCCATCTCTTCATTTTGCTGTTAGTGTTTTTACTACTAAGAGCATATGTTAAAGGTTGGTGGTCTGTGAATATGATTACCTTTCGGGATCCGTACAGATAATTTCTCAGTGAATTTAATGCCCAAATTATAGCCAACATTTCCTTTTCATTTGTGGCATAATTTTCTTCGGTTTTACTCAGTGCTCGGGAAAGGAATGTTATGGGCTTTTTGTTTTGAGATAAAACTGCGCCTATTGCGTGTCGTTAACTCGAAACATTTTTCAAAGTCGGGATGAGAGAGAACTATATCACTTAAGACTAATGAATTTTTTAATTTTTGAAATGCATCCAGGGCATTCTGGTCTAAAGATATTTTTGTATTCTTGGAGGCATTTTTTGAGATGCGTCCCTCCTCCCCTCTTAAAAGGGATGTCAGGGGTGTAGCAAGTTTCGCGTAATCTTGTATGAAACGCCTATAATAACCTGACATGCCTAGAAAGCTTCTCAAATCTTTTAGAGTTTTTGAGGGTTGTAGTTGGGCTATTGCTTCTACTTTTTGTTTGTTAGCTTTTATTCCTTCAGTTCCTACAATAAAACCTAGAAATTCAATTTCTGTTTTTAAAAATTCACACTTGTCTAGTTGTATTTTGAACTTTGCGGATTCTAATGTTTCAAATATTTTATATAGATTTTCGAAGTGTTCTCTTTCGGATTTGGAAAATATATTTATGTCATCTATGTAGACATAACATATTTTACCTATGTGATGCCTTAAAACATCATCCAAAGTACGTTGGAAAATTCATGGCGAGTTTTTTAATCCGAATGGAAGTCGGACGAATTCAAATTTTCCGTTATTGACTGAGAATGCGGTTTTTTCTATGTCGCATTCTTTTAGAGGAATTTGGTGAAAACCACTTTTAAGGTCTACCACTGAAAAGTACTTATTTTTCCCTAAATTTGCGAGAACTTCATTAATTTCCGGGATAGGATATCTATCGGCTACGGTGACCGTGTTCAGCTTTCTGTAATCGACGACCATTCTGAATTTTTTTTTCACCGGATGCATCCATTTTTTTCGGGACAATCCAGACGGGTGCATTATAAGGTGATCTAGAAGGCCTGATTATACCATCGCTTAAAAGTTCATTTATTTGTTTTCCAACTTCGTCTTTAAGTGCCATGGAATAAGGATATGATTTGCAATATATCGGTGAGTCAGATGTGGTTCGAATTTCTCCTTTGATTCGAGAAGTAAATGTAAGTTTTTTATTAGGGTCTTTGAATAAATTGGAATCTTTATTTATAATTTCTTCTAATTGAGATTTTTGAACTTCGTCGATATGACTAGTTCTAAATTCCATTTTGTTTACGGATTGGGAAATTTGTTGGTGAATTTTAATTTTGATTTTTTTATTTATTAACATGTATTTTTCCTTAATATGAATTATAGCATTTAGTTCCTGTAAGCTGTCATGGCCTAAAATACCATGAAATGATTTTAGAGACGGTAAAATATAAAATTTAATAGGATGATTGGGTAAATTAAACAGATTCGCGAATGTATGATGCGTGATTTTAATGTCGCCAGAAACTGAGTTGGCAAAAAAAGAGTTTTCGTTTTGTTTAGGATTGTTAACGAGAGATGATTGAATATAATTTTTATTAGACCCTGTGTCTATTAAAATTTTTAAAATTTGACCATTCTTCGCCTTACATTCGAAATATGGGAGCGAAGAATACGTCAGCCTAAAAAATGAATATCAGTCAGATCTTGGGTAGGTATTCCATATTGTTGATCCTGTTGATCTAAGGATTCAACGTAGTTTTCAATATCTTCGTTTTGCAGTTGCTGGTAGTAGTTGTCTTCGTAATTTTCGGGTTGGAATTCTTCAGATTCTATTAAATTGTCAAAATTTTGCTGTTTAGTTTGTACGTGAAAATTTCGTTGTTGTTTAAATGGTGGTGGGACGTGATTCATTCATACAGGTCTTTTGCCTTGGAGTTGCATCATTTGACGGGGTCTGTTTTGGTAGTTAATGTTTCTTGTTTGTATCGACTGATCAACTTCCATTGGTTCAGATCGTTGGGGTTTAGGTGCTGTCGGTCTTGTCGGTTGAAACTGGAATTGTTGTCGCATTTGGTGATGCGGTTGGAACGCAGGTTGGGGGTTATGGTAAGGGAAAAGCGGTTGATTTTTAAATGTGTTTTGTTGCATACTGTTCATAGGGGTATTATATTTGGTAGGGCGTTGAAACGTTAATTCCGGGTAAAATGGTCTGTTATCATTTTGCGTGTTCAAGTTACGCGTTGAAGGAAGTGGTGGTTGTTGACGATGTTTGTGGTTTTGGTGTTTATTCGCGTATTCTGACCTATAATGCTGGTTTTCTAACTTCAAGCAAAGATGTAGAGCTTGTGGAAGATCTGAAGGTTCACGAATGCCTAAGAGTCTCGGTAGGTCTCCGTTTAAGCCTCTTATAAAAGTATCGGGAGCTTTGTCTCGATATGTTTGAGTCAAAAGTCGAAAAGACTCTTGTCCCATTTTCATGCAACCAATTTTGTTTAGGATCAAGGATAGATGCGAGTAGACTTGTTGATAAAAAATTTGAATACTATTTCTTCCCTGGATAAGTGAGGTCATTTGGTACTCCAGTGTGCCTAAGTCACGTTTATCGGCGTAATGTAGGGTCAAACATCTTACTATACTATTCCAGTCCAGAGGTGTATTGTACGATTCTAATGCAATATCTGCATTCCCTACTATTTTATTTCTAATTACGCTTAGGATTCCATAGAATTTTGGAGTTCCCCTCATTGAGTTGTAGATTTGTAATACCCTATCGACACTTTTTTTCCAGGAGTTAAATTCGGATGGGTTTCCAGAAAATTCTCTCAAACTTCTTACTATGTCTGGAATTTTGTCCAAGTCGTTTAAGTTTTCCCTATATCTTTCCTCTATGGTTTGGTCATTTCCGTAATTTATGTCCGCGTTGGGGTTTATTATAGACTGCACAATACTCCTACACTGTTGTGCACAAATGGAAGCTATCCTATTTTCTAATTCGGCATTTATTTGAAAATTTTGTGGCCGTACTGATGGGTTTGGTATTGGGTCGGGGCTAGGATTATTAAGGATAGGTGGTCTTATTATGTTGTTAGGATTAGCCATAGTATTAAAAAAAAATTCTTTGTTGAGAAAAAATTGTTTTTCTTTCTTTTTACTATATTTTTATTTATTTTTTACTAAGGTAGGATTATTTTTCCTTATAATATTTCTTAAAAATATAAATTAATATATTTTTACTTACACAATAATTAGAACTGCCGATGACATTATTGATGTTGTGCTGCTGCTGGTTGTTGCGTTTATATTGAATAGTTCCAAATGACGCGTTTTATTTAAAAGGTTATGATTTTTTTTTTTATTTTTTATTATCACTAAATTTACTTAGTTTAAAACCGTTCCGACTGCATGCATTTTTTCCGTTTTGATTGTCACTACTAAGGGTTCATTTGCAATACACTAAACGAACGGGTGCCCGCGGACTGACGCGTACAGGCTTTGGTTCCGTGGTATATTTTTTATACCAGGCTGCTCGGGCGCCAATTAATAAAATACTTGTTTATTTTAAAAAGAGAGGACTATGTCCTCTATATCTTTATTTATTTTAAAAAGAGTGGACTATGTCCACTATATCTTTTATTAATAAATTATTGAATTATTTGCCGGAAGACTACGTCTTCTTAATCGGACTTTTTCATTAATATCTACTAATTATTACATTGTTATTTACTATCTACTTTATATTAACCTATCAAGCAGCAATCATCACGTTGAATGCAACTTGAGCTTATTTTAGGTCGTCAGCACTTTGGGTTAATAAAATAATTAAATTTCGAGCGAGCGGAACTGTGTCAGCAATTGTTGTGTCAGCAATTGAATTGCGACCATGGGTATTGAACTTTATGAAGGTGAATATTTTAATTATTAGCTCCTCCCTTCTTAAATTGATTGTCCTCAATCATTTAAAAAAACGGAATATTGTTCAATCTTGGTGGTGTGATAGGAGCTTCTAATGCTATTGGTTTATGGGATTCAGCACAATGTTGCACACTCAGTGTCACATGAGGCTCGTTATTAGTGTGTGGAATTTGAGGTTCCCAAACAATTATTTTTTTTGTATTTTTAAAGACAAATCGTAAGCATGCTATGGAAATGATAATTAGACTGAGAATAACAGAGATTGACCATCCTCCAATTTTCAAATGTTTCCGAATAGTTGAAATTACTTCCGTATTATTAATCTGTAATTCATTAAGAGCTTCAGTGATAGGAAATTAATATGGTCGCTTTCAAAAGGAGCGGGCTGCATTAATGCGGGGATGATTTGTAAAAGTGAGGCTTCTATATTACTAAAAGTCCTATTGTTAATTTTAATAGTGCTATTATGAAATTTAATAAGAAGTGTTCCAGATATATTTCTCCGCGTTTTATCGACATAAATAGCCATATTGCAATCATTTACTAGGATAACCCCTGACTCGATCTCTTCGATTAATGGGATATGATGATTGTTGCTCGTTACACATGTAGAATTTTGACTGCGTATAAGATTAGGAATACATTTAGTATTTCAAATATTCGTTATTTGATTCTCTTTACAAATTATTATTTTATTATATTTTTCACAATCATTTATTATACTATATATGGTGTTATCATTTTTTAAAATCTGCTTAAATTCTAAATTAATTACAGAGTTTTTTCTTTTTACCGGTCTTAAGATTACGTTTTCATAGGTTTCCTTTTTTGTTAAGGGAATCTTAACCAAATAAAATATTTTTTTATTAGTACTGTATAAGACAGATATTTTGGCAAATTCGAGTGCCTCTTCGGGGGTCACAAAAACAATAATTATAATTTCTTCTCTAATTTTACTTGTAGCAATTTCAATTTCTTTTTTATCTAATATTAATGGGTTGACGATTCCAAGCTTCACCCATTCGATTCCATTTTGAATATTTATTAACTCTTCCTTAACTAGTCTTACTCTATTTTGTAGATTTATAACTATTTCGTTTTCTAATAATACATCTTTTCTTATTACATTAGAAATTTGATTTACTATATCTGTTAGATTTTTTAATCTTTTATTAAAAGCTTCATTTACGTACACTTGTTTATTATTATTTTTGTTTAGATCATTTATATTACCAGCTATTATTTCAAAGTCGTCGTGATCTGGAGATCCTGCGACATATTTCCAAATAGTACCTTTGGCATTTATTGCTCTCTTATTTTTTATAGTGGGTGTTATATTTTCTAAAATATTTTCGGTAAGGTTTAATTCGTGGATAAGGATGGGATACAGGTTATGGTGATTTGGGATGTTTTGTTGGATAAATTTGTGGGTATTGGATATGGATATTGCATACTGTGCCAGATCTATTGAATGTAAAATAGTAAAAGTTCCTTGCTGGATTTTCGCTGTACCTCTATTAATTGTCACGACATATGAAGAAGTGTAATCCAAAATTTGAACTTCAGTTTTTACAAAGGTTAAACACAATCTGTAAAGGTAACTTATTTTCTTTAAATATTATTTTTATAGACAATTCTGCTTGTCATTGTTAAAACAGTTGAGTTTCTATCTTCTTTGACTATTTCCTTTTTATACCTAGGAGTTAGTTTTGATCCTAGTCTCTTGTTAAATTTGACGAAAATATCTTCTCCTGGTAAATACATTTTTATTTCGTGCCTATTCTGATTATGGTAGTTTAAGTCCTGTTTCTGTTTTTCTGTTAAACGATTGATGATTTCTTGTTTGTCCAAAATTGCTTTTTTTGGATCATTACTTGAATTTCTGTTAAAAAATATATCTATCGGTTTTCTGCCGGTGGTGGAGTGAATCGACCTGTTATACTCGTGTATTGCTCTGGTAAGTAAATCGTGAAAAGTAGTGTGAAGTTTGTCTGGTTTTAAGCATCTCATAATCTCTGAAAGGGTTGAGTGAAATCTTTCTATTTGACCATTAACAGAGCTAGAGTATGGTGGTGTAGTGTAGATTTCGATGACAAATTGATCTTTAAGAAGAAAATTTATTGATACGGAATTTAGGGTCTTTTCATTATCTATGACTATGGACTTAGGGATGCCAAAAGCTAAAACGATTTCTTTTAATGGTTCTTTAATATCTTCTATTGCCCTAGACTTTAGAATTTTAACTAAAGCGTATTTCGAAAATTTGTCTATTGCTGTTAGTACGAGATTTCCTTCGGTGGAGTAAATATCAATGTGGACGATTTCTCCAGGATTTTGTGGAATTGGTGTGGGTTGGAATTGTGGTTTATTAGGACGACGATCGTATTTTTGTTCTCTGCAAATTTGACAATTTTTAACAATTCTATTGGATTTTTCCGTCATTTTTGGGAAATTGAAATTTTTTTTATTTGCTCTCTATTTTCCTTAGCATCACTGTGGGCTCTTCTGTGTTCCTTGATTAAGACCTCTTCGTGTTCTACATCCTTAGTTATTTCTTTGATCTGTGACTATGTGAATCTAATTTTGTAATTTATGAAATATTCAGAATAAAATTCTTGAATTATTCCCATGATTGGCTCGGTAGTAAGTAGTCCATTAATTACGCTAGGATTAAGATATTTTTTTAGAATTGAAATTAATATATTTCTGGTATATTGCGGTTTTTTTATTATATGCCTGTGATAAGTGGGAAGGGAATTTCAAATTTGTAGTTATCATGGTTATCTATTAAAATATGAATTTGGTTTTTGAAGGCGTTTATAGGACATTCTACTGCTGGTATTTTATTGTCTGATGAGTTTATCTGTGGTGGCCTAGATAGTGCATCTGCTAGCACGTTTGTTTTACCGGGTTGATATCTGAGTTCATAATCGTATTCTTCTAAGATGGCTTTCCATCTCTTCATTTTGCTGTTAGTGTTTTTACTACTAAGAGCATATGTTAAAGGTTGGTGGTCTGTGAATATGATTACCTTTCGGGATCCGTACAGATAATTTCTCAGTGAATTTAATGCCCAAATTATAGCCAACATTTCCTTTTCATTTGTGGCATAATTTTCTTCGGTTTTACTCAGTGCTCGGGAAAGGAATGTTATGGGCTTTTTGTTTTGAGATAAAACTGCGCCTATTGCGTGTCGTTAACTCGAAACATTTTTCAAAGTCGGGATGAGAGAGAACTATATCACTTAAGACTAATGAATTTTTTAATTTTTGAAATGCATCCAGGGCATTCTGGTCTAAATATATTTTTGTATTCTTGGAGGCATTTTTTGAGATGCGTCCCTCCTCCCCTCTTAAAAGGGATGTCAGGGGTGTAGCAAGTTTCGCGTAATCTTGTATGAAACGCCTATAATAACCTGACATGCCTAGAAAGCTTCTCAAATCTTTTAGAGTTTTTGAGGGTTGTAGTTGGGCTATTGCTTCTACTTTTTGTTTGTTAGCTTTTATTCCTTCAGTTCCTACAATAAAACCTAGAAATTCAATTTCTGTTTTTAAAAATTCACACTTGTCTAGTTGTATTTTGAACTTTGCGGATTCTAATGTTTCAAATATTTTATATAGATTTTCGAAGTGTTCTTTTTCGGATTTGAAAAATATATTTATGTCATCTATGTAGACATAACATATTTTACCTATGTGATGCCTTAAAACATCATCCAAAGTACGTTGGAAAATTCATGGCGAGTTTTTTAATCCGAATGGAAGTCGGACGAATTCAAATTTTCCGTTATTGACTGAGAATGCGGTTTTTTCTATGTCGCATTCTTTTAGAGGAATTTGGTGAAAACCACTTTTAAGGTCTACCACTGAAAAGTACTTATTTTTCCCTAAATTTGCGAGAACTTCATTAATTTCCGGGATAGGATATCTATCGGCTACGGTGACCGTGTTCAGCTTTCTGTAATCGACGACCATTCTGAATTTTTTTTTCACCGGATGCATCCATTTTTTTCGGGACAATCCAGACGGGTGCATTATAAGGTGATCTAGAAGGCCTGATTATACCATCGCTTAAAAGTTCATTTATTTGTTTTCCAACTTCGTCTTTAAGTGCCATGGAATAAGGATATGATTTGCAATATATCGGTGAGTCAGATGTGGTTCGAATTTCTCCTTTGATTCGAGAAGTAAATGTAAGTTTTTTATTAGGGTCTTTGAATAAATTGGAATCTTTATTTATAATTTCTTCTAATTGAGATTTTTGAACTTCGTCGATATGACTAGTTCTAAATTCCATTTTGTTTACGGATTGGGAAATTTGTTGGTGAATTTTAATTTTGATTTTTTTATTTATTAACATGTATTTTTCCTTAATATGAATTATAGCATTTAGTTCCTGTAAGCTGTCATGGCCTAAAATACCATGAAATGATTTTAGAGACGGTAAAATATAAAATTTAATAGGATGATTGGGTAAATTAAACAGATTCGCGAATGTATGATGCGTGATTTTAATGTCGCCAGAAACTGAGTTGGCAAAAAAAGAGTTTTCGTTTTGTTTAGGATTGTTAACGAGAGATGATTGAATATAATTTTTATTAGACCCTGTGTCTATTAAAATTTTTAAAATTTGACCATTCTTCGCCTTACATTCGAAATATGGGAGCGAAGAATACGTCAGCCTAAAAAATGAATATCAGTCAGATCTTGGGTAGGTATTCCATATTGTTGATCCTGTTGATCTAAGGATTCAACGTAGTTTTCAATATCTTCGTTTTGCAGTTGCTGGTAGTAGTTGTCTTCGTAATTTTCGGGTTGGAATTCTTCAGATTCTATTAAATTGTCAAAATTTTGCTGTTTAGTTTGTACGTGAAAATTTCGTTGTTGTTTAAATGGTGGTGGGACGTGATTCATTCATACAGGTCTTTTGCCTTGGAGTTGCATCATTTGACGGGGTCTGTTTTGGTAGTTAATGTTTCTTGTTTGTATCGACTGATCAACTTCCATTGGTTCAGATCGTTGGGGTTTAGGTGCTGTCGGTCTTGTCGGTTGAAACTGGAATTGTTGTCGCATTTGGTGATGCGGTTGGAACGCAGGTTGGGGGTTATGGTAAGGGAAAAGCGGTTGATTTTTAAATGTGTTTTGTTGCATACTGTTCATAGGGGTATTATATTTGGTAGGGTGTTGAAACGTTAATTCCGGGTAAAATGGTCTGTTATCATTTTGCGTGTTCAAGTTACGCGTTGAAGGAAGTGGTGGTTGTTGACGATGTTTGTGGTTTTGGTGTTTATTCGCGTATTCTGACCTATAATGCTGGTTTTCTAACTTCAAGCAAAGATGTAGAGCTTGTGGAAGATCTGAAGGTTCACGAATGCCTAAGAGTCTCGGTAGGTCTCCGTTTAAGCCTCTTATAAAAGTATCGGGAGCTTTGTCTCGATATGTTTGAGTCAAAAGTCGAAAAGACTCTTGTCCCATTTTCATGCAACCAATTTTGTTTAGGATCAAGGATAGATGCGAGTAGACTTGTTGATAAAAAATTTGAATACTATTTCTTCCCTGGATAAGTGAGGTCATTTGGTACTCCAGTGTGCCTAAGTCACGTTTATCGGCGTAATGTAGGGTCAAACATCTTACTATACTATTCCAGTCCAGAGGTGTATTGTACGATTCTAATGCAATATCTGCATTCCCTACTATTTTATTTCTAATTACGCTTAGGATTCCATAGAATTTTGGAGTTCCCCTCATTGAGTTGTAGATTTGTAATACCCTATCGACACTTTTTTTCCAGGAGTTAAATTCGGATGGGTTTCCAGAAAATTCTCTCAAACTTCTTACTATGTCTGGAATTTTGTCCAAGTCGTTTAAGTTTTCCCTATATCTTTCCTCTATGGTTTGGTCATTTCCGTAATTTATGTCCGCGTTGGGGTTTATTATAGACTGCACAATACTCCTACACTGTTGTGCACAAATGGAAGCTATCCTATTTTCTAATTCGGCATTTATTTGAAAATTTTGTGGCCGTACTGATGGGTTTGGTATTGGGTCGGGGCTAGGATTATTAAGGATAGGTGGTCTTATTATGTTGTTAGGATTAGCCATAGTATTAAAAAAAAATTCTTTGTTGAGAAAAAATTGTTTTTCTTTCTTTTTACTATATTTTTATTTATTTTTTACTAAGGTAGGATTATTTTTCCTTATAATATTTCTTAAAAATATAAATTAATATATTTTTACTTACACAATAATTAGAACTGCCGATGACATTATTGATGTTGTGCTGCTGCTGGTTGTTGCGTTTATATTGAATAGTTCCAAATGACGCGTTTTATTTAAAAGGTTATGATTTTTTTTTTTATTTTTTATTATCACTAAATTTACTTAGTTTAAAACCGTTCCGACTGCATGCATTTTTTCCGTTTTGATTGTCACTACTAAGGGTTCATTTGCAATACACTAAACGAACGGGTGCCCGCGGACTGACGCGTACAGGCTTTGGTTCCGTGGTATATTTTTTATACCAGGCTGCTCGAGCGCCAATTAATAAAATACTTGTTTATTTTAAAAAGAGAGGACTATGTCCTCTATATCTTTATTTATTTTAAAAAGAGTGGACTATGTCCACTATATCTTTTATTAATAAATTATTGAATTATTTGCCGGAAGACTACGTCTTCTTAATCGGACTTTTTCATTAATATCTACTAATTATTACATTGTTATTTACTATCTACTTTATATTAACCTATCAAGCAGCAATCATCACGTTGAATGCAACTTGAGCTTATTTTAGGTCGTCAGCACTTTGGGTTAATAAAATAATTAAATTTAGAGCGAGCGGAACTGTGTCAGCAATTGTTGTGTCAGCAATTGAATTGCGACCATGGGTATTGAACTTTATGAAGGTGAATATTTTAATTATTAGCTCCTCCCTTCTTAAATTGATTGTCCTCAATCATTTAAAAAAACGGAATATTGTTCAATCTTGGTGGTGTGATAGGAGCTTCTAATGCTATTGGTTTATGGGATTCAGCACAATGTTGCACACTCAGTGTCACATGAGGCTCGTTATTAGTGTGTGGAATTTGAGGTTCCCAAACAATTATTTTTTTTGTATTTTTAAAGACAAATCGTAAGCATGCTATGGAAATGATAATTAGACTGAGAATAACAGAGATTGACCATCCTCCAATTTTCAAATGTTTCCGAATAGTTGAAATTACTTCCGTATTATTAATCTGTAATTCATTAAGAGCTTCAGTGATAGGAAATTAATATGGTCGCTTTCAAAAGGAGCGGGCTGCATTAATGCGGGGATGATTTGTAAAAGTGAGGCTTCTATATTACTAAAAGTCCTATTGTTAATTTTAATAGTGCTATTATGAAATTTAATAAGAAGTGTTCCAGATATATTTCTCCGCGTTTTATCGACATAAATAGCCATATTGCAATCATTTACTAGGATAACCCCTGACTCGATCTCTTCGATTAATGGGATATGATGATTGTTGCTCGTTACACATGTAGAATTTTGACTGCGTATAAGATTAGGAATACATTTAGTATTTCAAATATTCGTTATTTGATTCTCTTTACAAATTATTATTTTATTATATTTTTCACAATCATTTATTATACTATATATGGTGTTATCATTTTTTAAAATCTGCTTAAATTCTAAATTAATTACAGAGTTTTTTCTTTTTACCGGTCTTAAGATTACGTTTTCATAGGTTTCCTTTTTTGTTAAGGGAATCTTAACCAAATAAAATATTTTTTTATTAGTACTGTATAAGACAGATATTTTGGCAAATTCGAGTGCCTCTTCGGGGGTCACAAAAACAATAATTATAATTTCTTCTCTAATTTTACTTGTAGCAATTTCAATTTCTTTTTTATCTAATATTAATGGGTTGACGATTCCAAGCTTCACCCATTCGATTCCATTTTGAATATTTATTAACTCTTCCTTAACTAGTCTTACTCTATTTTGTAGATTTATAACTATTTCGTTTTCTAATAATACATCTTTTCTTATTACATTAGAAATTTGATTTACTATATCTGTTAGATTTTTTAATCTTTTATTAAAAGCTTCATTTACGTACACTTGTTTATTATTATTTTTGTTTAGATCATTTATATTACCACCTATTATTTCAAAGTCGTCGTGATCTGGAGATCCTGCGACATATTTCCAAATAGTACCTTTGGCATTTATTGCTCTCTTATTTTTTATAGTGGGTGTTATATTTTCTAAAATATTTTCGGTAAGGTTTAATTCGTGGATAAGGATGGGATACAGGTTATGGTGATTTGGGATGTTTTGTTGGATAAATTTGTGGGTATTGGATATGGATATTGCATACTGTGCCAGATCTATTGAATGTAAAATAGTAAAAGTTCCTTGCTGGATTTTCGCTGTACCTCTATTAATTGTCACGACATATGAAGAAGTGTAATCCAAAATTTGAACTTCAGTTTTTACAAAGGTTAAACACAATCTGTAAAGGTAATTTATTTTCTTTAAATATTATTTTTATAGACAATTCTGCTTGTCATTGTTAAAACAGTTGAGTTTCTATCTTCTTTGACTATTTCCTTTTTATACCTAGGAGTTAGTTTTGATCCTAGTCTCTTGTTAAATTTGACGAAAATATCTTCTCCTGGTAAATACATTTTTATTTCGTGCCTATTCTGATTATGGTAGTTTAAGTCCTGTTTCTGTTTTTCTGTTAAACGATTGATGATTTCTTGTTTGTCCAAAATTGCTTTTTTTGGATCATTACTTGAATTTCTGTTAAAAAATATATCTATCGGTTTTCTGCCGGTGGTGGAGTGAATCGACCTGTTATACTCGTGTATTGCTCTGGTAAGTAAATCGTGAAAAGTAGTGTGAAGTTTGTCTGGTTTTAAGCATCTCATAATCTCTGAAAGGGTTGAGTGAAATCTTTCTATTTGACCATTAACAGAGCTAGAGTATGGTGGTGTAGTGTAGATTTCGATGACAAATTGATCTTTAAGAAGAAAATTTATTGATACGGAATTTAGGGTCTTTTCATTATCTATGACTATGGACTTAGGGATGCCAAAAGCTAAAACGATTTCTTTTAATGGTTCTTTAATATCTTCTATTGCCCTAGACTTTAGAATTTTAACTAAAGCGTATTTCGAAAATTTGTCTATTGCTGTTAGTACGAGATTTCCTTCGGTGGAGTAAATATCAATGTGGACGATTTCTCCAGGATTTTGTGGAATTGGTGTGGGTTGGAATTGTGGTTTATTAGGACGACGATCGTATTTTTGTTCTCTGCAAATTTGACAATTTTTAACAATTCTATTGGATTTTTCCGTCATTTTTGGGAAATTGAAATTTTTTTTATTTGCTCTCTATTTTCCTTAGCATCACTGTGGGCTCTTCTGTGTTCCTTGATTAAGACCTCTTCGTGTTCTACATCCTTAGTTATTTCTTTGATCTGTGACTATGTGAATCTAATTTTGTAATTTATGAAATATTCAGAATAAAATTCTTGAATTATTCCCATGATTGGCTCGGTAGTAAGTAGTCCATTAATTACGCTAGGATTAAGATATTTTTTTAGAATTGAAATTAATATATTTCTGGTATATTGCGGTTTTTTTTATTATATGCCTGTGATAAGTGGGAAGGGAATTTCAAATTTGTAGTTATCATGGTTATCTATTAAAATATGAATTTGGTTTTTGAAGGCGTTTATAGGACATTCTACTGCTGGTATTTTATTGTCTGATGAGTTTATCTGTGGTGGCCTAGATAGTGCATCTGCTAGCACGTTTGTTTTACCGGGTTGATATCTGAGTTCATAATCGTATTCTTCTAAGATGGCTTTCTATCTCTTCATTTTGCTGTTAGTGTTTTTACTACTAAGAGCATATGTTAAAGGTTGGTGGTCTGTGAATATGATTACCTTTCGGGATCCGTACAGATAATTTCTCAGTGAATTTAATGCCCAAATTATAGCCAACATTTCCTTTTCATTTGTGGCATAATTTTCTTCGGTTTTACTCAGTGCTCGGGAAAGGAATGTTATGGGCTTTTTGTTTTGAGATAAAACTGCGCCTATTGCGTGTCGTTAACTCGAAACATTTTTCAAAGTCGGGATGAGAGAGAACTATATCACTTAAGACTAATGAATTTTTTAATTTTTGAAATGCATCCAGGGCATTCTGGTCTAAAGATATTTTTGTATTCTTGGAGGCATTTTTTGAGATGCGTCCCTCCTCCCCTCTTAAAAGGGATGTCAGGGGTGTAGCAAGTTTCGCGTAATCTTGTATGAAACGCCTATAATAACCTGACATGCCTAGAAAGCTTCTCAAATCTTTTAGAGTTTTTGAGGGTTGTAGTTGGGCTATTGCTTCTACTTTTTGTTTGTTAGCTTTTATTCCTTCAGTTCCTACAATAAAACCTAGAAATTCAATTTCTGTTTTTAAAAATTCACACTTGTCTAGTTGTATTTTGAACTTTGCGGATTCTAATGTTTCAAATATTTTATATAGATTTTCGAAGTGTTCTCTTTCGGATTTGGAAAATATATTTATGTCATCTATGTAGACATAACATATTTTACCTATGTGATGCCTTAAAACATCATCCAAAGTACGTTGGAAAATTCATGGCGAGTTTTTTAATCCGAATGGAAGTCGGACGAATTCAAATTTTCCGTTATTGACTGAGAATGCGGTTTTTTCTATGTCGCATTCTTTTAGAGGAATTTGGTGAAAACCACTTTTAAGGTCTACCACTGAAAAGTACTTATTTTTCCCTAAATTTGCGAGAACTTCATTAATTTCCGGGATAGGATATCTATCGGCTACGGTGACCGTGTTCAGCTTTCTGTAATCGACGACCATTCTGAATTTTTTTTTCACCGGATGCATCCATTTTTTTCGGGACAATCCAGACGGGTGCATTATAAGGTGATCTAGAAGGCCTGATTATACCATCGCTTAAAAGTTCATTTATTTGTTTTCCAACTTCGTCTTTAAGTGCCATGGAATAAGGATATGATTTGCAATATATCGGTGAGTCAGATGTGGTTCGAATTTCTCCTTTGATTCGAGAAGTAAATGTAAGTTTTTTATTAGGGTCTTTGAATAAATTGGAATCTTTATTTATAATTTCTTCTAATTGAGATTTTTGAACTTCGTCGATATGACTAGTTCTAAATTCCATTTTGTTTACGGATTGGGAAATTTGTTGGTGAATTTTAATTTTGATTTTTTTATTTATTAACATGTATTTTTCCTTAATATGAATTATAGCATTTAGTTCCTGTAAGCTGTCATGGCCTAAAATACCATGAAATGATTTTAGAGACGGTAAAATATAAAATTTAATAGGATGATTGGGTAAATTAAACAGATTCGCGAATGTATGATGCGTGATTTTAATGTCGCCAGAAACTGAGTTGGCAAAAAAAGAGTTTTCGTTTTGTTTAGGATTGTTAACGAGAGATGATTGAATATAATTTTTATTAGACCCTGTGTCTATTAAAATTTTTAAAATTTGACCATTCTTCGCCTTACATTCGAAATATGGGAGCGAAGAATACGTCAGCCTAAAAAATGAATATCAGTCAGATCTTGGGTAGGTATTCCATATTGTTGATCCTGTTGATCTAAGGATTCAACGTAGTTTTCAATATCTTCGTTTTGCAGTTGCTGGTAGTAGTTGTCTTCGTAATTTTCGGGTTGGAATTCTTCAGATTCTATTAAATTGTCAAAATTTTGCTGTTTAGTTTGTACGTGAAAATTTCGTTGTTGTTTAAATGGTGGTGGGACGTGATTCATTCATACAGGTCTTTTGCCTTGGAGTTGCATCATTTGACGGGGTCTGTTTTGGTAGTTAATGTTTCTTGTTTGTATCGACTGATCAACTTCCATTGGTTCAGATCGTTGGGGTTTAGGTGCTG